>NC_071354.1:202597410-203197410 GCF_943734655.1 Sabethes cyaneus | reverse complement strand
GAGGGCCTGTAATGCATCACTGGTTACAAACGTTTAGGGGAGCTTGGGGCACAATCATAAAGTGCATTATTACTAACTATTCTCTGGTTTTATCTAAAACAGCTTTCAACTAAAGAGCGTTGCACATATTTTCATCATCAAATAAGTGAGTTAGTTCTTTCACGACATCCCCTTTTGTATTTACCATCATGAACCTTGCGTACGTTTGCTGTCATACGCTGGAACAATATATCACCTGGCGTATGAGTGATTGCCGGCTTCATGAGTAACCGCAAACTACTGGCAGTTTGCACGTCGTTAATATAATTAACTTGAATTGTTGCAGCCAGCTGACGAAACAGCTCAATAAGTGGTTGGCTTTGACCACCGAGTAGATTGAGATAACTCCTAACTAAAATAAATTACAATATGGTGTGTGCGATATCTAAACGACGAATGTGACTTTGCACCTAACGGAATAAGTGTGTCAGTCAACACCGTAAGCTTTACAGGCACGCTATCGATAGAAATATTATTCACACCTTTTTACGTTCCAATTCAAGGTTCAGTGCCATTTAAGTGCAGAAAATCTTTCGATCAGCAAAGCAAAACATAAAAACGGCAATCGGAATCGTCGGCAAAGGTGATATAAAACACGAGCATAACACACCTTAAGCTATTCGAGAAACGTTCGAAATTGAGGGAAGAGTAAAGCAAGCATATAAATAAGCAAAAAAACGGTTCACACGTACGTCCTAAAACTCGTGATTTTAAAATAAATCAGAATTGAAAGCGCGAAGAGTAAGAAGGCTGAAAAACATCGATTGCTGTTAAAAGCCATAAGAGTCATCTTTCCCCGTCCCCTTCCCAAGTGGTACCACCAACCAAGTGCATCGTTTCTCGATATTTCGCCGCTCGGTATCCCTGGCCTGGCAGACTCCGAGGGCCCAGAACTGCTTCCTTTCCTCCTTCCTCACGCGTGTAATCTCGTAACCGAAGAGCCCATTCTCAGGTGGGAACCATCAGACAATCGATTCTCATTCGCTTCTTAAAAGAGCAATAAAACTGAATTGATCGTTATTTTCGATGGAAAGGAAAACAAAAAAGTGAAACATATTGAAAAGGTGGCTTGAAAATCCAAAATAATAATGAACCGACCGACACCTGAAAGTGTATATACACGGTGAGAAATACTACGAGATGAAGCGCGAGAGAGAGGCAAAAAATTTCCTTCCCACTTGCTTCATTCCCGGTATCGTCCGTCGTCTGCACCGCGGCAGTCGATCTTCTTGAAGTGGTTTTGTGGTAAATTTTTATAACTTGTTGTTAAGCCCTTTCGATTGCCTCTGCCCTCGGTCTATGGTCCGGCAGGATGCTTACGCTGCGATAGATGGGGACTCGACTCGAGCAGGACAGGACGGAACGGAAGGCTATTAATTTGTGCTGTTCGTATAGTGCTAGCAAGGATGCCTCCCTTATAGCCATGTTGAAAATTACATGGAAAGCAGTCTCAGGGGGTGCTTTTTGCTTTCGCCCAAAACCGATGCGCAGTTGAAAGTATGTGTCAACAAGGGTAATTTTCAATTCTGAGATTTTAAGAGCACTATTAGTTGATGTTTGGTGAAAATTTGAACATTTTGAGATGTTGTTTTAGCTTGGGCTGGGGCAAGCTGTACGGAACTATGCCGAAAATCTCTCGGATAAGGGTTGAATACTAAAATTTGAGAAACAGGCCGGAGCAGCCATGAGCCTGGAAAATTATCCAAAAGAATATGTACCTTCAGAAGAGATTGCCGTGTCAGCTGAAGTAGCATAGAGTTTTCTGGTTCAGCTTAGCAAGCTGTCACCATTCTAATTCGACTAAACAGTGCCTAGTGGTTCAAAAGGGCTTCTACCGTTTTTCTACCGTTTTTTGCTTTTATTTTAACAATATACACTATATGATGATGTGAAGATTTTATTTGTAGGAATACGGTCCATAATCTGGAACTATCAAAAGTTAGTCATCGCTTGCTATAATAAAAATAAAAAAATAACTTTTTTTTTGTATTTGGAAATATAGACTTAGTTTCTTCGGCAAAGTTGTAAAAACTGTAAAAACAAGCAACTTTGCCGAAGAAATAAAATTTATATCTCTGCTGAGTGTATAACTATAAAGCTTTTTCTTTGAAAGTTCTTGAAAAATTAGTTTTTCATACTTAGCTATTGTTAGTTGCATTTAACAAGAAAACATTGTTCTAGACCACTACCGAACCACTCAAAACACGCATTTTTACAGAAGACCGCAAATCTCTTGGATCTTTACTTGGCAAGTAGGCGCATATAGGGTAAAATGGGGCAAGTGGATTTATGAAATTAGTACTTCACCTTAAAGCATGGGTCGAGTACTACAATTTTGTATAGATGCCACTTGTACGGCAAGCATATACTTTGAAGGTTTTATGTGCATCATAACCCTAAAGCACGCACATTTTTGAACCATTTGATGCAACGCAAAAAAAAACAAGTGAATTTATAGCTTCCATAAACTTCTAGAACTTTCTAAGCTTTGTAAGCAGAACAGCAACTTTTCCAACCAGCTAGAAAGCTTCATTTATGTTTCCCGTACATAAAAAAGACAGCAAGCAAGATGTGCACTGTTACCGAGGTATTACCCCAAGTAGCACACTTTAGGTCCATTTAGTTGAAGCAACCGGATTACGACTGAAATTAGTCATATTTCGGTTACCACAACAATTTTGTAACAACCGTGCTAGTAGGGACCTCTTTCTGTACCTGATCTAAGCTTCTTGAGATCATCGTATCGAAGTATTTGTTACACCAAACTAAGCACTACATCTCAACGAACCAGCATGGTTTTTTTCCTGGGAGAAGTGTTACGAAAAACCTATGCGAGTTCACATCCTTTTACATTCGTACCCACAAGGTAGCAACTTAGGCCCACTCCTGTTGTCGCTATTCATTAACTATGCAACCAGTTATCTCGGAAGTAGCTCCAGTTTAGTCTATGCTGACGACTTAAAGGTGTTCAAAGTCATTGACAACATTGATGATTGCCATTTGCTCCAAATTTCACTTGACAAATTTGCTGAGTGGTGTAGAGTCAATAGAATGCAAATTCGTATCGTTAAGTGTTGCACAATTAGCTTCCATAGTAAAAAGAGCATCTTATAATTTGACTATAATATTAACGGAGAACAATTGAACAGAGTACATCTTGCATTTCGAAATTACTACGAAAGTATTATTGAAAAAGCTCGCTGTCAACTCGGATTTATTAGCAAAGTTACCAGAGAGTTCAAGGACCCGTATATATACGTCTGATATGTCTATAGGTTAGTCTTGTTCGACCGTTATTGAAAAACGCTTCAGTTATCTAGGACCCTTATCACAGCGAGGTTCGTGAGATTCGCTCTGAGAAACTTGCCATGGAATAATGCCTTGATTTTGCCACCATACGAAAATCGAAGCGATTGTTGATTAGGATGGAAACTTTAAAGTGGCAAAGAAAACAGGCTAAGGCCATCTTTATTACGAAACTGTTAACTAGTGATAACTAGTTTTAATATGACAAATACTAAATTTATAAATAGACTGTTACGATTTGTATTTGGATAATAAGAGCGTTCATTAGGATAATACGTCGGATGGAATAAACGTAAAATCTATACCTATAAAGAAGGATTTCTGTCTGTCTGTCTGTCTGTCTGTCTGTCTGTCTGTCTGTCTGTCTGTCTGTCTGTCTGTCTGTCTGTCTGTCTGTCCTGTGTTCCTTATAGAATCAAAAACTACTGAACCAATCGGCGTGAAAATTTGCATGTAGAGGTTTTTGGGGCCAGGAAAGGTTTTAGTGATGGTTAGAGACCCCTCCCCCCACTAAGAAGGGGGGCTCCCATACAAATGAAACACAAATTTCTGCATAACTCGAGAACTAATCAAGCAAATAGAACCAAATTTGGCATGTGGGTGTTTTCGGTGACAAGAATTTATTCTAGGGTAATTTGAGACCCCTCCCCTCTTTATAAGGGGAATTATAACTCCTCTCCCCTTTAAGAGGGGGGGTTTCCATACAAATTTCCTCATAACTCGAGAACTAATCAAGCAAATGGAACCAAATTTGGCATGTGAAGGTTTTCGAGGGCAAGAAAATTTTCTATGTTGAATTAGGACCCCTCCTCACTTTAAGAGGGGGGGCTCCTGTACAAATGAAATACCAATTTCCTCATAACTCGAGAACTAATCAAGCAAATGGAACCAAATTTGGCATGTGTGTGTTTTTGAAGACAAAATTTTTTTCTATGATGAACTGGGACCCCTCCCCACTTTAAGAGGGGGGGGGGCTCCTATACAAACGAAATACAAATTTCCTTATAACTCGAGAGCTAATCCAGCAAATGGAACCAAATTTGGCATGTAGGTGTTTTTGGAGGCAAGAATGTTTTTTATGATGAATAAGAACCTCTCCCCACTTTAGGAGGGGGGGCTCCTATACAAATGAAATACAAATTTCCTCATAACTCGAGAACTAATCAAGCAAATAGAACCAAATTTGGCATGTGGGTGTTTTCGGTGACAAGAATTTATTCTATGGTAAATTGAGACCCCTCCCTCTTTATAAGGGGAATTGTAACTCCTCTCCCCTTTAAGAGGGGGGGCTCCCATACAAATTTCCTCATAACTCGAGAACTAATCAAGCAAATGGAACCAACTTTGGCATGTGAAGGTTTTCGAGGGCAAGAAAATTTTCTACGGTGAATTAGGACCCCTCCCCACTCTAAGAGGGGGGGCTCCTGTACAAATGAAATACAAATTTCCTCATAACTCGAGAACTAATCAAGCAAATGCAACCAAATTTGGCATGTGAAGGTTTTCGAGAGCAAGAAAATTTTCTATGGTGAATTAGGACCCCTCCCCACTTTAAGAGGAGGGGCTCCTGTACAAATGAAATACAAATTTCCTCATAACTCGAGAACTAATCAAGCGAATTGAACCAAATTTGGCATGTGTGTGTTTTTGGAGACAATTTTTTTTTCAATGATGAATTGGGACCCCTCCCCACTTTAGGAGGGGGGTCCTATACAAACGAAATACAAATTTCCTCATAACTCGAGAACTAATCCAGCAAATGGAACCAAATTTGGCGTGTAGGTGTTTTTGGAGGCAAGAATTTTTTCTGTGATGAATTAGGACCTCTTCCCACATTAGGAGGGGGGGCTCCAATACAAATGAAATACAAATTGCCCCATAACTCGAGAACTAATCAAGCAAATAGAATCAAATTCGGCATGTGGAGGTTTTTGGAGGCAAAAATATTTTCTACGGTGCATTTGGATCCTTCCACACTTCAAGAGGGGGGGCTTCTACACAAATGAAATACAAATTTCCTCATAATTCGAGAACTAATCAAGCAAATGGAACCATATTTGGCATGTGGGTGTTTTTGGAGGCAACCATTTTTCCCATGATGAATTAGGACTTCTTACCTTTTTAGGAGGGGGGGGGGCTCCCATTCAAACGAGATACAAATTTGCTCATAACTTTAGAACTAATCAAGCAAATGGAACCAAATTTGGCATGTGAGAGTTTTAGATGGCAGAATTTTTTTTCTGTGGTTTATTACGACCCCTTTCCCTTTTAAGAGGGTGGGCTCCCATACAAATGAAATGCAAATTTCCTTATAATTTGAGTACTAATCAAGCAAATGGAACCAAATTTAGCATGTAGGAGATTTTTGATTCTTGAATTTATTTTATGATAGTTAGAGACCTCTCACCCCTGTGGTAGGGGGATATGGACTCTCATACAAATAAAACAGAATCCAACTCGAGAAATTCGAGACTCTTCCATAAAACATTAATCAATAACAAGACAACAAAAACTATCTATAGTAACACTAGATCATTCAGGACGAGCCGGTCGCGAGTGTTGCCGTTGACTCGCCGTCGGAAGCGCCGCCCACTGGGGGGCTTGCAAAACTCGAGAAGTGACAAAGATCATCCGAGATTCATGATTTATGTACAACACAGGTTAATTTGTGGCAATACGAAGTTTGTCGGGTCAGCTAGTCTTATATATAAAAATAGATTTCTGTCTGTCTGTCTGTCTGTCGGGATGTTCCTTATAGAATCGAAAACTACTGAACCAATCGGCGTGAAAATTTGCTTGAAGAGGTTTTTGGGGCCAGGGAAGGATCTTATGATAGTTAGAGACCCTGCCCCCCACTAAGAGGGGGGGTTCCCATACAAATGAAACACAAATTTCTGCATAATTCGAAAACTAATCAAGCAAATGGAACAAAATTTGATATGTGGGTGTTTTTGGTAACAAGAATTTTTTCTATGGTAAATTGAGACCCCTCTCCTCTTTAGAAGGGGAATTATGATTCCTCTCCCCTTTCAAAGGGAGGGCTTCCATACAAATGATATACAAATTTCTTCATAACTCGAGAACTAGTCAAGCAAATGGAACCACATTTGGCATGTAAAGGTTTTTGGAGGCAAGAATTTTTTCTATGGTGAAATAGGACCCCTCCCCACTTTAGGAGGGGGGGGGCTCCTATACAAATGAAATACAAATTTCCTCATAATTCGAGAACTAATCAATCAAATGGAACCAAATTTGGCGTGTGGGGGGCTTTGGAGGCAGGATTTTTTTATGATAGTTTTAGTCGCCTCACCCCTATGGTAGGGGGATAAGGGCTCTCATACAAATAAAACAGAAATTTTTGCGTAACTTAAAAACTAATGTTGGGGAAGAATAAATGCTAAATGCGAAGAATGTAGATTCAGGCATAATGAAAATTCTTGATATTAGGCCAAAAATATAGACTTAGCGAAGGTGAGAGTCGAACTCACAGCTCCACCAGCTTACACCACTAAGCCGTCTATACTCTGTCGTCTTATATCAAGGTTTTGTTATGACGCAGGCCTGATTCTATCATTCATTCGCACATTTATCCACATATATATTTTTGTGGACTGTATTTGTTGCAACTGCACAGATTGATAGACATATAGCTATTCGGTTTGTGCTTAGCAACCATCCGCTGGCCGCTGGCCGCTAACCGCTGGCACGGACGGTTACCGACTGAAGCAAAACGTTGTTTTAGCTGCTGCCAGGGGACCGTAAAGCCGACAAATCATTTTAAAAAATCATCCCAAAAAGTGTCATGGTTGATCTGAAGATTGTTTGGAAGATTTTTTGTTCAGAATAATTTGAAATGTGAAGTCTCAACGATGCAAAAAAATATGCACGCCGTTGCACGCAGCCGCTGCATCGGCGCACAGGTCTAGCGATGACTAACTTTTGACGCCCTAAATGAAAACAAAAGACGCCATGAAAAAAGGTCCACTTTTTGCCCTTTTGGATCACTGTGCAGTGGTACAACGACAATTGCGTCACTGTGTTTGTAGCTCTTTGCCTACCGCAGTGAACCAATCTGAAATGGTGGCCGAATAGTTTGTAGTTGGACATCGTTGTCGGGAAAATCCGAGTTTTCGAAACTACGTATTGCGAAAAATGGAAGCCAAAGAAATAGAATCGAACCCTTGGAGGAGACTGCAGTTTTTAAATGTTGAGTAACGTAATTCGGGATTAAATTGATCAGGGGTGACATTGCGAATCTCGTTTCGAGTGATTTTGGTTCGTTTCGCCCATTCGTTCAACGTGGTTGAAACGAACCAAAATCACTCGAAACGAGATTCGCAATGTCACCCCAGGTGATGACACTATATTTTTTTAGTATCATATGTAATATGTAAATGGATAGAAATTCACTAATTTATTACTGATTACTTGCCGAAAATGAATATGTTTAATGGAAAATAAATCCTTGCGTGGTGTCCAACAACACAGCAAAGTTTCATTCCAATTAAAAACAGTGGAGTCAAGCCGTTTCACTATTTGTGCTGGAAATGCTCGATCAATCTATAACGTTAGAAATGTTTTTAATGGTTTGAGTGTTTCTAGAAATCAAAGAGATACGCTCTCATAGGAACAACTATTATGTTTTAACGATGTGTAAAATAGCTTTGGAATTTGGTTTCTTTATACCCAATCGCATTCAATGCACTCAGACAGTCACTTTAAAGTTGCTATTATAATACTTTAATGCAACATTAACTAACTCAACAGGTTAACGATCACCGCATCGGCTATAAAACTCCAAATTGACTTGACTTTCTATCAAGTATATGTATTATGTACATCCTACATTCGCCAGTTCATGAAAGAAAATCATTCTTCAGGAAAAGAAAGCCAGGCTCAACCAGAACTTTTCACGTGCCGTTCCCGCTCCACTAAATAGAAACCGCACTAAAGCCTTCCTTCCCAGCTTGGCTTATTTTCACCCATCATAAAGTCCATAAGTCCATCTACAGCATTAATGACCGAGGAAAAAAACGAAACGATTCAACTGAAGATCAATTTGCAAGATCACTTTTGGAAATGCTTTGAACCTTACACAAAAAGGTGATATGCGAGAGCAAAGGTACAAGCACTCTCGACTGCAAGAAGAATAAGAACCACTAAAACAGACTCAAGTGGTTCCCTCATTCGTGCTTCTTATTACTGCTTTCCTGTTCGGAATCTCCTTCGGCGATTTTATGCTTGCTTTTGTCCAATTTTACCTCAAGATCGAACAGTCAAACCATCCCATCCTGTTCAGCCTCGTGTCCGTTTGTAGGTAGGTACCTACATACATAATAATAAAGTGATGCCTGGCCTGCTTCGGTGAAATCTCGAGAGCGAAAGGTAGGCGGTTGGTGAGACGGCCTGCTGAGACAAGAAGCACTGCCATTCGGCAGGGAGTGGCGACGGTATGTCTGGCTTGGTCGATCCACCGCACCGGCCAAGTCAGCCAGCAAGACTCCGAACAGAAGAAGATGCTCGCGGTATGTTTTATGTACAGTCACACTATCCGACCATCGAGCAACAACCGGGGAAGCCGCACAGGCGAAACATAAACGTAGAGATACCCGTGAAAAGGTAAATAAGAATACCAATAGGCATAAGAACGTTCTTCACATCTTGAACGATTTCCTCGTATGCTGCCACTACCGGTTCTCTTCGCCCACGAGCGGTAAGTGTGTTGGGTGCGAGAAGAAGGAAAACACAATAAAAGCCTTTTTCTCGCATCTGTGCATTCATTATTTTGACTTTCGGAACTTCTATTTGAAGTCTGGTTTCGGTACCCGTACTAACCCGCGCCTTTTCCGAGGATCCTATGCCTCCCCGAGCACTACCCAACTCATCGAAGCTGGCAGACATACAGGCAGTACGAACCCTTCCATCCGGGGGTCCGCAGATGGAATACGTTTACCTGTGTTCTATCAAAACAAGCTAAAAGAAATCGTTCAATATTTTCTGGAAAGGAATATAAATCAATCACCGATTTCGTTTTCGTAGTGAAAGATTAATATTTACATCGTGTTTAGGATGTTTCTCATTACCAATTCTAATTGAGGCTTATTTGTCAATTGTCAATATTCGGTGCGCGGATCATTCGATTTCAATCGTCGTTGACTATTTGACAAGTCTCTCACATGGACGGAATTCTATAACAGCATTCTCACTACAGCGCGAAATCACTAACAAATATTGATTTTTCAATTTGATGGCAATCTTCAAATTCGATTCGTTTGTACAGAGGAATAAAAAATCATTTTCACATATACAAACCAAATATCGTATGAATTTGCCAATTAACGGTTTCAGATTCCTATGCCGTATGAATCACTTCACAAAAGCGTCCGACAATATAGCATATTCCGTTCCACTCGCAACGGCAAATAACCCAACTGATGGATGTTGTTTGATAGATGTTTATGTTCAACCGTCAGGCTGTTTTCCAAACATTTGCCCCGCATGCCGAAGCAATCCGTGGCAGCACAACAACGACGGTCGGGACCCGGCATGTATCACCGCATCAACATCACCGTCTTCGGCATTTGTTCCCTGTAATATTCCACTAAAGTGTTTATAAAATCCGCAATTTGTGACCCCTGCGGCGAAACAGGCAGGCAGGCAAAGCAGCAGCAGCAGCAGCACCATGCCGGAACATCTCGTCCGAGCGAGCATTGCATTGTTTGGGAGCAGAGCTCGCATACAACAAATTAGTGTCCAAATAAATCAAACTAACCCTGAAACTATAAATACCGGTGCATCATTTAGCGGGCCTAGCCGTTGCATGCCATGGAGCGATACGTCCGTTGGAGTTGGACCGGTTTCACCGGTGCAGAATACATCCGGCAATATGCGCCCACTTCACCCGCAGTGTACATTTCGGACCAACAAACTAACAAATGCAATCGCATTAGGTCTACAATCTATCACAACTTTTCATTTTCAAAATAATTTTAAATTATCGAGCGTCTTAGTAGAATTCCCATCAACAAGAATGTTAGAAGAAAATCACATTTGACTCACAGACTCGCATATGACGAATTGCCTTGCGATTTACTACTCGTAACCTTTTACAGTGAGGACAGCAGCGGACTGTACTCCGTAAGAAGAAAGTAAACTGATTCAAGATGATTTTCCACAAAAATTACAAATTCATTCGCGAGAAGCAAGAACGTCATTGGCGATCATCAGTGGATCGCGCTAATGTTTTTCGTAAAAGCTTTTTACCTTTGTTTAACTATAACGTTTTTGACCAAGATAATTTACCTAATTTCAATTATATTACCATCAAATGGGATGTCTTAACACTGCTAAAAACACTGTGTTTTTGGACGTGTTTTATTAAAAATAGGTTAATCACAGAAGTTCCTGCATATTCTTTAGAGTGTATTCAAATGTCAACACAGCTTGCAAGTTTGTTTTGAATTTTCATTCATTTTTCATGTTTGAATTTCGACCGTGGGATATTTCAAAGAAGCTTAAGCCACTCGGAATAAACGAAAGATGAAGCCATCAAACGAGTAATAGAGAAAATTGGACAACAACCAGATCAGTCTGGACGTAAAATAGTCAATGAAGAATATTTTAAAAAGTGATCTTCGATTGATTCCATCCAAAAAAACAATAACTGCATGGGTTTGACTGAAAAGTAGAAGTTTGCAAGAATCGAAAGATGTCGGAAGCTGCTCAAGCGGCAGGGCGATTGTTAAATTCTGTTTTCGGTAGTAAAAACATTCCTGCTACAGGATCGCCATAACCAACAAAATTATCGGATATATGCAGCATATACAACGGAGTACAACGTGCCCACGCATCACATCTTTATTGATTTCAAAGCAGCATACGATGCAGTCGATCGAGACAAGCTATGGCAGATAATGCACGAATACGGTTTTGCAGACAAACTGACGCGACTGATCAGAGCTACATTGGATCGAGTGATGTGTTTCGTACGCATCTCTGGGACATTCTCGAGTCCCTTCGAGACGCGACGAGGGTTGAGACAAGGTGACGGTCTATCCTGCATGCTGTTCAACATCGCTCTTGAGGGGGTGATCCGACAAGCGGGCATCGAAACGAGAGGCACGATTTTTACCAAAAGTAGCCAACTTCTAGGCTTTGCAGATGACTTCGATATCATTGCCAGGAACTTTGCGACGGTGGAGGCAATCTACGCCAGACTGAAAGCGGAGTCTAGGAGAATTGGGCTAAAAATAAATGCGTCGAAGACCAAATACACGAAAGGAAGAGGCTCAAAGGAAACAAATGTGCGCCTCCCACGGACGGTAACCGTTGACGGCGACGAACTAGAAGTGGTAGAAGAGTTCGTGTATTTGGGATCGTTGGTGACCGCGGACAACAACACTAGTAAGGAGATTCAGCGGCGCATCCAAGCGGGAAATCGGGCCTACTTTGCCCTTCGTAAAACGCTACGATCAGGAAGCATACGCCGCCGCACGAAGCTAACAATGTACAAAACCATTATTAGACCGGTAGTTCTTTATGGACTTGAAGCCGTAACGCTGCTTACGGAGGACATACGCGCCCTTGCCGTGTTTGAGCGGAAAGTGCTGCAGACGATATTTGGCGGAGTACAAACTGAAAGCGGAGAGTGGCGGAGGCGTATGAATCACGAGCTACAGGCACTGCTTGGGGAGACTCCCATCGTACATCTAGCGAAAGTTAGCAGGCTACGGTGGGCCGGACACGTCGTAAGGATGTCGGACGACAGTGCGACGAAAATAGTCCGTCTGTTCAAAGGTTCCAGATCGTTTTCAGGGTAATGGTATGGGGATGTTTGTTCAAAAATTTGATAGTGTCATTGCTGTTCATTGAACATGATGATAAAATTAGCAAAAACACTACAAGAATGCACCAAACTGCTTTCAGCAACATTCTGCACCGTCTCACCAGGCGAAAGCTGCACCGACTTAATGTAAGGACAATTTTCCGGATTTTATTTCTTCGAAAAAGTGGCGTGCCTCGTCGCCTGAGTTCAATCCTCTCGACTTCTATCCCATGCATGGGATTAAGTGCTAGTAAGTGGTTTGTTTATTTTAACGTCGCAGTTTTTACGTAGTTTTTACTATCTTTCTTGACATTTTTTATCACGTCTTTGTCGTTTTTTTTCGCGGCCTTTTCGTCGTATTTTTTCCGTTTTTTATTTACATCGACTTTTCGCCTACTTGTCATACCTTTTCTCTCCTCGTTCCCTCATCTTTTCGCTGTCTTTTCGTCGGCTCTTCGTCGTCTTTTTGCCGCTATCTTTTCATTGTTTAGTCCCATTTTTTCGTTACCTTTTCATTGTGTTTTCGACGCATTTTTGCCGTCTTCTTATCATCTCTCTGTCGTATTTTTGTCGCCTTTTCATGGTCTCTTCACCCTCTTTACATCACATTTTCCTTTTCTGTTTATTATTTGTTGACCTCCGCATTTGCATATTGGCATTTTTGTATTTTTCGCTTTTTTTTCAATATCTTTTTACCATTTTTGAGTATTTTTTGTTATTGTTTTGGCACCTTTGTTATGGTATCGTCATTTTGTGTTTTTTTCGTTTTGTATTGTCTTTTCACCTTGTCATTGTTACCTTTTTGTTGTCCTGTTTGTTGCCAAGACAACTAAAAGTGCCGCGAAAGATAATCTTTAAGACTGTCGCAGAGGCCTTAAATCCAAAACCCTTCGCGAATAAAAAAAATAAACCAAAAAGTTGATTTTTACTATCGTTTCCTAACCTATAATCGTCGTCTTTTTTTTGCATATTTTGTCGCCTCTTTTAGCCCTCCGCTACTCGCGCTGTTGAATTTTTACAACGCCTGTGAACCGTTAACTTTACTTCGGCATATCTCGGGATTCCATCAATAACGAAAATTACAGTTTTCAGCAAAGTTGATTCGCAGACCAAGTGAAAGAGCTTGGAAAACGGTGGAAAAAGTTTTAGAGGTTTTCACCAAGTGGCATTAATATTCGAGTGAATTCTGTTAGGTTTTAACATGCCTATAAATTAGAGATGATCGGGTAAGAAAATTTGAATACCTGAACCCGACCCGTACCCGATTAAGAAAAGAATTAAAAACCCGTAGCCGACCCGAACCCGCAAGTTTATTATTTTTGATACCCGAACCCGTCGGGTACGAGACGGGCCCGGGTCCCCGACCATCTTTAGTGTTAAATGTGGTCGATAGAGATACCCGACCCGCCCCTACCCGGTTTCAAAAACAAAAATTAAGAACCCGTACCCGACCCGAACCCGCAAATTATTTTTTTTCAATACCCGAACCCGACCCGAACCCGGCGGGTACGGGTACGGGTGCGGGTTTCGGGCAAATTTTCCGTTACCCGACCATCTCAACTATAAATCGAAATTGTTCATCGTTCGTTCATCGTATATGACACTTGCAAACGTCTTTTTGTCATCTCTCTGTCGTATTTGTAATTTTTGTTGTGTTTTTGTTTTTTTTTGTTGTTGTTTAGGTGTCTTTTCATCGTGTTTGCGCCATCTTTACATCGCTTCTTTGTCTCTACTCAGCGGTTTGTTATCATATTTTAACGACTTTTATGGCGTTTTTGGTTGATCGTTTTTAATCGTTTTTTCGGAGGTATTTCATCGTATTTTTTTGTTCTTCGTACTTTTTCAATGGGGTTTTCGCGTAGTTGTCATTACCTTTTCGTCGTGTTTCCATCGTATTTTTGCTGCCCTTTTGTCATTGTCTTTTTGTCGTTCTTTCGTCGGCTTTTTGTCATCTCTTTGTTGTCTTTTCTTCAAATTTATTGTCTTATTGGTTTTTGTTGCGTTTTCGTCGTATTTTCATCATCTGCTAATCTTTTTGCGTCTGTTTTTGTTGCTGTTTTTTCGAAGGCTTTTGCCGTTTTTGTCGTATTTTTTGCTTCTATTTTAGCGTACGCCACTTTGTCGTTTTTTATTCGTTTTTTATCATATTTTCATCGTATTTTGTCATCATTTTGCCATTTCTTTTTGTCCTTTCATCATTGTTTTGCCTTTTTTCCATCGTCTTGCTGTCAGTTGTCTTTTTACTGCCTCTGTTTTGCTTTTCAGTCGTATATTCGACATCTTTTCGACGTCTTTTTAGCAAATTTTGTCGCCTTCTTGGTGCTATTTAATCAACGCTTTTTTATCATTTTTAGTGTTCTTTTCTTCGTATTCGTCGTCTCTTCGGCATTTCTCCGTCGTATTTTTGTCGTTTTTTGACGCCTGCTATTAGCATTTTTTGTCGCTTTTTCCACTTTTTCGGTAGGCCTTTATGTTACTTCGAAGATTCTGTTGAGGCGCTGTGTACTAACTTATTGCAGTGCACCTACCGTATAGCTAATTAGAAAACAAACGTCACTACAATCATAGGCTCACTGATGCGAGATCTACGGAATTAGGAAATTTCTACGGACCTACGGATCAAGTGCTCAAATCTACGGATTTTCATAAACTTCACGGAAAAGATTGAAAATTTCTTTAAATCACAAAACTCAACATAATATCGTGAATAATATCCCGAAAAGCATAACTTTTCTCTTTAAGAGCCGAGTTCTTCTGAGACGAAGAAACGAACAGAATAGTAAAGAGGGTTTACTATTTTATTAGTGAAATATTTTCGTTTCTTTTTCTTCGCACACCCCAACGGTTTCTAATAAGAACTCTGTAGTGCGACATAAATTCACTATTATCAAGCGAGTAAGGTTAATCTTTTCAACCTAGTAACTGGAATCATCACCAATTACATTGAAAATATGCTTGTCAAGCAAGGAGGGGTGCAGTGGGGAGGCTATAATGAAAAACTGATAGTTCAAATTGCTAAATTGCAAATATGTGTGGGACACGCAGAAAATAACCACGCTAATAATTTTCGTGTGGGAGTCTAAAAAGGTGGAAACACCGCAATAAGCCATCAGAAAACACGACAAAAAGGTGATAAAAAGGTGAATAAAATAAGAAGAAGAGACAACGAAGAGCCGTTGTAAAGACAACGAAATTGCTATGAAAAGATGACGAAAAAGTAATAGAAGGATAATGAAAACATGATGCAGAGTTGACGAAAAGACGACGAGAGACTATAATAATACGTCGGAATCAATTTGACGAAATAGTACTTATTCAGCGACAAAACAACACGACCAAGGGCGTATAGAATTAGAACGCGTTAAAAAAGCGACGAAAAGATGACAAATACACTGCAGCAAGACGGCGAAAGAACGACGAAAAGGTAGCAGAAAGACAATATTTGTTTTGTGTTGACAACAAATAGAACGACCAAAAAAAGTGCCGTGACAACGACAAAGACGATAAAAAACTGGCAAAAAATAGAAGAAAAGACGACAAAAATACGGAAGAAACGAAGAAAAATGCTAAAAGCAAGCGTCAGAAAGCGACAAAAATACGACGGAGAGATGCCGAAGAGACGACGAATACGAAGAAAAGAAAACAAAAAAATTCTGTTTCGAAGATTTTGGCATTTCTTCTGGAGCGCTTCCCCAACACAGACATCAAATTCGTCTATGTGTAACCGTTATACATAAAAATCTTCATCCTGTTGGGACGAAAAAACTGTCAGTTTTACTGGAGTATTTCCCAAGCTCTGAGGTGGGTGAAACGGCTTTTTTGTGGTAGCGGCTCTGAACCGTTTATTTTCTGCCATGAACCGATTCGAATGAGCGACTCCTGGCTCACGGTTCATTTGTTCGCCAAGTTCACAGTTCACAGATTCACGAACCAAACTTCGTGTCACCTTCGGGTACGTTAGAAGAACCGTAGTTCTTTTTCAAGAGCCGTTCTTTTAAACGATCTTTCTTGTGAACCGGTTCATTTGAACGGTTCGTGAGCTGTTGCCTGTGTAGCAATGTGTTCACAAAAAAATGTATGGGGAAATTTCAAATCTTTCATATTTTCGTGACGGTAATAGAACCTAAATTATGAAATGACGCCATGCGGTAAGACATCGTCCTACATCAACAGCAACAGCTTTCCAGAAACGTAGGGTTCCGGAGGGTATTTTCAGCCTACATTCCTTTTCTTTTGCTGCGCGAACAAATTGAAGTAATCGCATACGTAAATCAGACCGGATCAAGTCGCAACATTTTATAAAATGAGTCATTGACAGCAAACGATAAAGAATTTTCTAACCTACATTTTACTCTAATCAGACTATACAGAATTTTGTCACTTGGTTCAGTCTGACTTAATACCGACCAATAATGTTCAAGTTTATTTGTTCTAGAAATTAAACAGCTGTTAATGCAGTGTTACAGAACAATTCTGCTTCTTTTTATCAAGGAGGAACGTAAAAATTCCCGTTGTAGGGATCAGAGAAAAATATTGTTTGGTTGAGGACTGAGAAGTAGCAGAGATGAAGTCACGTACTCTCCGCACTGAGAGAGCTATACTGATGTAGAAAGGGAGAAAGCAGAAATAAACGAACTCAGTGTTGTGATTGATCCTCTCGCGTAAAAACGTCTTTTTATTCGTTCGCAATTGAGAAAATGTCCGCCAATTCGCGAAATCACCACATCCGTCTGATATGAATATATAAATCAATTTTCATTCACTAGCGGAAAATTCAGCTTGTTGTTAATTCCAGCCTAAACAAACTGAGATGTATCATTTACATTACTACAAATGTGCGAAGTAGAGGCGTCAAGAAGGCTTCTAGCATATTGAGTAAAAATCCATACTAAATTAATTTTATTGCCGATATGTTAACAGCATTTTGACTCTTTTTTGGTTTGCTGTTCAAGTACAGCAATCCACCGAATAGGCCCTTGGGTGGTGCTGCTTGCTCATCACAATTTCTCAGGTTTCTTCAAATAGATATAGGGTACGTTGCTGCTTCGTCGTAATTGCCTATTCCCGTCCTATCCAACACAAATTATTTAAAATATCAGCATTTTTATGACACACAACGCAAAACTAGTTATTCTCTAACATTTTAGTTTATTGTCTATCATACGCGATCAATCAAAGCGAGCTGAGATCTATTTAAATGCTTCTTATCATTGAAGAAGTCCTACCAGCCAAATTTCCTACGTTTTTTCGTGCGACGAAGAAGAAAATGTCGACTAATCGTTTTAATTTCCGTCATTCATAAATGAAAATAACTCACGCAAGGCATTGTCGTTATTCTACAGCCAGGAAAACTTCCCTGACCTAAAGAAATTTTGCAGAATAACATTTGTTATGCCGTCCTACATAAATACATGCGCGCTAGCTTCGGAAACATTATTGTTATTTTTAGTTCGGACGATGAAAAATTTTGATGGACGGATTTTAAAACGGTACGACGAATTTAAGAAATAAAGTCAGTTGCGTAATTCCAATAATATGCTTTAATAATCGCTTTTCAGTGATTTCAAAGTTTACGGATCGGAAGGTAAGTGTGTTTTAGTTAAATTAGCACAAGAACATTTGGAGTATTCATTGAATCCATCCAACAAATGATAAAAATTAGAATGGCTTTACTTACTACGACGCGAATTAGAAATAAACCCTAGCTGATTTTTGGTTACGGCGCACGCAAAACACATACATCATATGCTTGACGTACTCTCATATGAGTAGGTGAGGACAAGCGACACGTTTGCAAGTTTGTAGTGCTTGACCAAAGCTTCAAGGTGAAGCACTGATCAGAAATCCACTTACTCTATTTTATCCTCTAGGCTTGTGATGCTAAGAAAAAATAAAGCTTAAATATGCAATAACGTAGCAAGTAAATGTCCTGCAGAAACGTGTGTTTTACTTACATCGATAATTGCTTAGGACAATGTGTTCTTGTAAAATGCACACAAGAAAAATTAAGCATGAAAAACAAATTTTTAAAGAGTTTTCTAACAAAATGCTCTATAGTTCTGCACCGGATAAAGATCTAAATCACACATTTCATCGTAACACGGGCTTGAACCTAAATCTTGGATTAACCTCCTGCGGTAAAACGTAGTCCTGCCTCACAAAGATTAATTTTTTAAGTAGTGCTTGGCGCAATGAATATAGGATATGCGTAAGCAAGCCATGCTTCCTTTCTAATATCAATTTAAAAACACGCTCGAATTTGATCCTACAGGATTGGCTGTATGCGCACTACATTAGCGCAAATCTAACGGAAAAAAAATATTTACCAATGTTACTGACAAATTCGATCGTGTCACATCATAACATAACACCTGGAGGATGTGATACAATAAGACTTTTTATACTTTGCGAAAAAAAAACGACAGCAATTTCAACAATATTTTTACTCACCGTTGGTTCCGACTTGGGCGGTACTGCCAGCACTTGGGCGCGCAACGCGAGCACCACCAGGCAGGCCACCGCAAGCTTCATCCTCGGACCGACGCGGACTCGACGCGGCTAGCTGGTTGGCTGGTTGACTGGCTGGGAATCTATAGCAAGATTGTTCAATTGGCAATTTCACTGGCACCGTAACGTAACCTACAAACCACTTTAGAGTGCGGCTTCTTCACTCGTGCTGAATCGAGGCGGCGTGCGCGGCTCTTCAAGGCGGCTCGAAAATCTAATTCCTGCTGACAGTTTCGGTTTGATTTATTGCCCTATCGAGGAGTAGTAGTAGTAGCTGGTAGTACCGCAGCAGCACACTCGCGATTGTATGTAGATTTGTTTACGCGCTGAAATCGCACGACTGAACCGGTTCCGAACAGAGGTTCTATTATCACTTTCCACAACGTACGCGTAGCTGCCTCGAGCACTCACCACACCAACGGCAACACGCGACCGGGATGATTAGCAGCAGCCACTAGTTGGCAGTAATATACCACGAATCAATCTACCACTGCCGGTACTATCTCGGTGGGTGAAATTCCACCAGCCAACAGATACGTTCCAGAGCACAATTGCAAATGTACCGCTCTGCAGTAACAGTCCTATTGTTGTGATATGAAGTAATATTATTTACACATCTTCTTCGCCAACGCGCAGCACTTTCCAGTGAACTCTCGGGTCTACTACTCTCTCTTACTCTGGCTCCGCTACCCACTGCATGCGCACCAGCCAAGGCACATTCAATTCTCACTCAACAATATTTCTTCTTAATACAAATTGACCTGATTTGATAATAAATTTATTTATTTGATTTTCGACTTCTCGCATATTTTCCGCCCCAAAGGAATAACGCCAGTTGGGAAGGTGTCTTATTGCTTGCACTCAGACCAGCTGCTTCGGTTCAGTCAGTCAGTATCAGCAGCACCGCGATAGGGGGAGTGACGACCGGGACCGCACATTTATCGACTCTCTGTGATTCTGTCCCGCGCTCCTCGATCGATGGCCTCATCGACTTGTTCAATCAATTAACACCGAACAGCGCCGCACCAGAGGCACAAGGCACAAGGCAGACGAATTTCTGCGAATCCTGTTTGGTAAATCTGTAAGGCAGAAAATTGCGATAAAAATGTAGAGTAGGTTAGTATAAAGCAATTACGGGAGGTTGATTAGCTAAAACTAAGATTGCCATCAGCAAACCGCCGACACGCCAACGCAACGCAACGCAACGCAAGGGTTGATGGAGGCGCATGATGATAAAAGCATGTTTGATGATGGATATAGCTGCTGTTTGAACCCGATACCCTGCTCTGTGCATACACTACTTTGTGCACTCATTCCGATCTGAGATCACGCAGTTATGCAGTCTATTTCCAGTCAGTAAGCAATTGCTTCAATTATTAAATCGTAAATTAACCGACATTTGTCCACTAGCTGGCTGGTGCCGTTCAAGTGCATTCGCGTAAGCCGGGCGACATTAAGTGTGTGGGTTGCGCTTTTAGCTTTCTTTGTCACGACACGACATCCAGCGGTCAAAGTCAGGCCAGTTCAGCTCAGCCAGTTTAGTTGGTTCAGCGCGCTGAGGACAACGATTTTTGGTCTGCCTGTCTGAGAAGCTGCGCAGTATTCCACCAAGAGACGAGATCGCTCCGAAGCGGGCGGGTGGCAGGCCGGCCGGCGGCGTGCCAATTCCCTATATTTTCATTCCGCACAAGGGTGACATCCCTGGCGGATCAATCTCTAATCTAAACGACTTGCGAAATAATTTAATGTTACGAGCGTCAACTATTTTTGGTCCAAGACTACGGTACTTTCTCTAAGAAAACGATCCTAACCGTAATATCTAGCATCATCTTAATGGACGTTAGAAACATAAATTCCTGGGGCTGATGATCTAGTTTTTGCTTGATGCATTTTTTACCTCTCAACTTATTTGTGGATGTAGAAAAGATATAAATACATCTGATCGTAACATGTTTATGTGTTCTGGTAATCCTGATGGAAATGTGCATCAAGAGTCTTATCATTAACTAACGAAAGTTGGTTCCCTGAAGCAGCGAGTAGCATTCGCAACCGAAGAAATTACGCAAAACTATGACGACGCGAAAAGTGTTATCACCAATATCATTTTTTTCAGAAAGTGTCTAATGCGAAGAATGATAAAAATAGGTGAACTGGAAAATTTTCGATACCTAGGCCAAAAATATGCTGGTTTGTTCAATACCAGATGGGATTCTAAACTCACGCTCTTTCGGTTGCCGGCCGAATGTAACTAACTAAACTGCTTCCGCACCCTTATACCAGGTTGTCGATTATCTAATTCAAATATTCTTATTCTCCCAATTCTATTAATCCACACGCGCACCACACATTCGTCAAGGCGACGAAATAATTTTTTGAATGATTGAGTCATTCTCGCTGAAACGGGGCTACTGACTGAGGTGTTATCCAAATATTGGAACTTTTGCGCTTAATTGGTTAAAAATGGTTAAAAAATAAGAATTACACTTTTGATACCTCGAAATCGTGAACCCCTGGTTCGCCAAGGGGCCTAGCAGGTTAAAAAAAAGTTGAATTTTGAGCAAACCTTAAGATCTATATCATGTGATATTTCATAAATTTGCCATGAAACAACTAACAAATGGCCCGGTTCTGTAAAGAAGAAGAACAAGTCTTTCAAATGAAGTAAAATCTTTTTTGGCGGTCATCTTGGATTTGGTCGCCATATTGGATTTTATAAAAAAAAATCACCGTTTTCACCATGAGCCCCCCAGCCGATTTTAATTTTACGACCACCATTGGAAAACTGAGAAAAAATACTACAAGAAACATTTATAAAAGTTGGTGTGCATTGTCGTTAACTGAATGAAACATCCATTTATCTGTAGTAAGGTTCACAATTTTCACATAATATTGTAATAGTTCCAAAATTTGCTATAAAACAAACTACAAACGACACAGTTTTGTAAAGAGGAGAGATAGGGCTTATAAACAAAGTGAAAACAAATTGGCGGCCATCTTGAATTTGGCCGCCATGTTGAATTTTATCAAAATATCGGCGTTTTTACCATGAGCCCCCCAACCGATTTTGATTTCAAGCCCACCATCGGAAAGCTGAGGAAAGCTGCTATAAGAAACAATTATCAAATTAGGTGTGCAATGGCATTAACTAAATAAAACAATTAATTTTCTGTAGCAATATATTCCATCATATGAGAGTTGTAAACCTTGATACAGATAATTAATTGTTTCCTTTATTTAATGCCACTACACATGTAATTTGATTAATATTCCTTATAGTATTTTTTCTCAGCTTTCCGATGGTGGTCTTAAAATTAAAATTGGTTGGGGGAATCATGGCGAAAACGGCGATTTTTCAATAAAATCCAACATGGCGGCCAAATCCAAGACGGCCGTCGATTTTTTCTTACTTCGTTTATAAACCCTACCTCTCATCCTCTTTACAAAACTGTGTCGTGTAGTTTGTTTCATAGCAAATTTTGGAACTATCACAATAATTATATGAAAATTGTGAACCTTGCTACAAATAACTGGTTGTTTTATTCAGTTAATACCATTTCACACCTAATTTTATGAATGTATCTTGTAGCATTTTTTCTCAGCTTTCCAATGGTGGTCTTAAAATGAAAATCGGCTGGGGGCTCATGATGAAAACGTCGATTTTTTGATAAAATCCAATATGGCGACCAAATCCACGATGACCGCCAAAAATAATTTTACTCCATTTGAAAGCCCTGTTCTTCTTCTTTACAGAACCGGGCTATTTGTTAGTTGTTTTATGGCAAATTCATGAAATATTACATGATGTAGATCTCACGGTTTGCTGGAAATTCAACTTTTTTCAACCTGTTAGGCCCCATTGCGAACGTGGGGTCCACTATTTCGAGGTATCAAAAGTGTAATTTCTATTTTTTAACCATTTTCAACCAATAAAGTGCAAAAGTTCCAATATTTGAACACCTCGTGTCAGTAGTGGCCCCGTTTCAGCGAGAATTACTCAATGCTGTTTGTTTCTGCCGCCGAGAGAATAGATCGTTATTTGCTCGATCAGTGCGATAGAAACAGGTAGTCTGTTGTTGGATGTCGCCCCGGCAAGTTTAGTGATTCTGTACGCGGTCAAGACGTAAAACCTTTTTTACCAAAAAGAAAAAAGTTTACGTCTTGACCGCGTCACAGCCAGATACGAGTACAAAAAGTTTTCCAAAGAAAAAAACGCTTATAAAAAAAAAAAAAATCTGGCGTGAAAAAAATGAAAGAAAAAACGTTACAAAATAACAGGGAAAACGGGACACAAAAAAAAGAAAAAAAAGTGGAAATGCAGAACACGGGTGTGAAAAAAGAGGAAAAACGAGGAAACTGAATAGAAAAAACCCAAGCAACAATGTAAGTTTTATTGTACTCTCATGGTGGTCTTCAAGACCAATTTTGGTCTTAAACGCCATCATAAGAGTGTAATAAAACCCAAATTGTTACTTGGGAAATATGAACGAAAGAAATGGAGAAAATACGGGCACCTTAAAATGGAGGAACGAGAACAGAACAAGAGGAAAAACGGAACAGGAAAAAAAAGCAAGACAAAAAGAATAAAATGGAAAAGGAAAACAAAACGTGACAGTAACGGAGAAAAAGCAGAACATAATAAGAGGAAGAACGGACAGACAATACGGAACGGAACGAAAAGCGGGAGGAACAATACGAAAACTGGGACCATAACAAAAGAAAAAACTCGAAGTGAGACAGAAAATGACAAAAAAACGAGACAGGAAAACGAGTAAATATGAATCAAAAAAAGGCGAGAACGGTAAATCAGGACTCAGGAAAAGGACGAAAAACGGGACAGAAAATGAAGAAAAAATGAACGAAGAAAGAGGAAACCGCGAGCAGAAATAAGAAAAAAAGTTAAAACGAGAGAAAACAAGGAAACTGACTAAAGAAAGAGGAAAAACGTGAAAAAAAAGAGAAAAGAAAAATTTAAAATGAAAGAGAAAAATACGTTAAACGAGAAGGAAAATAGTTTAAAAGAGTTAGAAAAATACGAAAACTGAAAAAAAGGAAAATAGGAAATAAAATAAGACAAAACGAGTTTGAAACAAGTAATACAGGACTGAAAATAAAAAAAAACGGAACAAAAAATAAAAAAAAGGAGCAATGAAACAGGAAACACGGGACAGAAAAAAGAAAACGAAAGAAAAAGAAGAAAAATGAGAGTGAAAATCAGGAAAATGGTAAGGAAAAAGAGAAAAAAGGACTGGAAAGAAGAAAAAACTGAATGAAAAAGAGGTCAAACGTGTTAGAGGATAAAACGATAAAAGTCAATCCCAATTTCAAGTCTTCGTGTCTAATTGAGTGTTCCACTTGAAGTAAAAGTCACAGTTGAAATTACTGCAAATTAAAGTCCAATGTCCAGTAAAATATGAAGTAGAGCTACAAGCCAAAATTAGTCCAACTTGAAGTCTTCTACACGTTGTACGTATGCAGTTCCCCCCTGTCCTTGACTCTCTGGACGAAAAACTTGGACAGATTCAATTTTATGGTCCCATCCTTGACCAAAGCATTGGGACCCTGCTTAAACGCTTTCACGACACGTTTGTGATCCTGATGACTAATAGAACATCCATTCTAAGCGCATTTCTCCTTCCGTTCGATGCTCAGAGTTTCGTAGTAACGTTTAATCACAGAACTCACCGTTAACTGCACGATTCCGAGTTGTTTTCTGATATCCCAACGAAAGATTTGAGGATTTTCTAGGTGCTTGCGTAAATTCAATTCGATTCCAATTTTCGAAAAGCTACTTCTATCCAAATTTTCTAGAGAAAATACCCAATGGGTAGTTTTCTAACGCGTTTTTTGCCGTGAAGCAATTTGATGTGAGACACCCTTTAATTCCAATTTTAGGGCCAAATTAGTCAAATTCTGTCAAATTTAAATTTTGATTTCAAGTCCAATTTCAAGTACAATTTGAATTCCACTTTCAAGTCTAATTTCAAATGTGATTCCAAGATTAATCTCCAGTTCAATTTAAATCCATTTTATGTCCGATTTCAAACCCAACTTCAATTTCAATTTAAAGTTCAATTTCATGCCTAATTTCAACTCAAATTTAGACTTTAATTTCAAATCTAATTCCTAATTAGATTTGAATCTAATCTAATTTCAAGTCTAATTCAATTCCTATTTCAAGTCTAATTTCAAATAAAAATTTTGAATTCTCTTTTAAGTCTGATTTCATGTCGAATTCCAAGTAATACTTCCAGTCCAGATTACTCTTAAATTAAGTCCGATTTCAAATCCAATTTCCAATTCAATATGAAATAAAGCATAGCCGTTAGTCCTAGGTCAAGCCTTATTTAATGTCCTATGTCAGAAATTATGATACAAAAAAATATTTCGTTATTTGATTTCTAATTCATTACAACTGTCCTGCTTGCAGCTGTTGTCAGTTCCCGTCGAGCCGTTCTACATCTCGTGCAGAAAAGAATTACGTGGCGACTCCGCTTGTCCAAACTAATATAATATCTTATTTATCAATTTTATTGATTATTTTCGGTGAAATGATGGTAACTTTATATCCCGTTTTTAGTACGTGACGTTTCAGTCTACTATCTTTCGAAGTGTAACTCGTGCAGATAAGTGGGCGAGATGAACCCGTAGCCCACCAGAAGCAAACTGATGTGACAAAAGAGATTATTCGAGATTAATTTGTTAAATAATTAATTTACGGTGACCAAACCCCCCAAAAGAAATAGTATGATTTCTGTCTATCCTGTTCAATTTCGCTCGTCTCCGTAAGATTTCCAATATCCCAACCCAGGCTGGCGAGCCAAATCTCAGTACTCAAGATATTGATCCATCTACCAGAAGACGCTGCTGCTTGATTGATTAAAAAATGCCCAATTGCTTCATCAACTTTTTTCGTCGTTACTAAATTAGAGCAAACATAAATTAAATCAAACGGTATACAAACAATACTCGTTATAGCTGTAGTTGATGGCTTTATAAATCATCATGCCTTCCGAATTCCAAACAAAATAAGCTGAATTGTGATCAGAGTAAACAACATGCGTTCAGTTAATTCATTCGTGACGACATAAACGCACTTGTAAGGTCAGAGTGATACACTCTCAGAACAGGCCCAGTTCATAATTAACGATTCCCAGCCCATTTTTTACAAAATTAAATGTTAACCCTATCAGAATAATAATAAAAATAATTTATGTCGTGCCCACGCAGGACGTTCCTCACTTCATATTAACATCTTTCCAATTCCGGCGACTGCGCCGAAAAGGTGAAAGTCACCAGAACACTCTTTTGGTTTATAAGGAAACAACAAATTAAGTCACTTGAAACGCCCGGGGTAAGCACAGGCGCTCGTATCGTCAGTCCGTTAGTCCGTCAGAGCGGTTAGTCCATTGCTGCTCGTAGGGTGTGAAGTAAATTTTCAGTTTGTTGACTATATTAACGGGTTCGGTTCAACCAGTAGTTTCTACAATGAAACTTCACCTGAAATGAAGAAATCTCAATTATTTAGTATGAATGTTACAATTACAAACATGTTGGTTTTGAAAAACCCTCTGAGGTTGAACAACTGATCCTTCACCCTTGTTGGATTGAGAATGAGCAAATCTTGAATGCTAAAAAATATCAGCATGCTATAGGTTGACTTGGCTTTCCCTTGCTTCGCTGAACGGATTAGCCGAATGAACACACTCAACTCGCAACCCGCCAGCCGATTAATCGAAAGAAAGCATGTATGTCGTAAAATTATTTTTCAACTCGCATGTTTTTTGGCTATTAAGAATTTAATCGAAATATTACTACTCCCTGATAGTGAATCACCGGGTTTATTCCTTTTTATTAAATTCCATGCTTGACGGTTGAACTGATTATACGTACTGGTAGCATGCAACTGGTTGGTTAAGTTACTGCTAACTCCCAGGTCGATCTTAAAAGAGTTTGGTAATCCGACAAACAAGCTTGAGTTCCTGTTGTGTTTTCGGTACTTTTTAGTAACTGTCACGAAAAAAAATTGATATGGATAATCATGACAAAGGTCTGCAGAGCAAATTTAAGCATAAATTTATTCATTCACATTTAAATTAGCAAATATTAACGGTTTTAATGGCATTTTTTTACAAAAAAGCATTTTTGTTTGTCTAAGCCTCGCCAAGTAAAAATTTCGGCATCATTAAGAAAGTCTGGAATTTCAGAATAATGCTCCGAAAGAAAATTTCACGTATCTTCGTGCTCAGTAGAATGAGATCATTTGCTGAGTTCTTCGTCGGTGAGTACCAAGCTGGTTTTAGTGGAAGTAGCTCCACGATGGATTAGATGTTTAGCATGTTTCCATTGCATTAGATAAGTTCCGAGAATACAACATGCAGACTCATCATCTGTTTGCTAACTTTAACGTTGTGTACGATTCAGTCAAACGACTATACGTAGAGCAAATATGAAAAGGAACGGAACTACCATCACGAAATGTAACATGCTAACATCATCGAAATCAATCACAGTATAATGGCAGAAACTGGGACTCAGCATTAATACTACCAAAACGAAGTACGTGATTGCTGGCAGGAAACGTGGGAGTTGTTGCCAAGGTAGAAATGAGTGAGGAACGATGTGAAGTAGTGGAGGAGCACGCACCGCACCGCTAACCGCGGCGTAGGGGTTATATACAGTTAGGAGGCTTAAAAAAGAGGATTTTTCTAGAATTTTTAACTGATTAAAGTGAAAATTTGTATGCACCTTACAGTAGCTTTTGGCTGTATTTTAGCATATTTTTTTTGAAAAATGTTATTTAAATAGCTGCTATAGTTAATCTCCTGGAACTCTTCTAAAATAAGGCGTCTTGCGGTGAGCACGATATCTTTGGACTAAATCATCGAAAATCGAAAAATCAAAAAGGAATCGGTGATAAAATGGAATGACCCATGTTTATTTAAAACTTTTGTAGTATATAACAAATTTTGTTATCCTATATGGTTTTAGAAATGATAAGAGCGCACAGAAAACATATTGTTGACCAATCCTCTTGCTACCTTTAGTTCTTCAAGCTGTTACCATTGGAAGACAGTATTGTTGAGCTAAACTTTTGATTTTTCGGTTTAAAAGTTGGAGCGATGGAACTAATTGTGATCAGACCGAACAAATTTTCACCCTCAAGTTGCTTTTTAAGCAGTCCTGAAATCTGAATTTTTATACGCCCCCATAAAAAATCCCTCGAACGTTTTCTCCTATTCAGCAAGTTCGCGTTCCTATCCGCGACCTACTGATCGGCATCTGCATTAATAGATTTGATATTTTTGGTCGGTAGATGCATAAAATGTCATCTGTCTACATTGTTTATCGGGGCATACACTCACCGCACAGTTCGACAAACGGTATTCGTCGTCTCTTTTATGCTTTAGTATTCTTATGGAAAACTGCGAGTTTGACGTCTCACTCGCTGTTCATAAGGATGGTGGGAGAACAAAAGAGGCAAACATACCAGTGCACACGGTCCGACTAGAGAACAGTGTTGTTAAAGCAAATAACATTGAAACACATCGTTGCTTCATTAAATCACTGAGAAAATCTTTAAAAATTATAGACAGCTTTTCTGTTGTTTTTAATAAAGAAAAAATAATTATGAACAAACATTTTTCCTGAAAGTATTGAACCACTTTTTCACCATTGGTGGTTTCAGTTAATTCAAACCTATAATTCTTATTTCCAGAACCGAAACAGTGTCTTGGCAACACGATAGTTCATCAGTTATCCTGCTGCTACTGGTGAACAGGTTCCGTCAATTCAGAATTTATTTTCAGTTTTGTTATAAAATAATAAAACTTTCGGCTAGTAACAAAGCCTTAGATAATAGAAAAAAGATAATGAATAATATGGTATGTGACAATTGAGTGCTTGACTGTTAGAGTAGTTGTAATCAGTGCGGAAAAATGTGATGAATTGGTTAGTAGCGAGGTGGCGATTGCCTTCAGCAGCTGAAAAATGTACGTTTTTGGACAACAATTTTTAATTCATCATATTTCTTGTCGGGAACCCAGTAAATTATGTTTGTGTGAACTAAACCTATGATTAAGTGATTTGTGAAGATGTTCCTATAAAAAGATTTTGAAAATATGAAAAAAAAAGTGCATTTTCGGCTCATTTATTTTCAACTGATTAAAATAGGTGACACTGCTTAACCACTGCTCCATGTAAAAAAATGCAAGAAATCGATTGGTGGTGGTTTCATCCTGCGCAGACTTCGGGAAATGGTCTATTTTGCCCTATTTTTCCCAAAAATCATGATAAAAGCTAATTAAACAGTATAAAAACTTATTTGCCGCCCGTGAAGCAAACTCAAACAGCTTCTAAATTTTGTCAAAACATCAGAAGAATCAAATCCTATCCATTCCATACTGTGCGAAATGCAGGTATAGTCCATTTTGCCCAATTCACCCCCATATACATAGATAATCTAATTAAAATGATTAAAACTAACTCAAAAGTAAAAACAGTCTTGAAAAAAATGCGTATTTTATCATACTGAATAACTTTGGAGAACAGTTGAACACAATAAATTAATTGGATGCGGAGTTATTGTGCAGAATTGATTTTTAAGAGTACTTTTTAAATAAATCATTATATCTCGCAACTAGCAAAAGATAGATAGTTATTACATTCAGCAAAGTTGCTCATTTTAGTGTATTCTATAATTTTTCTGAAGAAAACAAATTTTTTGGACGTATTCAAGAAAACAAAAGTTTGTATCTCCCTAATAGATGAATATAAAATCACCTTGATAGTTTGAAAAGATGCGCTGTATTTTATTGATATTATTGATAAACTACGCAAAATAGAATTACAAATAGTTATGGTACATATATGTTCTTATATGGCGTAAAATATAACTTTTTCGTTCAGATATGATTTCGTACATCTCAGTTGCAATCGAGATATACAAACCAAATGGTTTACTTGGTTGTAGTTTTTGAAATAAAATTAAATTTGCATTGCAAATAGAACCGAGTATCATATACCAATCGATAGGGTTCTGCTTCTCGGAGATGGCTGAACCGATTTATGTGCTATTACGCACTGGAATGCTTATGTGTTCGATCGTTTTTCGGCCACTTCCCGTGGTCGGATCATTACAAAATTAGTATCAAAAGCGGAACGGACTGCAGAATCAAAATCTGAAGTAAAAAATTTACGACTTTTTCAAAAAATTTAGTCGTTTATGTCCCCTTAACTAATGATAAGTCTGGCTCTGTTTTTCACCTTTTAAGCCAACCGATCCATCGGAGCCAAAGGTTTTTTATAACTGAACAGATTGAATAACATGATCAATATCTAATTTTAATTTATCATTGCTTGTTTACTTGCTGACGAGTGATTTTCCTCTTGTAGCCCTTCTCTTTTAGTTAGTCCTGCATAATGGTTATCGGTGTCATACCTTGTTGGGGTGCATGGAAAGCTCCGAGGTAGCAAAGATATATAATTTTGGATAGAACTAAGTGTAAACTCATTTATCTGAACAATTTTAGGCGAAATTTAAGCAAACTCTTGTAAAAAAATAGTCACCAATTCGTAGAGGGATATTTAAAAAATTGTTAATTTTATTCCAAACAGATTGAAACAGGTCATCAAGAATGTAAATGGTCCTATAAGGCAGTACTTGAGCGAGAAAGGACATTTATTTCAACTAATAGTTAACTGTCCGAATACTTTTTTGGCTGCATTTTTAGGCAATTCAAACTATATGTACTCTATCTTCAAAACGGAAAGCTTCGCCCCTAATTTTTGTTGTGCGTCTAAATATGCTTTAGTTAATCATTGTTTTAAAAAATATGTGATACCATTTGTTGCAAAAATACTGCGCAAAATTACTAAAAGAAAAATTAATGCGCTGCTGTCCGAATACTTTTTTGGTTGACTGTATGTAATTCGGTAAAGTATTCGGGAAACGTTTCATCGACAGCTAGGTTAACCTGGATCGAATGGAAGTCGAGCGCCAGAAGTTGCAGCGAAGATAAAAAGAGCAACCAGCACTTTCATGAGAAACCCCAACCTCTTCGACCGAAATCTCATCTATCAATCGACCGACCGTCATCTACAATTGTAGAAGATAATGACTCCAAATCTCGGCGACAATCAAGACAAGATGGACAAAACACGATCCCGAAAGCTGTACACGACGATGCTTACGCAGTTCGACTGGGTATGCTGATGAACCGAAAAAATTCGCACAGAGTGGAATTGTGGAATCGTGTGAAGGGTTTCTGCAGAGGATTCGCATGGAATGCCTTGCTTATAGAACCAGGATTCCTATATGAAAATCCACGAGTTGAGTCCCCGGGATACCTATAACTTGGAAAGGGAATCGCCTGCACTATGAAATAAGAATTCTCTGGATTCTAAAAGCAGGAATCCTGATGTGTTAGTAAGGGTAGGGGTGGACGACAAAACCTACGTCGTTCGGTAAGAAATCTCTGGTGTTCTGTGGCTTGAAAAGCAACAATTTCAGTGAATCCGGGATCGCCTGCCAAAAAATTACTGCTACTCTTCCGAAAGATACACGGTTGTTCCGTACTATTTTGACCGGATTTGGCATCCCGTCATTATGAAACAAAGGTCAAACACTGTGCAGGTCCCGACGGATCTCATTAAGAAACTGTAGAAAAGTGTATGTAAATTGATAAAAATTATATTTCAAAGCATTCACTATCAGTACAGTAAATCATAGAGTTAGGCAACGAACTATCGAACATTTGAAAAATGTCAAGCCTCGTTGAATTGTGTTTTTATTTGTAGTTCTACTTCAACCACGCATTCGTACCCCTACGAACAGATTATTAGCAAAGCAAAGCTTAGGTGCTACATCCCGTTATCGAAACTTGACCTTCTCTTTTTATACGACAGATTTCGCAGCCAGCTGTTAGAATACAGGACAATTGCAGGGCCAGTTGCTACGTTCCTATTGATTCCAAAAGCCTCTCCCAGCCGAGATTCGAACATACGACGACTGGCTTATTAGGCCAGCGTCATACCTCGAAGCCAACTGAGAGGCAACAGATTATAACTTTTTTTAATTTAAGGTAATGTAATTTACCACTCAAAATGCACTTCCATTACTAATCATTTAGGAAACTGAATGCGACTCATATTGATTTTTATGTTACAGCACTAGGAGTTATAAAATAAAATCATAATGTTCCATATCCCTAAATTTGGTTTAGTTCCGATGAATCAGATTCGATTGATGCGCTTTATTCATGAAAGCTGTTATTGAGTTACTGATTTAGTGCACAGAAATCTTTATAATTCAAATCCGAAACAGGAATCAACAGAAAATCTTGTATAATTTTTCATTGTTCCTTCACAATATAAAAACTGGGACTATGATTCATGGAACCTTTGCAATTGATTCCAGAGCTTAGCTCACTATCTACATTACAAGTTATAAATAAAAATGTAGTCTTTACGGTGCACCGCTGTCACTAGTCACGAATTCGTCGGCAAGGAACTATCTAAAAGCTTATTTTCCATTCCCATTACTACGGCTATTTGTTGTTCCAATTTTATGTGCACCGCACATACTGCGTACCTTACTTCGAATCAAACGAAATCCGCATTGCCCAGCCAGGTCAGTGAATAATCAACCAAAAAAAATTCCTTCTCACCAGAAACACACGCGCGGTATGCCAACGTCGAGCCAGCAATCAGTTATCACCAATTAGCAGTTCTGTAAACCGAAACACCAAAACGTCCGAAAGTCGCATTCCACTGGTCGCCGAAATTTCTTCACTCACCGGGCACGAAAAGTTTCCAGTATAAATTCCAAGCTCTTCGAACCAACCGGTCGCGATGGGCACAAGCATCGAACTGAAAGCCCACTTCAAGATCGAAGCGCTGGCAGCCGCCGGACGACCGACCGGCCAGCCGCACTCAGCGACTGAACTTGATTGCGCGCTACGTACGGATGAAATTCTCTACTTTGCGAAGCAAAGAAGCGCGTGAGATGCTGGTGTGGAGCTGGACCACTGGATACTTCATCCACCGGCTTTTGCCTGCGTCTAAAGAGTAAATTTTTTCCAAAATTAAAATATTCAGAATAAAAAACTTCGCCAGACGCAAATTGACTGATGACTCTGACTCTGACTCTGGATCTTTTCACGAGCCATACCACGAGAGGTGGTGGAATACGATACGTGAAATGCTAATGCCCTGTTTGTTTCGCCGTTTGAAATCGACTTTTTGAAAAAGGCACACTTCCACGCTTTTCGATTCGATGATCGTTCGGTTCAGCGTTTGGGGCATCTGCTGTTTGGGGTTTGGGTTTCATTGGCCACAACATCACAAGTGCATGCATGCCACAGCTGAACAACTCACTTAGTGAATTTACAAAATTGCTTCAAACAAGATGATGGGAAAGATGATCCCAATAAAAGCGCATTTGATGTGTGATTTTTTCTGTTCGTGTGGCATTCATATTTTTTTTATTGTTCAACAACAGTATCAATCAGAGAACACAGAACACTGAATCACTTCTTATATGCGTTGGCAAATGTAGAGGCTTAAGAGCTATATTTTTTAGTAATTTCATATGATTTAACTACATAATTAACCAATGCATGATACTTTTCGTTGTCGTAAGAAAACAGTCAAAAATCTAAATAAATTTGTCGCAGACGAGAGACCCCAGAGATCTCGTACACATAGTTCTTACGCTTACTAACATACATTAACAAATGACATAATCAAATCAATTCTGATCTCGTAATCGTTTTTACTACAGATATGATTCACTAATTTATATCATGAGATACTCATGAAACCTTTACACGACAGATTCAGCACACACCGGAGAACATCCTCCTGAGCGAGAACCGATAACACGGCTCGCACTGCTGAGTGGATACACAGGGTGCACATAAATTATAACGATACCACACATTATGGTTAATATCACCATACCATGCTTATCATGCACTTATCGCAATTATACAAAGTTGTATCCAAAAAAGTGCATTTTCGTTCGAGCAAATTTTGCACCTTGACCATCCACGGACCACGACCCATGGAACAAGCAAAAGGCTACGAAACGAAGAGAAAATCGAAAAGATTATTCTTTTTTTACGCACCTTCGCTTTTGATTCGCCGTGCGACTGCATTCAGTTGTCGCCGTCGCCGTCGTCGTCTTTTACCCGCTCTGATCCCGATCAGGCCGGTGGATACTGTTTCGTTACTCAGCGTCCGTGGAGTGTCGTGGAAGAAAGCTTAAGAAGGTAGAGCTGCAGAAAAGCGAGAAAAAACGGCAATCAGTTATGCATAATGCCCAAAAAGGTACCACACGGAGTTTGGAATTCTGTCAGGGGATCGACCGTAAATTACGGCAAGTGGATTTACAATCCTAAGCACGCGTAGAATGTTCTGTACCGTAGCTCAAAACTTTAGAATACTTGCAGCAGCAGGATCTTCAACCGTGATCGATCCCTGATGCAATTATCATTACCGTGTGTGTACAGATTATAACGGCAAGGAAAATTATGCAAACACAACGACCGAGTGAAGAAAGGCACCAATGGAGCAGCAATCGGCCACGTACCTGCCAAGAGTAATCGTTGACGACAATCGGAATAGGTCACCTGTTGATTTCGAGTGAACGGTTTCAGGTTACAATCGAGTGGTTTATTTTACTGGTGTTGCGCTCCACAGAAAGGGTCAACCACATTTCGAATTCGCGCCTGGCATGCCACAGCGGATTTTTACAACGTACGATCAACAGTTTTATTGCCTATCAAAAGTAACAACAAGTGCAGGCAACAATGGCCTCATTTCATAAAATGAAATAAATGAGAATTGGTTATTGTCCATATTCCTATCCCAACCGCTTTAGAAACAATATTCGGGAATAACAGATTTTCAGTCAAAGTTAAAACATTACCCAAAAGTTAATTTTACTGATCAAACCCATTTGTATTGTACCTAGGAATTTTGGAAAAATCGAAAGGAAACGATTTAGTATTTACTTTAGAGGTGGCCCCTGACTAAATTACTCTCCGAAGTGCAATTCAATAAGTAATAGCCAGAATGCACGTCAAGAGAATGATGCATCTCAATCTTTTGAAAGTCAGCATAGAGCCGGGGGTTACTCATGCTGTTTCAAGCTGTCGTCTCTATTCAATTTGATCTTGAACTATTCGTCGCCAATTTCCCAATCGTCTCAGAAGTTGCAAACCACTTTCGACCCGGTCCAGCCATCTTGTACGTTAAGCCGCCCTGTTCATGATGCCGATGGGGTTGTTGAAGAAAGGTGGTTTCGTCGTACTATCTTCCGGCATTCATACGATGTGTGTGGCCCACTATAATCTACCGCTGTGCCTGTACCAAGTGATTCATACGCCTCCGCCACTCACCGCTTTCAGTTTTAACTCAACCAAAGGACGTGTGCAGCACCTTCTGCTCGAAAACGGTATGTCCTCCGTGAGCAGCATTACAGCTTCTAGTCTAGTCTAGTCTAGAAATGTTGCGACATTCCAGTAGTTTGTCAGAGTCTTAGCCATGCCAAGTAACAATTCTAAAGCCACTTTGTTTTACTTGAATTTTATAAAGGTTTTATTGCGGCATTAATCATTACCTCTGGTTTTATTGTGGTATTGCGCAATACCAAGAGGATGCAAATCCAAACTAGCTAGCTAGACAACCATAATAAAACTGTTAATAAAGCAAATTTATTTGTGGTTGCTTGTACATATTACCACGTTAAAACCACGTCTCTTACAAACCTACCATACGTGTGGCGTATCAATACAAAATGGCGCACCAATCAAAATTGATCTTATCGTGGTTACTTGTCAAACCGCAATAAGTCTATTAGTTTTATAGAGGTATTAAAACGGTTACACTCCGACCAAACAGCAGTATTCAAGTTCAACACCAAAATCATTTTTTTATGCGAAACCATATTGCCATATTCTTGTATTTTGTTTTAGCTCGCAAACAACAATTCATCAGAGCAGTGTTTTGCAGAAAAAAAGTTATTATCAATCAGTTTTCCAGTCAAAGGAAGCAACTAAAATGATTTGACTAGAAAATGAGATTGACTAATTGAATATTTTCAATTTGTTCTACCAGTTTTCGAAAATTGCAAAATTTCAGTGGCGCGCTGATTTTATCGACCTATCATATCAATATGCACGATGAAATTAAATGCGCACATGCTGCAAACCAATGAAATTACTTAAAATTTAATAAATATTCTAAAAAAAGCAAAGCCATGGGTTTATACCGTCTTTAGACATTCTTTATCGACAGACTTCGCAGCCGGCTGTTAGAGTACAGGAAAATTACGGGGCCAGTGCAACAATCCTACTGACTCTAACTAGCAACTAGCAAGCACCGCCTAGACGAGATTCGAACATACGACGACTGGCTTGTTAGACCAGCATCGTACCTCGAAGCTAGCTGGGCGGACAATAAATATTCTATGGGATATTTTATTCTGGTCGCTATAAACCAAATCGTTCAGAATGATCTATCAGTAAAACCTAAACTTTTCTTCTCACGGATATATTTTCAAGTTGACAAAGCTAGTGAACTTATTTAGCTTAAAAAAGCGAAAAGCTGTTTTAAATTATGGCGATGGCTGTCAAGCAGCGAAAGCTTAACCGGTTTTATTGCTGCTTTGAGCAGAGCGTGATACGACTACTTGAGCTTATAACCTGATTCTTATAGCGGTTATGAAAACATTCTGAGGACTGGGCCACTTGGTCAGAAAACAGTTTTAAAGCGGTCATCAGAAAGTTCTGGTGGAGCTCATAGTTTTATTAGCGGTTTTATGGAATTAGTCATGAAAACCACTATGCGAACGTGATAAAACTTGTAATTGTTACTTGGGATGACCGATGAAAAAATGGATACCATGGGTGCCGGTGGGTTGACTTACAGAGACTATAGGTTGCAGGGGCGACGAGGCACTTAAAAAGCGCTAAATTTTTAATCAAAACGGAGTGTACCACCACAAATAAAGGTAACTCTCTGTTTTGATTCAAAATTTAACGGATTTTGAGTGCCTCGTCGCCTCTGTAACCTATAGTCTCTGTAGGTTGACTGCTTCCCCATTTTGGACACGAAATTATTGGAGTAGATCCTCCATTTTAGGTTCGCCCAAAAATTTTAAATCGACCGCAGCTGGGGGACGTTGAAAGTGTTCACGATCTTCGGTACAAGGTTTATCTCTAGCCTTTCCATCTCCTCTAGTGGGATCTTGACATAATGAGCCGAGGCCAGCTCCGACTAAAAAAACACATCATTACCGTGTGATGCTTGGTGAATGAAGGTGGCAACTTCCGATAAGATCTTCGTCTGCCGCAGAAGGACCTTCTTCGGGAGCTTGGCATGGAAAATATATTTGGTGTCATCGCTTACCTGCTTGGTTACGCGGTCACCTGCCAGGTGTTAACGTCCAGCGTCAAGTAGGTCTAGACATTCATGATGACGACTGGCTGGAGTTTTCCACCGGCACCTTCAGCCGCTCCATCTGGGTGATTGCCTTCTGCTCAGACACGGTCGGCCTCGACTGACGCTTCCGCCTTTGGCCGGTTGCTTCGTTCTGCCAGCCAGAACCAGGCTTTCCATTCGACGCTCTCGCCTTTCTTCGGAAGGGATGGGCTTTATCCGGCGGACACGAAGTGCCTCATTATGCCAAACTTCTTCGCTCCGGGGTAGAGCTGGCAGTACGAATAAAGCATTGAGCGTAGTTACTGGACTGTTTTCGTCATGGCTAGTGCAAATCAACAGATAACGCTGACATTTTTTTTCTGCATACAGCAGGGTTGCTACGATCGACAATGCATAGGTGAATTCACCATCAGGTGGCAGGATAATTGCATGAAAAATTATAAAAAATCCGACCATTTTTTAATATACATTGGTGTCACTGTCCGCGGTCACCAGCAAACACAAATGCACGAACTCTTCTACCACTTTCTACCACCACCACTAAAAATCTTGTTTCCCCTTTTAGTGCCCGCTCTTCGGATCAACCGCTCAAGAATGATGTTGAAAAGCTTGAAGAATAAGCCATGTTTTGAAGGCACTCGAGAGAGTACCTCAGATGCGCATGAAACGCAACACTTGGTCCAATGAAAGATTTCGATCGACTCTGTCGTATGCTGATTTGAAGTCAATACAGATATGATGTGGCACATTGTATTTCTGACATTTCGGCAAGATCTATCAGATGGTAAAATTTTTGTCCGCTGTGGCGCGACAGCCGTCATAACAGGACCTGGAAAGGTGCCTAGTAGGCAGCGTTTATCAGACTCATGCCGCGTTAGATGCAGCGGGCGAAACCCCTTTTATAGATAGGTTAAATAACTCCTTCCATTCATTCCTCCAATAGCTTCTTCGCCGGTAGCCAGTTCTCGTTTGACCTCTTGGAGATCGGGTGCTGAGATACTACTAACTTCCGTTTCGCCTCCTTCTGTAGCTTCGCCATTTTGGCCCTAGATTGTCTCTAAACATGTCCAGTTTTGGACTTATGCGCTTATGAGATTGATTCAACTTCTTATTGTTCTAGTTCTGCACGATTTCTCTCCTCCTTGTGACGCTTTTTACCCCTCAGGATCCTTACTCTTCCCTATTTGACCGTATTCTCGCTAGTGGTAATGGTCAGATAATGTTTCCCAGCTCTTTTTTTTCTCCACTGCTTGTTAGCATTCCCCATCAAACTAATCATTTCGTATAACCCACGACACTAAGCAGTTTAGAGTGTATTGTTTACACTGTATTTTTCTCGCTGTCAGTTTTTCGCAAATTGGAAAAAATGGCATCACCCGAAAAGCAACGTCGTGAATTGATTTTGCGCAAGCACCTGGAAAATCCTCAACTCTCTCATCGGGACATCGGAAAATAACTCGGAATCGTGCACTCAACGGTGAGTCGTATGATTAAACATTACTACGAAACTCTGAGCATTGAACGAAAGGAGAAATGCGCTCAGAATGGATGTATTATTAGTGATCAGGATCACAAGCGTGTCGTGAAAGTGTTTAGGCGGAATCCCAATGCTTCGGTCAGAGATGAGGTAAAAAAGTTGAATCTGTCCAAGTTTTTCGTTTAGAGAGCCAAGGACCGGAAGGTATCGCATACGTACAAAATGCAGAATGTTCCAAATCATGACGAACGGTAAAATGTCGGTGAGAAAGTCGCGGGGCCCGGAAACTGTGCACCCAGATGCTGACGAAACCGCATAGTCTCATCATGGATGATGAGACTTACATCAAGGTGGACTTCCGGCAGCTTCCGTGGCTACTGTTCTTCACCGCACATTGTTCACATTGATGTTCCGGAGGAAGTAAGAAAGCAGAATCTTTCAAAGTTTGCCAAGAAATACATGACTTGGCAAGCGATCTGCTGACGTGGCAAAGGGAGTGCACCGTTCGTGATTACCGGGACTGTAAACGGACAGATCTACCTCAAGGAGTGTTTCCATAAGCGTCTGGTTCCTCTGTTGAAGAAACACGAAAGCGCTACGATCTTCTAATCGGATCTAGTTTCGTGCCACTATTCAAAGGATATCCTGGAGTGATACGAAGCCATAGCACAGTGCATACACAGCATACTTTGACTCTATCTCTTCAAACAAATGAAATACAATATTTTTACCTTTGTTATACTATATAACAAAGGTTTAGGAATTGGTCGAAAAACACGAAATTGATCCGAGGCCCGGAGGGCCGAGTCACATATACCAATCGATAGAGCTCGACGAATTGAGCAATGTCTGTGTGTGTGTGTGTGCAGCTCATTTTCTATCGCCTGTTTCTCGAAGGTGGCTGAACCGATTTGACCGCTATTACTTTTGTTTGAAAGGTATTATTGCCTAGTATATCACTATTGAATTGCTTTGCGGTCCGACGTTTCGTTTAAAAGTTATAAGTAATAATGTGAAAACTACGTGACACGCGTTTCTCCGTAACTACGCAACTAATTTTAACGATCTTACTACCAAACGAAAGCTCTTGCTATTACTAAACTTTTCACTAAGTTGTATTGAAAACGGACAAGCAGTTTAAAAGTTATCCTTAAAAACCACTTTTAATAAGGTTCAAATGATCGCCTGTTTCTCAGAGATGGCCAAACCGATTTATGCGCTATTAGTTTTATTTGGCAGGTAATATACCCGGATAGATCGCTATCGAATGATTTTTTGATTGGACGTTTAATTTGAAAGTTGTGAGCAATCGTATACACCACACCAAAATTAACAATAATTTATAATGATTTTAACCAAGATAATTTACCTAATTTCAATTATTTTAATATCAAACGAGAGGTTTTGACACTACGAATATATATGCAAAATTTCATAAGAATTGGTTTTACTGGTAAAAAGATATTAATCCTCGAACGCTCGCGCCAACTTTTGCAACACAGTTACTCGCGTGTACAATAGCCCAAAACCAAAGAAAACGTGCGCACTAGAGTTTTGACTAGGAAAACTTGGTTTTAAGTTTATCGAACCTTTGAAAGAGTTTCTTGAAATTGAATGCACTATCATTTGGTAGAATTTTAATTTTGATTAATCCCCCTAAAAGTGAAATAAAAAAATTATATTTCTTCAGTTTCAATATAACACATTGATGTGTTCTGCAAAGTTTTAGAGCATATTATTACAAGAAATTTTGCTGAAGACTGTAAACTTCTACCTCTTCAGCGAAGACAGAGAAATCTTATTTATTGTTTCTGAATTTGTAAAATCAGTTTTTCTAGTTTAGCTCTTTTTGTAATTGTTGTATGACTTTTTCATGTATTACAAATTGATACAAATAGTAAAAATACACAACTTTGCTGAAAATAGTATACCTCTATGTTTGCTTGTTTAGGAACTGTAGAACTTTGATTATAAAAATACCCTGATTTTAACCCCGAATTACTCGACTACCAACTGACGGATACATTTGAAACATTTTACATTTGCTGATAGTTTTGCTACATACAGACGGCATTTTTCCATATGAAGTAACGCGAAAAAATTCCAGTTGGGGCCAATAGCGATACACCTCACATGCTGCTTGCTTCGTTTCTGTGCTGTCGGTTTATGCTGATCTATTTTCCTAACAAATTTAAAGTATTAATGCATTGAATAATTCAGACATTTTGCTCATAACAAGTTTATTGAAGAATATACGTTAGTTAAACAACGATTGGTAAATATGGCATTCATAAACCTACACATGTTGTTCAGATAACAACAGCGTGAATAACCAAAGGTTAATCAAAATTGATGAAATTTTTTCAAAAAAACTTTATTGATGTGAATCGAATAGAATGGCATTACAGGAAATTATGCATAGTTCAAAAACCTATAAACTAGACCTTTACTACGCAATGTATATGTTAAAGAATAATATTTCTTCTTACAACTTACTTTTACTTGCACTTACCCACATTAGTAACAACTTACTCAGTAATTTCATGAGAAAAAGAACTATCAAAACTTGTAAGTGCTTCTATTTTGTTCAAATTTTGTAAGCTTATTCAATTTCAAAAATGTTTATGTAAACCAATGCACAATGCAACGTTAACTAATAGATGAATTATGTTCCGAAGACGTGTCGATTTCTATCTCAAATAGCAAGTAAGACCGTATAACAAAGGTTCGTTTCACCACTAGGTGGATTAAATCAGGTTTTTGAATGAACAACACCTAAAAACTAAAAAAAATCCGCTTTACTCTTATTGATGGCATTTTTAAGGCACACTATATTCTGAAAAATTGCTTATATTTTAAAAACACACCTTTTTGCCGAGCATGCTGGCGGCAGGTGACAGGCGCCGTTGTTTAATTTTAGCTATACTTTAATTTTACTTTACAGTTTATAACGTAAATTTTTAATTTGCCTTACTCTTTTAATAGATTCGAAAAATGAAAACATTAAGGACAGTAATGTTCCGATTTTGTCAGCTCCCGATTTTCTCTACCCCCGATTTTATCAGCTTTTTATCCCGATTTTGTCAGCCTATAAATTTTGCTCAACTTTTGTGATTTTAAACATGATTTATAATACTTTTAAGCCTGCTTGAAACAATTCTGATTCTCTGGAGAGTTTTTAAATAAAATGATGCCTTCTTGCGAGTTATTCGGGTCAAAATTAAGGTATTTTTATAGAAAAAGTTCTATAGTTCCTAAACACGCAAAGATAGAAGTATACTACATTCAGCAATGTTGTGTATTTTTACTATTTGTACAAGTTTGTACAACAGGAAAAAGTCATATAACAACTACAGAAACAGCTAAAATAGAAAAACTAATTTTAATGAATTTTCATTTATGAGAAATAGGATTTTTCTATTTTTGCTAAAGAGATAGAAGGACACTGTCTTCAGTAAAATTTCTTATAATAATATACTGTAAAACTTTGCAGGACACATCAATGTGTTACATTGAAACTGAAGAAAAATCAATTTTTTATTGCACTTTTAGAGGGATAAATCGAAGTTTGAATTCCGCTGGACGATAGAACTTAATTTTAAGAAACTCTTCCAAAGGTTCTATAAACCTAAAACCAAGTTTTCCCGCTCAAAGCTAATGCGCACCAAAAAAGGTTCTGGACCAGTGTGCTGTGCCCGGTGCATTGAGCTTTCGGTTGACCAATTGAGCATTAAAATTCAATTTTTAGTAGAAGTCTTCGATATTTCAAGTCTTAAGTCTTAATTTTTTCCCGATTTTGTCAGTTTCTCCATTTTGTCAGCCCCAAATTCAACATGAGGCTGACAAAATCGCAACATTACTGTATTGATAAAATCGCAACGTTTATTCCGATGGTTATTCTGTTTCTGGTAATCCAATCATAAGTTATATTACATATCGCAAAACAAGAAATGTCGGTTATTTATCGCCCATCAAAAATGAATAAATCCTCTTTTTCAATCAATTGTGGCAAGGTTTTTCTTATTCTTATTGTTACTAATAAGATTTGACAAACGTATAATAAGTACATATTGGGATAAAATTCTTGTTTAATCTTTTTTACAATATTTCGTTTATAAATTAAAGGGTACACATAAAACTATTTCCAGCCACCAAGCGTAATGTAAAATTAAAATTTGTATATTGTACGCAATAAATGTACGCATAATAGTAGGTATATGTTGATTTGTATATTAAAAAACATAAATTCAATGATTCCCTAACCGAATGAATTTTATGACATTCATGCTAGAATAAAAAATAAAAACAAATGTAAAATTTTGCATCTCAATGCTCATGAGATACAATAGATTTCTATATTCTGTAAACTGTTAAGAACACATAACATCAAGAATGTATTGCATTGAAATATGTAATCACATATTGCAAGATTGCTTCGCCAAATCTGCTAATCTAATTGACACAACTCACCTGTAGCAGCAAAAGTGAAATCAATATATAATCCACAAAACGATTGCTTTCAACGATGGGTGGATGAAAGGCATACCAAGAAACCAAGAGTCCGGCAAGTAAACACACTTTAATCACCTTGCTCGATAAAGTATCTTCTGAGTCTCTAGAGCTGATCAAGCCCTACTACGCCTCGTTACCCCCACGCAGCCGCATAAACACAGTCACTTCCTGCCTCCAAATCCTTGCACACTCGATGTCAAGTCAAATGATTGATAGTTTAAGCACTTAACACATTCCTAAGCTCGCACTATCGTCTAAATCGTCTGGATTAAAGACTTACTGGCACTGGCGTTCGCTACCTACTACTTCAAACTGACCACGCAAAGCAAATCTTCGACATCCACTCAACTCGGCCGCAGCTTCCACACTGACTGAACGATCCTTTACCGGAATCTTACTGAATTTGTTATTCTTCAGCGCTTCTTTCGCTCTCTCTTTATCCCAAAAACTTTGGGATGCTCCGAACCGCCGAATATACAATCAACCATGCGCACACCCTACGTTAAGCGGGCTTCATATGAAACTAAACGCACTTGGCACTCTCAACTCGATTCGAACCGAACCGCAAGTCAAAGTCACATAAGGCGCGACAAAATCTAGCTTAAGTTCTGCTTCTGCTCAATCGGGTTTTCTTTCTCTCCCGTTCCCGTGCTCGACGATCGACGCATCCCATCCGATCCACACAAACGAACGGCAGCAAGCTTTCTTTCACACCGATTCGGATACAATAACGAACAACGGAGAGAAGTCATTATTGGAGAGAGGGAGTCATTGAAGAGCACAAACTTGCGGTGCAATCTGTGTCTGTGCTGCGGGCTGCATCGATTAGAGATTGTTGTACGGTACCGCCGCGCACGCCGGTTCCATTATGTGCAGTAAAGTATAAGAGAAAATACGTATGAAACGACGAGGAGAGCTGCCTACGCCTACAGATAACCTGTAGCTCTGCATGCAACAGTCTCTGGAACTGGTTGCACTGTTCACAGACAAGTGACCTGCAAGTTGTTCAAACGCGAAGTATCTAAATAGATTACTTTTATGTGGTATAATTTTAAAATTCAATAACTGTTGAAAATATCATGCATATAGCAACCTTAGAAATTTTATTGAAATTTTCACAAGAAATTTAACTAAAATGTCATTCAGATGTTCTTTTGGCAACAAAAATTCTGAAGCTTCATTGACTCCTCCTGACTGTCCAATATGGGTTTCTGATATAGTATTGCAAAAGTTGTAGTTCGAATTAGTATATATTAATTACTTGAAAAAATATTCGCAAAACTTAACACTAAAAAGTTATTCAATGATGGTCAGGGTTACTATTAGGAAAAAAACCCTAAATGCAAACAGAAACAGAACAGAATAATAAAATGACAGGAAAATATTTCAAAAATATAAAAAATTATACAAGAAATTAGGTCAATTGTCTGTCTGTTTGGCTGTCTGTCTTCCTCTTTCTTCCTCTCTTCCTCTCCCCCCCCAACCCTCTCTCTCTCTCTCTCTCTCTCTCTCTCTCTCTCTCTCTCTCTCTCTCTCTCTCTCTCTGCCTCTCTCTGTCTCTCTGTCTGGATCGGTTGAAGCCCTGATTACCAACCGTAACTACCCTGTTGTGTATAGAAAAAAATGACAGCGTTATCAGTTGATTTGCAGCCACCATGGCGAAAACAGCAACTGCGCTTGATGTTTTATTCGTACTGCCAGCTCCACCTCGGAGCGAAGAAGTTGCACACCGTGAGGCGCTTCGTGCGCGTCGGATATAACAGATCCGGCATTTACAACATCATCTACCTTCTGAAGAAAGCCGAGTCTGGTTCCGGCCGTGCGACGGTGTTGCAAACTGAAGAGGACGACCGAGCAAGCTGGGCTCATAGTTCAGTTCCTTGGGCCTAGAGGGCGGAGCAACCGGTGAAATGATGAAAAAGTACCTGGACATTTTTATGCGAAAACGTTAGTCGAAACCGACCGTGTCTGAGCAGCAGGTAATCACCCGGAATAAGCGACTAAATGCACTGGAGAAAAACATGTTTCCGGCGAATCGCGACGTCGTGGTCATAACGCTAGCCCTCCTAATAACATCCCCCAGCTGCGACCGTAAGAAAATTTTTGATCGAGCCTCAAACGGAGAATCTACTCCAATAGAACAGAGAAGCAGCTGATCGCCAAGCCCACGAAAGAGCTGCAGGGCTTGCCGACATCCATCTTTTCATTGGCCGTGGCTAAGGTTCCGACCAACGGACGTCGAAGCATTTTATGAGAAAGGCTTAATAACCTTAGAATTTAGGCAAAATTTGATTCATTTAATTATTGTTTGTAGTTTTCTCTTCACCGTCAACCCAAATTAGTTCAAATTAGTCCATGTTTTTAATGCATACGTTATTGAAGTCTTCATATACTCGGGAAATATACGATAACAGTGCAACAAATTGCCATTTCAATTGTATAAACATTTTGATTAAGCGGATTATAAAAGTTGCCGAAAGACCTCAGATACACCAGTCAACAGAATAACTCTATCGATTGAAGATGGTAAAATATGTGATAATACTGTCTATCGCTATTTACATGGGACAACTACTCGATAGTGTCAACGGAGCCAACCACAAGGATGATCTTCTTGATCTATTCAAGCGTCAAACTACCAACGGTACTAAAAATCCCGCCGGCAGTGGCTTATACGGCAAGAACGACTCGGTCATTTTACTAAATGCTACTAACATGAAGGAGAACGTGTTCGAACAACCGTACGCTTCCATGGTGGAGTTCTTCAATTCATTCTGTGGATTCTGTCAGCGTTATGCACCCATATGGAAGCAGTTTGCTAGGGATATCCTCGGTTGGCGGCGGATCGTCAAGGTACAAGCCCTTGATTGTTCCCGCGAGGAAAACACTGCCATCTGCCGGGAATTCGAGGTGGTGACCGTTCCGGAGATTCGATTCTTTGCGCCCTACTACAAGGACGGCTCGCAAAAGTATGGTGCGTTAATGATCATTGTTATTAAAAAGTTTAATTTTAACTTCAACCAGAAATTGTTGAAAACAAATAGTTAGAAGTTATTCATTTATATCTCGAGTTTTACCAGAAGACTACAATGAATTGATTTGTTTTCAATCAGTTGTTTTGCTTCAAATTACATGCGCTTTATACGCTGATAAGCTTGTATACAATAATTCAGTATTATTGAACGCATTAAACTGGACTGGTACCATGTTCATGGCGGTAAGTTTTCGCGAATTGAACGTCTCAATATTCTATCAAAATTTCTAGCGAAGAACGTTTTTAAACAAATTGCTTAGGTTTGTAAAATCAGCCTTTCCGCTATTAAATTCAAACTTTATTTTTATTTTTAGGCGAACCAATTCCAGACCACAAGCAGGTCAGTTTGCTAATCGACGCTCTGATTGAGAAAATGAAAAATGTAACTAACAAACCTGCTACTTGGCCCGACTTCGATCCAATAAAGAGCAGTGCTCCAACGAAAGATCTGTTTGTTGTCACTGGGTCTGGGTCAATCCCTCCCAAGTTCGCTTACATAATCAACGAGAACGAACCGAACGAAACAACGATAGGCAGTCAAGTCATACTGGACCTACTGGATGATCGGCAGGTTGTGGTAAAACGAACTAAGAACGCACCGGAACCCAGCGGACTAAAGGCTATCGTCGGTGGGAGTTTGATCGAAACCAAGCTGCCAATCGACGAGTTCAGCCGGGACAAGCTGACAGGCGCCATTCAAAAACATCTAGCCCAAAATCCCATTGGGACAAGATGACCACGACGATGCAAAACAGATAGAATAAGCTATCCTGCAGATGTAGAATATTATCAAGGCTGTGAAACCTGAAGTTACACTAGAAGAGGTACCGTGAACGTACCATATTCTGCGCAGTTAAGACATTTTTATGATTCTTCCGCTATTACAAGTATTCTAGACTTAAATTAATAACGTTGATAGCAGCAACGTGTAGTGCTACGGTCTATAGTATCTGGTAAAAACATGGGAATTAAAAGTCGACCAACAATTACGTATATTTTTTGTTTTGTAAACTTATCCACTGTGCCTAATTCTGCGCACTCTCTTGCCCATGTTCCTAATTCTGCGCATGTTTGTTCCTAATTCTGCGCTCCTAAAGAGTAACTATAAACACTCATACCATGTTGTTTATGTCTTTATACGCTAAAAGCATGTCAAAAATTCGGTATTAGCCATTACCATAAATAAATCCATGATTTGGCGTTCTTGTGCTGTCCAGGTGGCACAGCAATATTGTTATCATTTTGATTGGCTTACTTTTAAAATTTTATTGTCGATAACATGAAGGGCGAGTTGATTCGGGTTTTCTCCATACTGAATATTACATTTTAGACAAATATTAAAAATTGTGTTTTCATGTAGAAACCACTTCGCCACTGCCTGACAGCTCCTTGAAGTTGGACATTCAAAAAAAATCAGAAAGCATAGTTCCATAAATTGGCGCTCGTACGGACCCCGAGTCGCAACACAGGATTCCAATCAATGCAAGTTAAAGGTTCTACTTGAATTTTCATGCCTCTATACCTCAGCCATTTGGGTGAGGTATTCTTTCGCGATTTCTTCGAAGGATACATTACTGCGCAGAATTTGGAACATGAATAAAAAACCTGTGCCTAAATCTGCGCACTACTGCGTCGCATTTTTCCAACGAAACCAAGGCATGCAATCACTCTTTTTGTCTAAAACTTGACTAAAACTAATTATTCTTTCTAACTATGCTGGGTAATTTGATCATTGCAAGGAATTTCGATCATAAATTTGTTAATTTTCTAGAATGACAGTTTTAGCGTTGGCGCTAACGACGTTGTTTTCTGACGTATAAAATACTTTCAGTTTCAGTTTAATTTATTTCGTTGTCAAATATTATGGCCCTTTTGTGAATAATGGCGTGATATTCAACAGGCATTTATAAAAAAAATAACACAATGGTCATAGTTTTGCACAATGTTGAAATATACATATATTAAGAAAAATGCGCAGAATTAGGAGCGGTCACGGTATACCTCAAAATAACTTCGAATCGTTCAATCCCGACAAAAACAAATCAAATTTCACTTCCTAATATTGTTCTCAATAAAGAATGGGAAGCTCTAAAATTGGCCGAACATAATCATGTGCACCCTGATTGTACTGTTATATAAATGATCGAACTTTATTTTTTCCGATCTTCCAAATTCGAATTGTCAGGCTTTACGTTTCACACCTTCCATCAAATTTTGTATCGTTACTGTATCCACCTTATTTGTTACAAAATGACAATGTGAACTATTTTTAATCTCCAACTGTTTCTCTGGAGTTTCAATAAACGATTCCCTCGGCGAATTTCTGAGGTTTTTGTCCTTGGGTACAACTTGGCCGTTGTTGGCAAAATACCATTTCGGAGCCATTTTCCCGCAGTGGCAATTCGCGTTGATGGCATTAAACGATCTCTTGCACACTCATAGCAATGCCCATATGTACGTGTGGGTGAAAATCTGCCAAAATGTTTCGATCTCTTGCGCTCTTTCAGAAATTCCTATTCCGCTTCACCTCGACAGTAAACTTTTGGAGGTGGCAGCACCTTACGTTCGTCAACGCGAATAAACGAGGTTTGATCAAAACAACCCGAGCAACTGTTTTTCTTCAAAACATTACGAATCATTACGAATATTTCGTTTTTGGCCCACAGGTGCAAATCTGGTAGGCGATTTGCCAGACCAAGTATTTTTTCGGGAACTTCTTCGACCTTGGTACTAAATACTTGAAATCCTCCTTAACGTATGTATGTTCAATGTCCCTTATGACGCTGCCAAATTTGAGCCACAATATCGTGTACTACTCACGCACCTTAACTTTGGTCGTGGTTTGTTGCTTCCCATCTAAATTGGGTGTCACTATAACTTTGTACGTTGACAGTTCGGCTTGATACCTGACTCTATTCATTGCAATGTGTGATGTGCCAAATTTGTTACCGACATCTTTGATGGAAAGATTAAGATTACGTTTCAAAATGTTGGCCATTTCTCTTCCGATCGCTGCAACATTTCAAATTCACCCAAGCAACCAAAAGTTCGAATTTCGCTTAAGGAACAAACTTGAAAGTTCATATTTGGTTCAAATTTAGTATCGCAGAACTTTCTTGCTGAACAACCAGACACTACATTTGTAAACCGAACTTCATTCTCATTAAAGTACCGTTAATATCTGTAGCAACTTGAAAGTCCAACATGCAGCTTGAAAGTTCAACATACAACTTGAAAGTAACTTAGAGTTCGGATAATGGTGTTTAAGGAAGGTTAACAAGCTTTGTCTATGGAGCTATAGCTTGCTAAGCAGCTTCACTTGTAATTAACAGAATTTCAAAGTTGCCTTGAGTTCGCTGCATAGAGCGCTAAGCAGCTTCTGAAGGAACTTTGGCAAAAGTTTATAAAACAGCACTTGTAGCTCTATTTTTATACTTTTCCATTTTCTACCTCCGCCTCCTCCAAACTTTTATAAAGTCGGTTCAAGCGATTAATATAGTCCATTTAAAAAAAGCCTAACTAACACCGACCGCTACTGGATTTGAACCCGAGCGTTCCGCGTTGCAAGCCTCTCCTGATGCATTGCGCCATCTCTGACGCCGCTAGTGACATGAATTTTGCCGAGGAGTTGTACTTAAGTGTAAGTTCGTTTCGGGGCTGTGATAAATGAGAAATTAGCACATCGAGTAAAAACGATGCAAATCGCATATTCCAGTAACGGAGCAGTGGTATGCGTCTAAGTCACCGAAAAGAAGTACTCGAGTTCAAATCCCCGAGGTTTATGTTGGTGGTATGTGGTAAGTTACAATAAATTAATATTTATAAAAAAAAACAGTCGATTATTAACCGAAATTAAATACCTTAGTTAATGAGAAATGTCATGAATCTGCAAAACAGGAATATTCCCCCAATCTTTTTTTTTTTTATTATGAAAATGATTGGAGTTTCTTTTTGGGCTGAACAGTGTTCTATACATTAAGTGAACTTTTTGCGAACTTTCTATTTCTGTTAGAAGTTACTTTGTATTCCCTTCGAAGTTTAAACATCAAATACGAACTTGAAAGTAGGGTTATTTACTTAAAAATGAAGTTGAATAGAGTTCTATTCATGATCATTTCGTGGGCTGATTAAGCCAAAAAATCCCCTTTTATCGGAACTTCTGGTTACTTGGCCAATTTCCTCTAGATACTGACTTCTTACTGTGATGTCCTGCGGTTTACCATCTAATACAAACTAACTACTATTTACCAGTCAACTGACTATCGACACTTTCTCTTTGTGCTAGTTACACGCTACTGGCAACTATCAAAGTATTGTGTCATTAACAAGCATTACACATTCAAGGTAATTCTCTAATATGCTATAAATTCCAGGATGCCACATCCTCCCCCTCCATAAAATGAACAATTCAATGTATGATATTATTCCAGGTCCATTATAGATTATTTACATTGTTGGTACAGTCTTCAAATTATTCTTGTTTGTAATGTTTGATTGATAGTTTATATTTAATAGTTCATGGAATGCGTCATCTCAGTCATCCGACACATTGAGGAATTTCGGTACCAACTTTTCAAAAGGGCCCATTTGCAAAATGCAAACAAACCGAGTGAGGGTTTCTTTTCTTATGCTAGTCCAGTAGAGAATAACCCTCACTCGGTTTGTTTACATTTTGCAGATTGGCCCTTTTGAAAAGTTGCTGCCGATTCAATCTGTTATCGACGAACTAAAACTGAATGAGCTAAACTCATAAACTCTATTTCCTGATTAATCAATCTATTACGTCTGGTTCCGTAGATCAGCTCTAATTTATCACCGTACTCAATTGTCAACTTAGTCGGTTAGAGTCGATTGTACATACCGATGAATCAGCAAATCCACCTGTTAATCACTCATAAGAGTTGTTGCAATAATCGGGCGATTCTGTCTCCGCGCACCTACTAAATAGGGAGAAAAGCAGGAGCAATTTTTTATCGGGCATGTATTACTTTAATCGCAAATGGGGTCCGATCAATTTCGTTTGATATTACGACTGTAACCATCCTCATCTTTCCAAGCAAAACGCTCGAAACTCGATGAACACAACACGCTCAGCAGCAAATGCCGCCACCAAATGCCCAAAGAAGCCCAGCCCAAAAACATCAAATTTTACCTCTAAAATCACACAGAAGGTTCAATTTGGCCAAAGAATTGCCAATGTGATGCAGAATTGCCATAAATACAGATATTTGTGCATGCATAAATTTGGGACCCTACCGTTTTCTCCGGAGTATTTAATTTTCTCGATCTAATCTTTTAAATAACATAAATAGTTTTTTTTCATGTGTGGACTCATTACTGCGACCAGTATAGTTGATCTTTTGTAATATCGCCCGGGTGTTTGCTGTATGACCTGCACTGCATTTCTTTTTGCTATAATCGCTATTGAGTGAGCGATATGCTTATTAAATTTATGCGTGCTTGTGTGTATTGGGGTTTACCTATAGTTACTATATATATAGTTCGGCGGATAGAAAACCAGGCGAATTGGCATCCCTGATTTATGAAATTAAATTTGAAATTATGGTGAAATGTGCAGGTTTTTACGAAAAATAATCACTGGCGGGTGTTGAAAATGACTAGTTCTATGAAAATAAAGTGTGTTTTTTTAACATTACTCCTGCATTTTGGATTTTGAAAAGCTTTTGGCTCCGCTTTTGACGTTTATTTGGCTCCCGATTTTCTATCCGCCGAACTATATATATAGTAACTATAGGTTTACCCTTCCTTCAAAGCTTGATCTACTTTACCCACTTATTCCTCGCTACCAGCACTATCCCATATTATAGCCGTCCCTGGCGAGGACTCATTCGTACCTCTGACCAGTACACTTAACTATAGGAGGGACATTTGCACTGTCAGGAGGCTTCAGTGGATAAATATAAAGAATTCAGCATGAAGGAAGGGTATATGGAGGGGCCTGAGAATAAACCCATGCTAAAGTCACTTGACATCGAATGGCTTGATTCTACTAAGATTCGAACCCACGACCACTCGCTTGTCAAAGCAGACTCGGTAACCTTGCGGCTACGGAGCCCCCCAACATAAATAGTTTATGGACTACTTTAAAATTCAGGAACATTAGTAGAGCTAGAAATCACAGCAACTGAAATAATTGATGGGTCCCAAATTTATGTATGCACAAATATCTGTATTTGTGGCAGCTCTGATGTGATCCATCACATGTGAGCTGTCAACCGACTCTCGATAATTACTCTCTGTGCCAATTACACATTACCGGTAACTACCCAAATAATGTGTCATTTACACACATTACACATGCCGGGATGCCACACTTACGAGTCGTCCGATGTTCTCAAAATACTCAATAATGTTTGTATAGTAGATTTGGCCGTTTTAACATGTCTTCCTCTACCGATTGTCTGTCTTTGAACATTTTATACAACTCGTATATCTTCTACAATATTTGATATAAAGGTTAAGCACGAAAAAATCAACTCCGGATCAAATCAAATCGTCGTTGTCGTCGTCATTAGGAGCATAGAGCCGGGGTGGCTCATACTGTTTGTCGTCTCCACTCGATCTTAGGTCACTCATCGCCAATTTCTCATGGCGTCTCAGAAGTCGCAAATCCCTTTCGACCTGCTCGACTCATCTTGCATGTTGGGTCCCTCTGTTCCTGGTCTGTTCCAACTAGAGATGGTCGGGTAGCGGAAAATTTGCCCGAAACCCGCACCCGTACCCGTACCCGCCGGGTTCGGGTATTGAAAAAAAAATAGTTTGCGGGTTCGGGTCGGGTACGTGTTCCTAAGTTTTGTTTTTGAAACCGGATACGGGTCGGGTCGGGTATCTCTATTGACCACACTTAACACTAAAGATGGTCGGGTACCCGGGCCCGTCTCGTACCCGACGGGTTTCGGTCGGGTTCGGGGTATCAAAAATAGTAAACTTGCGGGTTCGGTCGGGTACGGGTTTTTAATTTTTTTCTTAATCAGGTACGGATCGGGTTCGGGTATTCAAATTTTCATACCCGACCATCTCTAGTTCCAACCTGGTGAAATTATTGAAGAGAATCGTTTTCGTCGCTATTGTTATCCGGCATCCCTACGACGTGACCGGCCCACCGTATCCTATCGACTTTCGACGATTCGATGGGAATCCTACCAAGTAGTGCCCTGTAGCTGTCACTAGTCCACAAAGAACTGCCGGTCTGATAACGGATTTGTACATTGTCAGCTTCGTACGGCGGCGTATGCTTCTTGGTCATAGCGTTTTGCGAAGGGCAAAGTAGGCCCGATATCTGCTAGTGTTGTTGTTCCGGTCATCGGTGATCCCAAATACACGAACTCATCTCAGTTTTCAGTTCATCGCCTTCGACATTTTTTTAGTCCAATCTTCCTAGACTGCGCTTTCAGTCTGGCGTAGATTGCCTCCGTCATCGCAGAGTTCCGCGCCGCGTCTCGAAGGGACTCCAGAGTGTCTCCGAGGTGCACACGAAACACGTCACTTGATCCAATGTAGCTCTGATCAGCCGCGTCAATTTGTTCGGGAAACCGAGTTCATGTATAATCTGACAAAGCTGGTTTCGATCGATTGTATTGTATGCTGCTTTGAATTCAATAATAATGTGGTGCGTTGGCACGTTGAGTTCCTGACATATATGACCTGTTGGATGGTAAAATTCGATTCGTATAGCTCCGCGAGCTTCCGTGAAGCTCGCCTGGTAATTCTCTACGAAACCACCGATGTAACAGGATCTAAGAGAGTACCTTGTAGACGGCATTTACCAGCGTTATGCCGCAATAGTTGCAGCAGTTGAGCCGATCCCCCAATCCGAGGAGAGGTATGCCAACATGACAGTGATGTCCGGTACCGAAAGGATTATTCAAAAATCGCAGTCCTTTAAATTTAAGCATTCAGATAGTACATTTAGACTTATAAATTGAGTACATTTAGAAAAGAAGATATGTCATGATAATAAATAAGTAGTGAAATCGAAAGAAAAAGTCTCAACCATCTTAAATTACTGAGCCTGATGAAACGCTTCTCAAACGGAATATTTAACTACGTCAGACAGGGCCAGGAAATGATGAAATATGAGACAACATGCATGACAGCATTCATGCATACAGACGGACCTGGCCTTAATCCAACAAAATATTATCGCTATGAATCGGAAACATTGATAACAAATTTCTGGTTGGAACACAAATAAAAAGTCGCTCACTCGTTTGCAGACCATCAACGCAAATGGTTGTTTCTTAGTTGGAAAGGCCAAACGTTATTTAAGTTAGGTAGGAATGGTAAAACGTGGGATAATACTAACCTGGTTAGCTGTGTGTCTAGTACAACTTCTGGACAGGACCAATGGAACTGAGCTTCCAGATGACCCTTCTACCGCGTATATTTTCGACACTGGCTTATACGATGAAAATGACTCAGTTATCTCGCTGAATGGTACCAATCTGAAGGCCGTGGTATTTGAACAACCGCATGCCTCCATGGTGCAGATCTACAATAAATACTGCGGTTTCTGTCGGGAATATGCACCTATATGGAAGCAATTGGCCAATGACATACTTGGCTGGCAGCGATTTGTTAAGGTACATGAACTCGATTGCTTTTCGCTAGACAACGAGGCTATCTGCAGAAAGCTTGAAGTTATGACCTACCCGACTGTACGATTCTTTGCACCCTACTACAAGGATGGCCCGCAGCAAATTGGTGAGTTTTACCTACTTTGTGATTATTGGTTTTTAAGTAAATATTGACTCTGAATGAACTGTGAAACATATGGTTAAGCGTGGTAGTGCACGCACCGTGCGTCCCCTGCAGAATAAGTATTACGATTACTTACTGATAACTATATGATAACGGAAGTGACGATTTCATTTCGCTGAATGAATCATACTGATTTGATTAAAGTTTCTCTTGTATCTAAACGGTGCGGAAGAAAATTATTTATAGATTGCGAAATTAACCTTCCGGTCATCGGTGCCAAAGTAATATCCTTTGAAGATTGCCATAACATGTCGGTCAAACGGCACAAAGTTTGAAATTCATTCTTTGTTTTTTTACAAAGAACTGTTTTGAGAATGAGCGTAACTAGGGTAACGTATATATTTTGGTCAAAGGCCAAAAATATACACCGCTAACGCGCTGGCTAAAACATATACCTTATTCTAATCACGAATATGTACATGCAAAGATAGGGCGGTTCGAATCAGTCACCCTGTACAATGAGGATAATTTTCATTCTATTTTCAGGCGAACCAATTGCACCCCACGCTAACGGATTGATCGACACTCTTGTTGAGCACATTCAAAATGTAACCAACAGACCACCCGGTTGGCCTGACTTTAGCCCGATAGACAACGATACTCCGATAGAGGAATTTTTCATTATCCCCAAATGTCTTGGGGCAATTGCTCCCAAGTACGCCTACATAATCAATGAGAACGAACCAAATGGAACAACAGTAGGCAGCCAGGTAACTCTTGATTTCCAGGATATGCCACATGTCGTGGTTAAACGAACCAAAAATACACCGGAACCCAGTGGAGTGAAAGCCATAGTCGGAAAGAGTATGAGCGTGATCAAGCTACCAATCGACCAATTTAGCCGAGCCAAGGTGACGGCAGCCATTCAGCAACATTTAACAGAGATGATGAATGTGGATGTGGAGTTGCAGTCCAACAACGGAGAACAGACTACCGATCAGAGTAACGACCCACATTGACTTCGACATTGTCGAAGTGACCCACAGTGAGGAGGAACAATATTTTTTTATGAAAATGATCAACAGTCTGAGAAGATCGACACAAAAATCATCGTTGGCCTAATTTTTTTTGTATCAACATTGTTTAGCTGCTGAACTGATTTAAAAAACTGCTATAGGAACAACATGTAATAAGACAACTAATTAAAGTTAGCATTCGGTATTCTAAACTTAAGAAACTTATTGCAATGAATTGTGATTTCATTTTGATACTTACTTCCTTCTTGTATATCTTTGCAATAAAGGAAAATATTTTAGTATTCTTTCATTTTTCAGTTCAGTTTTCTTTTCTCTGGTGGTACAAAACTCAAAAGTTTTAAAAAAAATTCTTCAAACTTCTAGTAACAAAACTAAAATAATTTTATTCCAATACGTCAGTAAAAAGTTACATCATGTTATAAAACCCTGTTTTACAGGAATGGTCCTTTATTGCAGCTTGCAATAACAAATTCTTATTTATTTAAATACTAGCTGACCCGACAAACTTCGTATTGCCACAAATTAACATGTGTTGTACATAAATCATGAATCTCGGATGATCTTTGTCACAATCTCGAGTTTTGCAAGCCCCCCAGTGGGCGGCGCTTCCGACGGCGGGTCACCGGCAACACTCGCACACACTGAATAATCTAGTGTTACTATAGATAGTTTTTGTGGTCTTGTATTGACAAATGTTTTATGAAAGAGTCTCGAATTTCTCGAGTTCGACTAGTTTTTGAGTTTCGCAAAAATTTCTGTTTTAATTGTATGAGAGTCCATATCCCCCTACCACAGGGGTGAGAGGTCTCTAACTATCGTAAAATAAATTCAAGACTCCAAAATCTCCCACATGCCAAATTTGGTTCCATTTGCTTGATTAGTTCTCGAGTTATGAGGAAATTTGAATTTCATTTGTATAGGAGCCCCCCCTCCTAAAGTGGGTAGGGGTCCCAATTCATCATAGAAAAAATGTTTGTCTCCAAAAACACCCACGTGCCAAATTTGGTTCCATTTGCTTGATTAGTTCTCGAGTTATGAGGAAATTTGTATTTCGTTTGTATAGGAGCCCCCCCTCTTAAAGTTGGGAGGGGTCCTAATTCACCATAGAAAATATTCTTGCCCTCGAAAACTTTCACATGCCAAATTTGGTTTCATTTGCTTGATTAGCTCTCGAGTTATGAGGAAATTTGTATTTCATTTGTATAGGAGCCCCCCCTCCTAAAGTGAGGAGGGGTCCCAGTTCATCATAGAAAAAATTTTTGTCTCCAAAAACACCCACATGTCAAATTTGGTTCCATTTGCTTGATTAGTTCTCGAGTTATGAGGAAATTTGTATTTCGTTTGTATAGGAGCCCCCCCTCTTAAAGTGGGGAGGGGTTCTAATTCACCATAGAAAATATTCATGCCCTAGAAAACTTTCACATGCCAAATTTGGTTCCATTTGCTTGATTAATTCTCGAGTTATGAGGAAATTTGCATTTCATTTGTATAGGAGCCCCCCTTCCTAAAGTGGGGAGGAGTCCCAATTCATCATAGAAAAAAATTTTGTCTCCAAAACACCCACGTGCCAAATTTTGTTCCATTTGCTTGATTAGTTCTCGAGTTATGAGGAAATTTGTATTTAGTTTGTATAGGAGCCCCCCCTCTTAAAGTGGGGAGGGGTCCTTATTCACCATAGAAAATATTCTTGCCCTCGAAAACTTTCACATGCCAAATTTTGTTCCATTTGCTTGATTAGTTCTTCAGTTATGAGGAAATTTGTATTTCATGTGTATAGGATCCCCCCGTCCTAAAACGGGGAGGGGTCCCAAATTATCATAGAAAAAATTTTTGTCTCCAAAAACACCCACATGCCAAATTTGGTTCCATTTGCTTAATTACTTCTCGAGTTATGAGGAAAATTGTGTTTCTTTGGTACAGGAGCCCCCCCTCTTAAAGTGGGGAGGGGTCCTAATTTACTATAGAAAATATTCTTGCCCTCGAAAACCTTCACATGACAAATTTGGTTCCATTTGCTTGATTAGTTCTCGAGTTATGAGGAAATTTGTATGGAAGCCCCCCCTTTTAAAGAGGAGAGGAGTTATAATTCCCCTTATAAAGAGGGTAGGGGTCTCAATTTACTATAGAATAAATTCTTGTCACCGAAAACACCCACATGCCAAATTTTGTTCTATTTGCTTGATTAGTTGTCGAGTTATGCAGAAATTTGTGTTTCATTTGTATGGGAGCCCCCCCTCTTAGTGGGGGTAGGGGTTTCTAACCATCACTAAAACCTTTCCTGGCCCCAAAAAACCTCTACATGCATATTTTCATGCCGATTGGTTCAGTAGTTTTCGATTCTATAAGGAACATACGGACAGACAGACAGACAGAAATCCTTCTTTATAGGTATAGATTTACTTTTCAACCGATATTTGGTTCGCCCCAAATTGCGCCACATTATTGCATGGAATTTGTTCCGCGCGGTTCTGGAACACTATGTGTATGATTGATTTTTATTCACTTCCGGTGATCTAATAATTACATAATTAGTATCAAAAGAAGCGGAAGTTTGTAGAATTAAAATCTGTAATAGAGAATAGTGATCGTATCAAGGGGTCGGTCACTCGGCACAGCCGTTTTTACGTTAGACGACTTGAAACGAGACGAACTGTGCCGATGCTGTACCGAATGTGCCGAACTGCAAGATTTGTTAAATTCGTTATAATCTGATAGATCTGGCAACCGTGCGAGATGATTTTGACAACTGGCAGTGCTCCCATTTCATATCCGGAGGTGTGCCGCTTGATATCTGTGGAGTGCCGCGGCACAATGTGCTGAGTGTCCGACCCCTGTGATCGTATGAAAAATTTCACTCAGCCATGTCCACTTAATTATAGCTTAATGATGTTATGGAAATCATATAAATAAATATCGATAACTTTTCCATCACTACAGAAAATCTCGCTTCTCGTTCTTTTGAGGTGAAATTAGTCGTCATCGATTCTGCAAATTTCAAAAGCAGCTTTTTTGTTTAAAACAAAAATTCTGTTCACGAAAACATATTCGCTGTGTTCAGATTGGCAAGAGAATGCAGTGAATACATTTATATCAACAGAACTCCGCTTTTGGGCCGAAAAACTGCTTCCGAAATTGGGCTCTCCGGCGAAAAATTAACGACTGCTAATTGCCCGTTACAGGTCTTTCAAAAATGACGCCCGCACTTTCGCGATGTATGCATACAGGTGAAGGTAAGCTGAAGGTAACCATGACAGAGAACGCGGAACTTAGGCCCCATACAGAGTGCACGCGACAGCGACGCGACGCGACTTCGCTCACATTGTTTTAAATGCGTAGCCCTGCTTCCGGCGAAAAGAGCTGCGTAAGAGCTGGCGGTACCCTTAGAGTACAGATTGGCGACATGTCATCCTAAAAGTATGCAGAGGGTGTTTTCTTTTTCCTTCCTACATGTGCATTTCTCGCGTAACTTTTCAAAAGGACCTAAGTAACATTGAGAGACTCTCTTTGGCGTCCCTCTCTTCTGATAACTACGGCGACATAAATGCATTCCAACAAAAAATTTCCTCACGTTTAGCTAGATAGTGGTGCTAGTAACCGATTCATGCATAGCTGGTGTTTCCAAGTCCATTTGCATTGCCGTGGGAGGTGAAAGAGAAGAGGCACAAAGAGAATCTCTCATTGTTACTTAGGTCCTTTTGAAAAGTTACGCGAGATTTGATAGGTCATCTGCTCGATTGGAAGGACACTGACAGATAATTGTCATTCTAATTTTGACAGTGTCGGCACTCTATATAGGTCATAATGTTTTGCACGGGCAAGCATAACCTCACTTCTTTGACGTCTATCAGTGGTTTGTTTACACGGACTTGGAACATGGGTTAACATGTTGAAACTGAATATTGCTTAATATCTTAACGAAAAGTCAGAAAAGCACAAAAACTGCCATTTCGAGTAGTTTGGAGGGCGACACTGCTGAATAATACGCTTTTAATACGTTTAACTCCAATTTATGCATATCGCGTTCACCTAACAAATAGTAAACAAACCACGAGTGGATGTCAAATGGGTGAATTGAGTTCATTCCGGTTCATTCGTGACGTCACCTTGCAAAACCTTATTCTAGCGGAACCAAGCCTAATGACATAAACTGGGAATTGAGCTGGAGTAATTTTAGTTCGGTTGAGAGAAAGGCAAAGAGTGGAAAAGAGAATGCAAGTGTTTGGATTTTGATATAATCAATATTATTTCTGCTGCAAACAGGTGCAGCACTGTTCATATTGCTCATATCAAAATGGTGTGGTGCCAAATCACAAAAACGTGACCTTTCTCTATTGCGTAAAAATTGCGTAGTTTTCCAAGAGTGGTGTCCTTGAAGAAGTTTATTAATAAAACATTGCGCATCTTTCTATCATTCCGACACACTTAAAAAAGTACCGAATTCGGTAAAACCACAAACTATAGTTTGTGGTAAAACTTTACCGAAATCTAAATAGCGGAACGTTCGCAAAGTAAACATAAAAGACACTTTCCGATGAATTTAAATTATTGAAATTATTCAACTCAGAAATTCAATGAACGTCACATTTACAGAGCCCCTTTCAAGGCACTGCTGAACAGTTCAGCAGTTACTGCTCATCACTGCTTCTCACTTTCTAATCACTCACTGATTGCTGAACCACCCTATTTACCATTAAAACGTCAAAGAACAAAAATCAAAACATTCGCTCCATCTCTTTCATTAGGCACAGTCGTACTGTTTCTTCCACCGTTTCCGAGTGCAAATCCAACAGGAGTACTGTCAGCTCCGTCAGCTCCATGTTTCATTGCACGTCAGTCGAGTCTCAAAAAAGCAAACAGTGTTAATTCTCAAGTTCACGTAGAACGTTCAATATCTGGATGCGGATTCGCTAAAAATCTAAAGAAAAAGTGTTATAACAGTGCGACAAATTACCGTTTTGATAGGATAATCACTTTGATCAACTGGCATATAAATTTGCCCGTTTGACCTCGGATGGACCAGTCGTCAAATTAGCTCGAAAGGTTGGAGATGGCGAAATGTGTGATAATACTAATAGGGGCAACTATTTGCCTACTGCAGTTGCTGGTTAGCACCGAAGGAGCCGGACTCCGGAATGCTCCACCAAGCCTGTACGAGCAGCATTTATTCAAACGACAGGCTGCCAAGAGCAGTGACAATGACGAAAACACTGGCCTGTACGATCAAAATGATTCGGTCATCTCGCTGAACGCGGCCAACCTGAAGGCCAAAGTGTTCGAACAACCGCATGCCTCCATGGTGGAGTTCTACAATTCGTACTGCGGATTCTGTCGCCGGTACGCACCGATATGGAAGCAGTTCGCCAGCGACATCCTCGGTTGGCAGCGGCTCGTCAAGGTCCAGGCAATCGATTGCTCCCGGGATGACAACAATGTTCTCTGCCGAGAGTTCGAGGTGATGGCCTACCCGACGATCCGCTTCTTTGCGCCGTACTACAAGGACGGCTCGCAGCAGATTGGTAAGTCGAACTTCCTTTTCTATTACATATTTTGATAATTTTGATGTTACACGTAATCAATTTTTGCACTGCAACGCAAACGATGACGATGATAACCATCTAGTTTCTAGCGAAACATATGGCTCGCTGGGGTGGTGCACGTATCGTGCCTTGTTCCTATGGGGTATGATTGTTTACAAGTTTTTTTTTTGATTTCTATTTAATCAGCAAAACAAAATGATATGAATTTGATGTGAAGTTCTTAAAATAAATCTTGTAACTTTTAAATGCCGTACATTTTACAAATTGCTTTTTTAAAGTTAAACTAATTCTTTAATTTCCGAAATGGAATAGTTTTGAAATTGCCCTATCACAAAACAGTAAAAATGGCTGTTGTGGTGATAACGGAAAATTAGATTGTTGTACATTCATTTCGAAATTGATATTCTCAATTTCACTTCATTTAATAAGTGATACCGATTTGACAACATTCCGCTATCTTCGCACAGAACGCTAAATAAAAAGCCGAACAAGTGTTCAGTTTGGTTATCACTTCACGTTGGAGGTAGAGGCGAAAAAAAATGCAAACATTGCTTTTAGGCGTGAAATATTTTGACTTGATTGTGTCTATTCGGGCCATACAAAAATTGGCGTAAATGAGTAGGTTTATATATATAAACTATACCGTGGTTTACCCTTGCCTAATTATTGAAAATGACTGAAGGTTAACGATTGTATTTTAAAAAGTATATATGTGAATAAAAAATATACGTGAACAATATAATTGCTAAACAGTAATCACCACACTTCTAAAGTAGGTAAAATGCAATTAAAATTTGAATTTAGAAAAACCTTGCGAGACTGATTCGCGCCTTCTAGAATATTAGGAACCAAACGTTGATGTTACGGTCTTGATTTGGCTCGATATTTGATGGTTTTATAGTACTAGTAAATAACGTTCGATTAAGTTTAAGTTATACCCAAAGAATTTTTTGGGTATATTCCCTGAAAGTTACTTTAAGGAATTCAAGTTATTTTTACCTCGTGCAACCAGTGTCACCCTAATGAACAAACTTGATGCAACGCTTGATATTCCGGTTCTACACGATTAAGCCACCGATTCGTTTTACATGCAGCTGTTTTGAATTAATTTACACATGCTTCGTAGATTGAAATCTCAGTTCTACCATTTGACGCTAGGTACTACTCCCATCAAACAACAAGCAAGATTGAGGCGCTCTTTCTTAATACAACCATTTATCTTAATTTTATCTTATTTTGAGCAACGCTTTTCAATAATGTTGAGCAAAATTTTTAACTTTTCTGACAACGAATTGTTATAGTCATCAGTATTGTTGGCCTTGAGTAGCCGTTTATCAATCAATAATCACGAATAGCAGCTAACATGTGTCTTCGTTTATTCCCTTCCAAATTCGCTGCTGAAATATTTTCACCAGCTCATTAAAAGGGCATTCTGGTTGCGTGTTCAGCCCATTTCAAACCTGTCATCTTATATTACCTTCATTATCTATGAGTAGCCCAAGAACTTCGATTAACTTTTTTCAGCATGCATGCTGCATGACCATTACGGGTCAGCGAATGAATCAGAGTTCAATACAGCGATAGATTTATTTGTTTTTACTGGTACTGACTTTTTCGCGGTCAAACGTAAACTCTTTTTTGATTAAAGCAGAGGGGCGTTTGGTGCGAAAAATGTTAAATGTTAAAAATAGATTTATACAAGTTTACTACGTAACCACTTCAAATTGTTCCCCGTTCAGCTTCACTTCAACATCACTCGGACTTTTACTGTTTCAGCCAGCTATTACGTTCAATAAAGTTAATGATACGTTCTAATCTCGCACATTCTCTCTTAAAAGGTTTTGAAGATTTTTCCACAGCCGTGCGATTGATCTCGATGACATCAAAAGCAACATTGAGTTTAAGATCCAATGCCCTTGTTTCATTTCATCTAACGTCGCGAAACTGCCTGAAGTCTTACCCATGATCCCGGTTAAACGGTTCAATCTGATAAACTGGATACGGAAAAGCACCCTGTATATAGAATTGAGCGAAATAGTACATTACTCCAGTCGATAGCCCTTTTTGAAGTAACGTTTGAAAGTGCTCCTTCCATTATTTATTGTTTCTGTCGTAAGGATAACACATTAACGGCATAGACAAATTCTGAAGCTGTTGACTACTATATGCAAGCTTCTCTCTATGCTGCGCAGCAACCACGCGTACTCTACATTCTCGCGCTTCGTCCGTCGATGGATTCTGTTGTTAGTGGCTCTGGGCTTCCTGTACCTACCTACGCGTATTCACACTGAATATGCGATTCTTAGCCTGGTTGACGCCGTCTACCGCAACTTGGCACGCTCGGCATGGAACCAGCTATAACTTCTTATCTGTGTGTCTATAGAATTCAACTCCATTGCTGCCACGGAACTGCTAAAAATATTTATTAGTCAATTGTCGACCATTCTTCGACATGAGAGTTAAATTGCATGTCATGGGGATCAAAGGTTTCTCCTGGTAATTCTATTATTGTAGAATTGGTTGTTGTAGAACCTAGTACCTACATTACCACTAGTGCAGGGTGTCTTCAAGAGTCGTCTTGATGGCCGAAATTTGCCAATGAAATGTTCTTGAATCCGAAATTATACGCCAGAAGGGTGCGAGCGATCAAGGTTGTTGACAATATAGAGCGATGCAAAAATCTTTAACAGTAGCTTATCCTCAGTCTGCAAAACGAAGTGTCGTCCGTACAGCATCTTATGAAACTTACACCCCTATTCTGCATTTCGAACGAGTCTTTATTTCGTTAGACTTGCTTCGAACGAGATGTTTTGCCCATTTGATTTTGCTAGCGGAAATTCGAAATATAGAATAGCGGTGTTAGTGACCACAAAAATCAACGCGAGATTTTATTTCTCCACTTAACCATAGCTTCTGCACTGCAGGCATCAAGGAATAAGATGCAAGTACGATTGTCGTGACCTCGCTAGTTGCGAAACGAAGCATATCAATTACTAATTCGTACTAATTCGTAAAACATTGGCTTCAACAATGATTTTCTTTGAAGGGTCAAAAGGGGTCAGCAGCAAAACCGACAGAACAACGGGTTTGAATTGATCGAAAAATTTTCGACATTCTTCCAGCCAATTCGATCGAGTGGCTTTCTTGAGCAGTTCATCCAGCTCATCAGTTTATCATTCCAGTTCTGAGCTCTTTCATTTACTTGACAAATCGTTCGCACAATTAATTAGGATCTGAGCTGCTGTACATTTTGTGGTGGTGGCATTTGAGAAAAGGCTTTCATCTATTATGAATGAAATTCATACTTACTATAGCATTCATGTCTTTCTTTGGTTCGACCAGCGATGAGAATGTCGTCCAAGTGAGGTTTAACTACCACCAACCGTGTTGGAAACGACGCACAGAAACGCACCTGATGTGGACTTAACTCCGGGCGGAAGATGATTACACTGGAAAGTGTTTACCTCTACAAGCTTCCATGTACTTTTCTCGAATTCATAGAGTGCTTTGGACACACTCGGAAAATTGTTGCCTCAGCTTCTCCACGGTTTTGTCGAGCCTTTTCTGCATTAAACATTCGTCCTTCTTTGGTGACATTGCCGATCGTGATGGTTATCCCGAATTGCACCAAAAGCTAAAAACTCTCGCTAGAAGTTGTGACTGTTTGCTAGTCGGTAATTTGAGTTGCTACTCTGTCGCTGATAGCCCATATATTTTTCGATATATCACTGTCATATCGGATCGGATCGGATAATCGGATGCTAAACAGTGATGAAACTCGATCTTGATACAGTTCAGATGAACCGAAACGAGTTTTTGCCTGCTGTCGACGTGTCGAAGCCATGTGATCGCTCCAGGGTTTGCATTTTCCCTTTGATTTTAGATTTGTGAACTTATAAGTATGAGACGGTTTAGAGTTTGAACGATGATCTTCCTTATGTTTTTGCTTGACTCGTGCAAATGTGGTTGATGAAACGACTGTCAGGGTCAGGAGTGATGAAGATCAAAGTAAAAACTCCAAAACGCATTCCACATGTTTCAAACCAAATTTTTGATATTAGCAACGATTAGTCTGAATCTAGTGTTTAGTCAGAAGAATCGATAAAAACCAAACCAAAAGGATTTGGTTTTAGAAAGATCCATTGCAAATTGCCAACATTCTATTCATTTTTCCTATCCATTTTCAGGCGAACCAATCACAGCCCACGCGGAAGCCGAACTAATCAACGCTCTGGTTGAGCACATGCAAAATGTAACCAGTAAACCTGCCGGTTGGCCCGACTTCAACCCGATAGACAGCAGCGCTCCAATCGAGGATCTTTTTGCCGCGCCTGGATCCGAGGCAACGTCCCCGAAGTACGTCTACATAATCAACGAGAACGAATCGAACGAAACAACCGTTGGCAGTCAGGTTATGTTGGACATGCTGGATACGCAATTGGTCCTGGTGAAACGAACCAAGAATACATCGGAACCTAGCGGGTTGAAGGTTATTGTGGTGGACAGTAAGAGCGACCTCAAACTGCCAATCGATGAGTTCAGCCGAGACAAAATCACAGCCGCCATTCGGAAGCACCTAACAGAGCATCATATCAGGGTGACGGAGGTTGCAACTAAGCCGAGTAACAAAGAACAAACATCCGAGCAGAACATTGCCGAAGTTATGGAGCATATGCAGGAGGAGGAGCTTCGCAAGAAGATTAAAGAACTGGGACCAGCGGTGGTCTATCAAGCGGATCTTGAGGAAGCTATTAAGTTTGCACTCTTCCGCGAAATACCACGCTTCAAGAAGATTGATGGTGAACGATTGCTAGCATTGCAAAGGTTTTTGAACGTTCTTGTCCGATATTTTCCATTCAACGATAATGGAGTCAAGTTTTTGAAGGAGGTTCGACAGTACGTGTTAAATTTCGAAACGGAAATAGATTCCAAAGATTTTGCAAATCAAATTACACAACTGCAAAAGAATCGACATCCGGTGTTTTCATCTACCCAGTGGATGGGTTGTTCGAGCACTAAGGAAGGACTTCGACGTTTCCCGTGTGGATTGTGGACTTTATTCCACTACATGACCGTTCAGGCCGCGGAAATGGAAATTTCGTCAGATCCACTGGAAATTCTGCAGGCAATGCATGGATACATTAAATATTTCTTTGGATGCTCCGATTGTTCCAATCACTTTCAACAGATGGCCGCTCGAAACAAGATCTGGAACGTCACCAGTAAGGATGATGCTGTCCTATGGCTTTGGTCCAGCCACAATGAAGTAAATCGACGACTGTCCGGTGATATCACTGAAGATCCAGATCATCCAAAGATTCAATTTCCTATGGTTGAAGCGTGCCCTGAGTGCCGCAAACATAAGCTTACCAACCATCATAACCACCAGCAGTATACGCTGGGCGATGAGCAGGAATGGAATCTGATTGAGGTGTTACGGTTTTTAAAGCGAGTTTACGGTGTCGAAAACCGAAACCAGCTGGGCTTGCAGGCACCGAACGTGTTGCCACCGTTACTTGCCTATACTGGAGCAGCCGATAGCTTTTATTCGAATCGGAGTTTCGGCAATGTTTTGAACGAGATGGATATTAGGATGGGAGCGTTGCTGTATGTGGCCTGCATTGTCATGCTGCTTGTGGCCGTCAAACTGGTGGTCAAACGAGGTTACCGTAAGAAAATGTACGCACATGATGTCTTGGGAAAAGTGTAAACTTCTGCAACCAAAAATTGAAGAAAAAAACAAGGAAAACATTGACGCTGCTCAAGATCTTTATAATCCGGGTATATTCTCAACCTCAGACCGTAAACGCCTAGGCGAAAGTGAAAATCCACTATTTTAGATATTTTTTAGCGATTCCTAGTCCGATGAGAGGCAACCAATCTAACAGCTACCAAATGATTATTTCTTTCGGTCTATTTAGTGATTTAAAACGCCCATTACTGGGTGTTTGCATTTTTGTGATCTAAGTATAGAAGGTATAAATAAAATTGATTTATTGAAACGCCAACATTCCAACAGGAGCGGAAGATAATGTTATTTGCCTTTGTTAATATTTCTTGTTATCACCATTCCCCGGAAAAAAAATCTTGTTAGTATCCTCATAAATCGAGGAATTTAAAGCTTGCGATCGTTCAATATTATCAATCTTCAAACTTAACGGTATAATGCATCAACATAAAAAGTTTTAACCCCCACAAACGCGATCTGACAAAGGTTGATGACTTATGCGAAAAAAATCTCAGTCATTCGAGCAAACATAATAAACAGAACAGTTTACTAGTCATCGTGTGGCATACCTGGCAGTCAGTCTTACCTTACAGCACGTACGGAAACACGGCACGCCTGGTCGGTGGGTAATCCTTGAACGTCTCTCGATACCACTGGTGCGTCAGCCATGCATTCATCATCTGATTCGAGAGCACCCACGTGAGCACGTACACGGCAGACGTGTTACGCGCGATGATCGCATACAGTGCAACGTACATCACAATCTCGAAGAACATGTGCGGTGAGGAAACCAGCTGGAAGTAACCGCCCTGCGGAATGGAATGCTGCTGGTTGACAACCTTACCGGAACGATCCTTCCGTATATTTGCCAAGATCAGGTTCGACTGGAACTGGTAGCGCCAAGCGTAGAAAAATATTGCTATCCACAGAGCAATCCGGGGAGATAGTTCGAAACGGTAAGGCAACAGGGAACCATCTGTTCGGACGAAACCTTCCGCCTGCGACAGTATAACCACAACCGTTCCGAAGTAGTGAATGTAACCGACCAGGTACGCGGACAGATTCATTTTAAGCTTGCTGGAGAACACTTGCACAAACCAGGTCTCGTAGAACCGGCGCCAGCATTGCATCGTGATTAGCATGATGGCGACCATGGTTTCGGTTGGTGTCGCTGGAACAAGCAGAATAGTATATTAACTAAAAATTCATTGCACATGCCTTTTCAACACTATCACCCTTATTCAAATGATTACCTCATACTAATAATGTGAGTGTAAAATAATACGAACATAAAACCGGTTATGATATGCTTATAATCTTACATATCTCAACAAAAATAAGACGAAATCCTTGTAAACTGGCATGATTTGTTATTTGCTTCCTCAGGCCTGCTTACGGTACTACGGTGTTATCCTGCATTCATAACATGTTTCTATATCAAAACTTACTTCTCACAGTTCGCTTAGTGGTTGCCATGATATCCAGAAAGTCCATCACGTAGCCTGGAGTCTCCCGGCCGGCAAAGTACGCGTTCACCATAAAGTAGAACCCGGCCAGTGACCAAACGGCAGCGAATATGTAGAAATGCTTGAACCATGCCTTCGGCACTTCCAACAGTGAAACCAGCCAATCCTGTGGTCCCTTATGTGCATGTTTTCCGTAGCGAAAAGTCTGACTGATGGCTGACGGCAGGTACCTTTCTATCGTAGCAATCAAAATGCCCAGCACCACAATAACCACGATAAGCTGCACGAACAGGAAGTTGATCAAGTTCAACGATCGAAGATCCAACAGTGAGGCTATCATCATTTTGCTTGCGATGCACCTAACGGTTTCAACTGTGCCACATCACTATCTTGCCTGTCCGATGGTTCTGCAAGAACGGTAAAGATTCAGAGAGAAATTTACACCTGGCGATGAATGGCCTATTTAAATGATGGAAACGAACAGCGCTTACTCTCGACGACGACCGACACCCGACACGACCAACACACCTGACTATGTTAATGTTTGCACTGTTTCCATAAACGATATTTTGATGAACGCAAAAAATTGTGATAACACATAACATAAACGTAACATACGCCACATAAACCCGAATATCGATAAAATCGACAAAATACAACAGTCAAACGATTTCAGACGTTTCGAATATCACTGAATCAATGAACGTTAATAACAAGGTGAGGAAGAGGATTATTCTTTCTTGGTTACTTAACTTGTTATTTAAATATTACCGTTTATTACAGAATTAAAAAAAGCAAAAAATTGAAACATCCACAGCTAAAAATTAATTATTTTTTCAAGTTCAATTGGTCAGTGTTAAGTCAGACCAAAACAAGTCCCAAAATTTACAAAAACAAATGAGTTAATAACAGCAAACGATCAAGAATTTGCTAAACTAGGGTAACCAACCTATTTTGGACCCCATCAGCAGCTGTACATAATTTGGACACTTCCATTTGATTTTGCTGTAAGTGTCCAAATTGTGTACAGCTGCTAAAGGGGTCCAAAATACGTTGGTTACCCTATATACAGCCTGAATTCGTTAATTGGGCCACGATTGCACTCCAGCTGATTCGCTAATTGAGCCGACTGACAGTTGTTAGAAATTTCTAAACTCGAAAATTCCATACAATTTTGACTTTCAAGTTGTCACATAGCCCAATTAGCGAACACCCAATTAACGAACCGCCCAATTAACGAACCACCAATTAACGAAACTTTGCTGTATAGGGTAACGAATAAACGAATAAAAACATTTTGTTCATCTATACCTATAAAGAAGGATTTCTGTCTGTCTGTCTGTCTGTCTGTCTGTCTGTCTGTCTGTCTGTCTGTCTGTCTGTCTGTCTGTCTGTCCTGTGTTCCTTATAGAATCAAAAACTACTGAACCAATCGGCGTGAAAATTTGCATGTAGAGGTTTTTGGGGCCAGGAAAGGTTTTAGTGATGGTTAGAGACCCCTCCCCCCACTAAGAGGGGGGGCTCCCATACAAATGAAACACAAATTTCTGCATAACTCGAGAACTAATCAAGCAAATAGAACCAAATTTGGCATGTGGGTGTTTTCGGTGACAAGAATTTATTCTAGGGTAATTTGAGACCCCTCCCCTCTTTATAAGGGGAATTATAACTCCTCTCCCCTTTAAGAGGGGGGGTTTCCATACAAATTTCCTCATAACTCGAGAACTAATCAAGCAAATGGAACCAAATTTGGCATGTGAAGGTTTTCGAGGGCAAGAAAATTTTCTATGTTGAATTAGGACCCCTCCTCACTTTAAGAGGGGGGGCTCCTGTACAAATGAAATACCAATTTCCTCATAACTCGAGAACTAATCAAGCAAATGGAACCAAATTTGGCATATGTGTGTTTTTGAAGACAAAATTTTTTTCTATGATGAATTAGGACCCCTCCCCACTTTAAGAGGGGGGGGGCTCCTATACAAACGAAATACAAATTTCCTTATAACTCGAGAACTAATCAAGCAAATAGAACAACATTTGGCATGTGGGTGTTTTTTTTGGTGACAAGAATTTATTCTATGGTGAATTGAGACCCCTCCCCTCTTTATAAGAGGAATTATAACTCCTCTCCCCTTTAAGAGGGGGGACTTCCATACAAATTTCCTCATAACTCGAGAACTAATCAAGCAAATGCAACCAAATTTGGCATGTGAAGGTTTTCGAGAGCAAGAAAATTTTCTATGGTGAATTAGGACCCCTCCCCACTTTAAGAGGAGGGGCTCCTGTACAAATGAAATACAAATTTCCTCATAACTCGAGAACTAATCAAGCGAATTGAACCAACTTTGGCATGTGTGTGTTTTTGGAGACAATTTTTTTTTCAATGATGAATTGGGACCCCTCCCCACTTTAGGAGGGGGGGTCCTATACAAACTAAATACAAATTTCCTCATAACTCGAGAACTAATCCAGCAAATGGAACCAAATTTGGCGTGTAGGTGTTTTTGGAGGCAAGAATTTTTTCTGTGATGAATTAGGACCTCTTCCCACATTAGGAGGGGGGCTCCAATACAAATGAAATACAAATTTCCCCATAACTCGAGAACTAATCAAGCAAATAGAACCAAATTCGGCATGTGAAGGTTTTTGGAGGCAAAAATATTTTCTACGGTGAATTAGGATCCTTCCACACTTCAAGAGGGGGGGCTTCTACACAAATGAAATACAAATTTCCTCATAATTCGAGAACTAATCAAGCAAATGGAACCATATTTGGCATGTGGGTGTTTTTGGAGGCAACCATTTTTCCCATGATAAATTAGGACTTCTTACCTTTTTAGGAGGGGGGGGGGCTCCCATTCAAACGAAATACAAATTTGCTCATAACTTTAGAACTAATCAAGCAAATGGAACCAAATTTGGCATGTGAGAGTTTTAGATGGCAGAATTTTTTTTCTGTGGTGCATTACGACCCCTTTCCCTTTTAAGAGGGTGGGCTCCCATACAAATGAAATACAAATTTCCTTATAATTTGAGTACTAATCAAGCAAATGGAACCAAATCTAGCATGTAGGAGATTTTTGAGTCTTGAATTTATTTTATGATAGTTAGAGACCTCTCACCCCTGTGGTAGGGGGATATGGACTCTCATACAAATAAAACAGAAATTTTTGCGAAACTCAAAAACTAATCCAACTCGAGAAATTCGAGACTCTTCCATAAAACATTAATCAATAACAAGACCACAAAAACTATCTATAGTAACACTAGATCATTCAGGACGAGCCGGTCGCGAGTGTTGCCGGTGACCTGCCGTCGGAAGCGCCGCCCACTGGGGGGCTTGCAAAACTCGAGAAGTGACAAAGATCATCCGAGATTCATGATTTATGTACAACACAGGTTAATTTGTGGCAATACGAAGTTTGTCGGGTCAGCTAGTTTAAAATAAATAACAATAAGGCTGAATCTACAGCTGGATTAGTAAGGCCCCGTACAGAGTAAAAGCCACTGCGACGCGACGCGACTTTGCCTAAGGTACCCTAAGGGTACCGCCAGAGTGCAAGCGACATGCAACGCGACGTGAGATTTCTTGCTGTAGTTATACGCACAGCCCTTTTTCGCCCGAAGCAGGATTGTGCATTTAGCAACATGAGAGCGATGTCGTGTCGCGTCGCTGTCGCGTTTACTGTATACGGGTGCTAAACGCACAGTTCTGACAAAAACATTCCATCAAGAAGACTGGCATCTCTTCGTCGCGCCCATACAAAAGACGAGCAACAGAAGGAACAGCGCAACCCGCCCGACAAAAGTTGAAGCTGTGTGTACATGTATTGGTGGGAAAATATGTATGCGAGCATGGCAATGCATTGCAGACGTGTTTGTGTACATCCATATTGTAATATACACTCACTAGTATGTGAAAGCTCAACTTTAACTCGGCAGATAGCATTGCTGTTACTGTTGCTCGACTTTTAGCAGAGTTGCCAGTCTTCTTGATGGGATGTTTTTGGTTCTGATCACAGTTTAGTACGGGTGTGCTAAACGCACAGTTCTGATTCGGGTGAAAAAGGGCTGCGCGTATAACTACAGCAAGAAATGTCGCGTCGCGTCGCATGTCGCGTTTACTCTGGCGGTACCCTAAGGCCCCGTACAGAGTAAACGCGACAGCGACGCGACACGACTTCGCTCTCATGTTGCCAAATGCACAGTCCTGCTTCGGGCGAAAAAGGGCTGCGCGTATAACTACAGCAAGAAATGTCGCGTCGCGTCGCATGTCGCTTGCACTCTGGCGGTACCCTAAGGCTCAACATCAACTACAGAATGTTTTACATGCTGTTGTTAACTTGTATGCCTATAACATTTAATAAATAAAAATATTAGCAGTAATCCTAGCGACAAGTCAAATACACTTTTTTCAGGATGACTCAACGTTTGATGGTCAACGTTCAATTTGATATTTTTGATACAGGAATTGCATTTTAACTGCATTAAATAACTCAGAAAAACTTTGTTTAACGATATACAGTCAACCAAAAAAGTATTCGGACAGCAGCGCATAAAATTTTCTTTTAGAAATTTTGCACAGTATTTTTGCAAAGAATGGTAACACATATTTTTTAAAACAATGTTTAACTAAAGCATATTTATATGCACAACAAAAATTCGGGGAAAAGCTTTCCGTTTTGAAGATAGGGTGCATATAGTTTGAATTCCTCAAAAATGCAGCCAAAAAAGTATTCGGACAGTTAACTATTAGTTGAAACAAATGTCCTTTCTCGCTCATCTACTACCTCGTAGGACCATTTACATTCTTGATGACCTGTTTTAATCTGTTTGGGATAAAATTAACAATTTTTCAAATATCCCTCTGTGAATTGCTGACCATTTTTTTACAAGAGCTCGGTTTAAGTTATTGTGATAAGAAATCGAATGATTTCTCATTTAGAAATGAGATTATCTAAAAAGATGTTCAAAAGGGTTCAAATCTAGACTGAATGCTGATGTTTCGGTAGCTCTAGGACAATTATATGGTGCCTACCGCTTACAATTATCGACAGTATGTTTAGATTCAACATCCCGGTACAATATGTATGTACCACACAATTACAATTTTGCTTTAATTTCACCTAAAATTATTCAGATAGTTGAGTTTACATTTAGTTCTATCCAAAAATATATATCTTTGGTGCCTCGGAGCTTTCCAAGCACCCCAACAAGGTATGACATCAACAACCCTTATGCAAGAATAACTAAAAGAGAAGGGTTACAAGCGAAAAATCACTCGTCAGCAAGTAAACAAGCAATGCGGTTAGTGTCATACCTTGTTGGGATGCTTGGAAAGCTCCGAGGCACCAAAGATATATATTTTTGGATAGAACTAAATGTAAACTCAACTATCTGAATAATTTTAGGTGAAATTAAAGCAAAATTGTAATTGTGTGGTACATACATATTGTACCGGGATGTTGAATCTAAACATACTGTCGATAATTGTAAGCGGTAGGCACCATATAATTGTCCTAGAGCTACCGAAACAACAGCATTCAGTCTAGATTTGAACCCTTTTGAACATCTTTTTAGATAATCTCATTTCTAAATGAGAAATCATTCGATTTCTTATCACAATAACTTAAACCGAGCTCTTGTAAAAAAATAGTCAGCAATTCACAGAGGGATATTTGAAAAATTGTTAATTTTATCCCAAACAGATTAAAACAGGTCATCAAGAATGTAAATGGTCCTACGAGGTAGTAGATGAGCGAGAAAGGACATTTGTTTCAACTAATAGTTAACTGTCCGAATACTTTTTTGGCTGCATTTTTGAGGAATTCAAACTATATGCACCCTATCTTCAAAACGGAAAGCTTTTCCCCGAATTTTTGTTGTGCATATAAATATGCTTTAATTAAACATTGTTTTAAAAAATATGTGTTACCATTCTTTGCAAAAATACTGTGCAAAATTACTAAAAGAAAATTTTATGCGCTGCTGTCCGAATACTTTTTTGGTTGACTGTAGTTGTTTTACTTTTTTACTAAAGTAAATGTCAATAAATAAAATGTGTGGTCAAAATATGTAACGATTTTTCTCCATATATAGTTTTGGCCATCTGCTCTATAACAATTCAATAGATAATTATTTTGGAACGTGATAAAGGGAAACTGTTGTTCATTCAATTTGTAGGTAATCTCTGCTAACATTCTTATTGCAGAACGTAAGTTTTATTAATATTTTAAACAAGAAAACCCACACGAAATATTATGGAGGAGAAAATCCAGCAATGTCTCAGCGATGTATTAGAAATAATACCTCAATAATAATAATACTTTTTTCCACGAAAACACACGAAAGCATGTGAAAGCTGCAATGCGATTGGCAGCGAGCATTCTGCTTATATTGCTGTTATTCGCTTCTATGCGAAAACCTTCCCAAAGAAAAATAAAAACAAAAAAGACTCTGTTACCAAGTTACCATTACCAGTTTTGATCGATTGATTTTTTCGAAATTACGATTCTGTCACCTGGTTCGGTCTGACTTAACTTTCTGCGGCTGAGGTAACCTAATCTTAACTTTATAATTGTTATTATTAAATAATGTAAATTCAGATTTTAATTATGTTAGCATTGAGACCATATATTTAGGAACCTAAAGCAAAGCAAAACCTAGGTGCTACATTCCGTTATCGAAACGTGGCCTTATGTTTTTATACGATAGACTTCGCAGCCAGCTGTTAGACTACAGGACAATTGCAGGGCCATTTTTAATTAATTTTTTTAATTAAATGTGCCACTATTTCTGCGATTAGTAAGAAATAGTGAGCAACCTATTGAATGTAATAAAACAGCAAATATGAGTCCAAAAGACACTGCAAACTACAGAATCAAAATACAATACGTAACGCATCTGTTGCATTTATCTGATTTCTGGTATCTGTCAGACTACCAGCTCAGCCGCAGAAAGTTAATACGGTTAATCACAGGTTCTCTGTGGGTTAATACCGTTAATACCGACCAATTAATGTAAGGTACCCCGGGGCAAGCGGGACCTAAAAAAATGCATAGTTAAGGCCCAGACACAATGCCTACGGATTTTATTACGTTGCGGTAATTTGACAGTTTTTCCATGGGTTTTCTGTCAAATTTCCGCAACGTAGTAAAATCCGTATGCATTGTGTCTGGACCTTTAGGGTTTATGTGACTGTGTAATCTATATCTACACTGAAACAAGAATCATGGTAATTGTTACCATATTTGAGGGTGAAATTAAGAGGGCACGCCAGTGAGTTTTTGCAGAAAAGATTTCTGTTTAGCTTAAGCAGTGTTCTGGTCAAAATTACTTTGCGTTACTTTCGGCGTTACCCCGATACATATCAAAAATAACAGAATCGTAGTCCAAACTAGTAACATGACCATGAAATGTGGTAAAATTATCTGAGAACACTTGTACAAGAATCATAGTAAATTTGAATAGCTTTTTCATGGTACTTACAAAAAGCATACGTTTTCTGCAAAATTGTGCGAGATACCATGGTTTTTGTTACAGTGATTATTTCGAAATTCTTTCAGCACAGAAACTCTTCAGTGGTATCACTTCGAAGTTTTAATTACGAAAAAGCCTTATAAATTTACATGAAATCATTTACATAAATCTGGAGGACAATTTTCAAAATCATGGCGATAGGTCCCACTTGCCCCATTTACCGGGGCAAGTGGGACCTATATTCAAATTTGTTTAAAAAGCATAAAATAACAGAAAATTATGTATGTTAATATACAGCAACGTTCAAGCATTGCAAGAAACAATCAAAGATAATCTCCGCTAATCTGTATTTCGAACGAATTGGTATTTCGAACGAAAGTTCTTTCGAACGAAATATCCGCCAGCAAAATCAAATGGGCAAAACATTTCGTTCGAAACAAGTCGAACGAAATAAAGATTCGTTCGAAATACAGAATAGGGGTGAATGTTTCTACCAATGGTTCATCCAAAAATGCCGTAAAAAATCAGACAAACAACGGGCGACTTTATAATTAATATAAAACACGGATAGTGAGCAATTATACTGTAATGCATTATTATAATGAAATGTAGTTGAATATGTAGCTGTATCCAATTCTTGGGAAACGTAATTTATGATTAACCATTGTTTAAAAGCTTGAAATTACGATTAAGATCTGTTTGTTCTACCAAGCCCAATACGGTAGAGCTACACGTAAGAATTATAGTTGCGCTATAACAACCACAACACTTTATTGTTTCAATTCCAGTTGCAGATTTGTTTAATTGTATTAACTTTGCCTTTCCAGTGGCAATCAACATCGTTTAGTGGTAACCAAAATGTGACCAAACTGTTTGTTTTCTCATGAACTGTACTAATGGACTTCTTTTTTGCGTCAGCTTAGTTTAGTCCTTTTCGGTTTTATTTCAAAGCTTTACTGATATGAATGTTATGTAATTGAACTGAAAATGTTCTGCAGTACGTCTAAAAAATGTATTTACAGGAAGTTTTGCGCTGAAACACTTTATTTTTAATAGGTCGCACTTGCCCCACGTGATCTGAAGTGCCGACCTTATTTCGACCCATTCATTGATTGTCGTTTGTCAATAAGAGCAACTAGTTTTCGGGTGTAACTTGTCAATACAATCATTATGTTTACATATTGGTAGAAAAACATGTACTTTTACGAAAGTACACTTACCCCGTATTCCCACTTGCCCCGAAGTACCTTATTAGAAGAAAGAAGATTTAGTTAGTAAAATAAAGAACATTATTTTCGTTAGTGATGATGTTTTATTATTCTTCATATTCTATTACATTTCTATAAAATAATTCATTTTAAATGAATCACAGAAATTATTTTCGTAAATACTCAAAAACTTTTCTTACTTAAAAGACGTTCCCAGGACGGATACATTAGATAAGTTTAAATTGCCTTCAGTAGTAGTGGTAATAAAAGTTTCAACGTTCACTGCAATGTAAAACAACTAAAACACCTAATTAATTTTAGATAAAAACAGAAAATACTAAACCTAATTGTGATTCTGGGAAGACTAACCGACTAAGGTTGAAACAGGAATAATAATGCTGAATGAGTACCGTTTGTACTTGTGTTACCTTGATCTGGAAAGGCCAACTGTTGAAACCGGAAAGGTAGCAACCACGTGAATGTTATTTCGGCATCCCAAGCCGCAATACTATACTCGGTACTCGCCACTATCTTAATTTACTATCGGTCGGCGTTGTATATGAAGAGATTCATACAATAGCTAAAGTATTCAATTTATCCTCCATCATTATTGTGCTTATGCTAAGGCAACGCGCTGAAGTGCACTTGTATCCCTTACAATTTGTTTACTCTGTTTGGTTCTCATAAATAATCTGCTGAATCTCGCTAATTATTCTACAACGAATGTCTTGTTTTATAGTACGTGTCTTTTGAATGTTTTTCTTCGAATTTAATCGCGTGCTATTTACAATCAGTACTTTTGAAGTGATGATTCTAACAGAAGAACTTTCAACTGACTATCACTAAATAACACTTAAATCAGATCTATTGATTTTGATTACTAGCTTAACTAAGATCAGTTTTTTGTTTAGATTTTTCTTACTTTCGACTGCTTTTTGTTCGTCTGAACTTAGAATGATATTGGTAAAAAATAAAAATAAAATAGCTTAAAATTAAAATATGAAAGCATACATACAATATGGACGGATCTGTGTCGAATATCGGAAATGAAGATAAGATTCAATAATGCACTCGGCCTGCGCGCCCCCTGAATTATCGGCAATAACTTTTTCCGTATTTTTTTTTAAGCGGAGCTCTACTTAAACTTCAGTGCTGTGCGTCTGGATGCGCACCTTCTTAACGGTGCCATTTTCGGAATAACCCGGATTGCGGATGCCCAATCCGTCGGCATTCTGAGGCCGCGGTTTCTTGAGACTGGACCGAAGCGGTGTCCTCGTCACCGAAGCCGAACCGATTGTCGATCCGTTCGACATGGTCGTCACGGTGGTGTTCATCGATTGTACGCTACCGTTGATGCTCGAGTAGGGTCGACCACTGGTTTCGGTAACCGCGATGCCTGCAATAGTTGTGCAATGTGGCTTTAGCTTTATACACTTTTTGTGAGAAGGACATGAAACTTACCGTTAGTCTCGCGGAATCCGGGATTATTGTATGTCGTCGACCCATTCGTGTTAGTCATCATTGTCGGATCCCCGTCAGGCCGCTTCGTTAGAATCTTGTCGTACAACGACAGAACCAGTAACGTAAGCGATAGGCCGACCGTTACTATCTGCAGATAGAAGGATATCCCCCTTGTAATGTGGTAACCAGACCGTTCGTCGTCGGTCTGCAAAGCAAACAGCCCAGCTGCCGCTAGTGACAGAAACGTTCCCAGCACTACCAGTATCAGCTTGAGCGTCACTAGACCGGTATACTTCATGCAGATCTGGTCGCGTGATGAAATCATTGCTATCTGCAGGATGCTCAGCACACAGAAGATGCCAAACAGAAAACAAGCCGCGACGGCCATTAGGCCACTGGTGAAAACAACACCTGAAAAAGGAGATTATCATTAGTTTTTTTTCTATAATTAGCAAAGGGTTATCAGTTTCTTTATACAAAATTCACTGCTCATAACCGGTGAAGAACTCGAAAATTATAGAACAATAAGAGAATTGATCATCACACCAGCAGCAGTTGGTATAATGTAGACATTCTAATGATCGTAAAAAGTTTTTGTGTGATCACTTACGGCCCCAATGATTGCTTGCCAAGCATATGAACATATACACAGTTTTATTATCACTTTACAAGGAAAGCAAATTGTTCACAGAGTTACTTTCCAGTTTGCCGTCAGTCGTCAGCCGATACGGTTCGGAAGCAAAGAGAAAGTTTTATTCTTTTCATACAGTTCGTTTTCAACCCATAAAACTAAATCTAATCGGATTAAATCCGACGCTGTGTGTGCTTCCAGAAGAAAGCATAATGTGGAATAAAAATAAACGAAAGGTCGAAGTACAACTGTTTCAGCTGGCAGTGATATTTATTCTGTCCGCTGCCAGCATCAGTGCTACATTTATCAACCCATACAGGCGGTTTTTCAACGGCGCAAAATACCCGAAAGGACTTCAATTCGATGGCGATAATGGTGATCCGCTAATACTGACTCCATACCTGGAGGCTGGTAAAATCAAGGAAGCACAGACCGCTGCGCGAGTAAACCATAGCCGAATTTTGGGCTTTGAAAGTTACAGTGGATTTTTTACTGTTGACAAGAAATTCAACTCAAACATGTTTTTCTGGTACTTCCCAGTGGAGAACACTTCGATCGTGGACCCTCCCGTCCTATTGTGGCTTCAAGGTGGCCCGGGGGCTACCTCCCTGTTCGGATTATTCGAAGAAAACGGGCCGTTTTATGTTTCTAAAAATCTTAAAGCCATACCTCGAGAGTATTCTTGGCATAAAACTCACCACATGATTTATATTGATAATCCGGTTGGAACGGGATTCAGTTTCACGGACAGTGACGAAGGTTATGCCCGGAACGAAACTCAAGTGGGAGAGAATTTATATCAAGCACTAGTTCAATTCTTCCAGCTGTTCCCAAAGCTTCAGAAAAATCCATTCTACGTTAGTGGAGAATCCTACGCGGGAAAATACGTACCGGCAATTGGTTACACGATTCACCGTAAAAATCCCAGTGCCCAAGTCAAAATCAACCTTCAAGGATTGGCCATTGGTAACGGATACAGTGATCCTCTGAACCAGCTCGATTACGGCGATTATCTGTTCCAACTTGGCCTGATAGACGCGAACGCTAAAGCACGTTTCGATCAGGATGAAGCCGCGGCAGTCGAATGCGTAAGGCAAAACGATTACAAATGTGCCTTCCAGATTATGGACGATCTGATGGATGGCGATGAGAACCATGCTTCGTTCTTCAGAAACATCTCCGGTTTCGAGACGTATTACAATTATCTGCACACCGCTGAAGATCCTTCTGATGAGGTATTTCTGCTGGGTTTCCTAGCGCTACCGGAAACACGCAAGGCGATTCACGTTGGTGATTTGCCCTTTCACGATTTAGACACTGAGAATAAGGTAGAAAAATTCCTCGAGCACGATATTCTGGATTCGGTAGCTCCACTGATCGTGGAACTGCTTGCAAACTACAGGATGCTTATTTACAATGGCCAGCTGGACATTATTTGTGCCTATCCGATGATGATTAACTATCTGCAAAATCTTCCTTTTAACGGGGCTGCTGAATACAAAACTGCTAGGCGGTACATGTACTACGTAGATAATGAAATCGCCGGTTACTTTAAGTTAGTCAACAATCTGCTGGAGGTGCTCATTCGTGATGCTGGCCATATGGTCCCCAGGGACCAGCCCAAGTGGGCATATGTAATGATAAATACATTTACCACTGGTAAATCATTAGCTAACATAGATGATTGAATAAAAATCGTATAATTCTGTATTATTGACTTTGGTTTTTTGTTACGCTTGTTACGCCGATTGATGCTTGAGTAGAGTAGCTTGTCTGCAATGATTGCGTGACGACATCTTATCCCTTTAAGCACGGACGGTTTTAGTTACGATATTTTTGGTTTTTGGATCAATATAAATTTTTTTTATTGCTCGAGATACCAAAACCAGTGTATTCTACACATTGCAATAAATGTTTGCTAAATTTAGCAACTTACACAATTGTGTGGGTTCGGCCTTATCTTATACCATTGCACTATGGGCAAAACGAGCCGAAAAAACGGATGCAATTAAGATATGGCCTGCAGGCTGATAAAATGTAGGTGATCTTATGTAAAATTTTCCGGAAAATCGCATGGTGTCCACCGCTTTCCTGTTTGTCATCGGAAAGTGCCCCATTTTAACTTAAGAGTGTAAAGTAATCATCGCGAATCATGTGAAATCAGCTAATCAAAAAGAAGTGCGATCTTTCGAGTTACATTTTCTGGCTCTCGAAGTACAGTTTGAAGTGATGCTTTGAGTGGATATTGATTACCCACAGAATCGAGATTCGTCGTTTTATCCATAGTATTCCGGATTTAAGGACATGGCCGATTCAAGTGACATCGATTGGCGTTGTATTTAACCTGAGCACCAGATTTGAAATCGGGTGAGGACGTTCCTTATATTTATTTATTCTTTATATACTCTACTGTGAAATCAAAGGGCAATGTAAGTTTCGGCAATGTAAGTTTGGAGTCTTCTATTTTCCCGGAGGGAAGAGTTTTCGATTCTTCGGACATCTTGTTTCGAAGATTCTTGATTCAGTTATTCTTCGACAATTTTTAAGTGACGATGACGGCGAATTTTGTACAGTTATATACAGTTAATTTTTATATATTCCAAAATAATTATCTACTTTTGGGTTGCTGGTGTATTTTATATATTTTCAGTGAGCGAAATAAGACGCTATAACCTTGGCCAATAGCAGCCGGGCTTTTGGTCTAAATGCCATAAGTTCATCCCCGAGGGTCCGGAGTATCACTTAACCTTTATTAGCAAAGATACTCCCAACGAAACCAATTCACAGTTAATCAGAAACGGTTGGTACGAGACGTCCCCGTTTCTTCTTCCCCTGTTGATTTTGAAATGCATCTATGTATGAATAACTTATTCACACAAGATTTATTTCTTATAATCGTCTTTGCGGCAATGCTTCACAGTTGGCCTGGCCGATTAAACATTTGCAATATATCTCTGATATTTTGCAAATGTTAATACAGACAAGAAAATAATTTGAAATATTTCTATAATTAGAAATAATTTAAAATTATTTCCAGGAATTCTTTATTGTGGCTGTGTTGGTATTAATAAGAAAATAAGAATAAGAATAAGAAAGTGCCCCATTTTAACTTAACCGTGACATGATATCAATGTGACCAAAGCATTCTAAACTAACGTATTCAAAGTTGAATCATACAAAAATAAACTTACCCCTCAACGTTGGCATAAGTCATTCAATTAACATTAAATTAGCATGTGACTCTCGAAGTCTCGAACCATCGCTGTAGTCGATAATTCATTGCTTGAACCCGCGAAATCATCTGATAACCCAAATGATCTGTGACGAATAAAAATCATTCAATAAAGGCGTGTAATAGATAAAATCAATATGGTCTGAATCCTTCGCTATTTTTAGACTGGCTAAGATCGTTTATAAAACGGTAGCTTCTATTCAAAAAACTTTGGTATTTAAAAGTAGCTTATACGACTATTGTACAGCTGGAACAAATGCTCAATAATCTTTGAAGTTTGAGAGTTAGAAACACGCCGCACGCTCAATAAGCTGGTTGGGGTGTCTCCCTTTTATACAGTCCACTGTTTCAAATAATTGACTCCGATTATAGCTTGGTTCAATCTGCGGAGTGTATAAAACGTTTCGATTGCCGGGCATTCGAGTCTAACTGGAATATTAGTTAGACTGTACCTTTACTTTTCCCAATTTTTAAATTCCATTTTAAAGGCCCAGGAAGATAGTCCAAAAAAGGGTTCAGGTCCTATGAACTGCATGGATGACCCTTCCTTTGCCAAATGGTCAGTAGTTTCGTTTCCTTTGATTCCGCAATGACCAGGAACCCAATAGAGGTTGACCATATTAGGCATATGGTCTTCATTCATCAATATTAGGGGACTTATGGAAAACTCTTTGAAATCGAGGAACCTCATGCATCGTTTGAGCCTTAGAGCACTTTTCCCAGCATGCAATTGAATGAATTGATGTAGAGGAAAAAGATTAAGTAGAGCTTCTAAGGCTTTAGAGGGAGTGCTACTCATAGCTCCTGTTATCCTGTGTCCCCCAGCTTGGATAAAAATAAGCAATACACAACTTCTAAAGCTTCAATGACCCTCCGCTACCTCATTCTCCGCTCTTTTCCCTTTACGCCTGGTCCCCTTCTGTTTCGATCCTATCAAAATCTTTGTTTCATTACTTTCTTCTACCGTTCCTGCATTAATTGTAAAAAAAACCACCGTTATTAAAAAATAATTATATGCCTGACTTCATTACAAGGTCAAAACAACAACACGAGGTTGGTCTATTCGTTAATAGTGATCAAAATAAGTATCCGGGGAATGTTTGTCAACAGACAATAAACCTGAATCGAGGGAAATTGAACGGTGGAAGACGCAGCGACGACAGAAAAAGTTGTCAGCGCATTCAAGCGGAAACCCAACCTTTCCGTCCAAAATGACGCACACATGTTGGGCTGGGAGTGGTAACAACAACTTCAAACAGGTGGTTCAACATGTGGCAGATATTTTCATCGCATTTCATATAGTGGTTGTTTTGGTATCTGTATTATGGCTTTCTTAAAAAGCGGCATTTTCATTGCAAGCGGGACCGTCAACTTTGAAATTTGAGTGAACGAGTGTCTGGAAAAACACCGGCCTTTCTAGAAGCAACAGGATTGTTCTGTGCTGTTTTGGCCTGATTTAGCACCCATCCGGAACAAAAACCGTAAAGTGGAATGTTGCCAACAACATGCCTAATGGCAAGAACCCTCCATACACGCCACAGCTCCGCCCAATCGAGATATATAAGCCATCGTCAAAGGAACGTGAAGAAGACTCAAAAACGGTTGGAAACGAAAAACAGTTTAAGGCGTTCTGCGGCGAACAAAATGGAGATGGCTATATATACTTTATTAACAGTCAACCGGAAAAATGATTGGCAAGGAATGAACATGTGCAAATCTAATCCCTTTGTTCACCAACTCCTATCCCTACCTCCACGTGGGGCCAGCAGGGGTACGCGACCGGAACAGTGGCTGTCGCCAATATCTGAGATGGCAGCCAAATCAGAGGGATAGGAACCTTAGGCTAATAACCTACAGTACTCGAAAATTAAAAAAGTGACTGAAAATGAAAGAAAATAACGATTTGGATAATTAGCAATGAATTTTAGCATACACATGGACACGAACCGTGACATGGAATATACTAACGTTTGCTCAGCAGGCCAAGCTGTCTCAATATGCAAGGAATCCCGATCAGACAAACATCACAAAATTATAACAAATCATGATATTATGTTACGACGGTTTTTCTAACATGATTTGATATAATCTTAGTCTTGTAAGTAGTTAAAATAACAAAAATTCTATCAGAATTTCTGAGCATCCGTAGCAAAATTATAACAAAATTTGTTATGTTTAGAGCAAAATTATATCAAAATTTGTTATAATATTTCTAACAGGTTTTGTTATAATTTCGTTAAAATATTACAAAAACTTCTTTGCCTTCGTCTGTTATATCGACATTGTTTTTAGACGAAATTGTCAAAAATAGCACAACTATTTATCGAAACCCTTCACAAGTAGGATACGGCAGGGTATTTCGAGCACGCTGCTAAATTCGGCATACATTACCTTATTTGCTGCGCTTTCCCAAATAAAAACTTTACCGCTATATAACAATACTGAAACGAATGTAACACTCATATGCTTTAATGTGTCATAACTATTTTCATAAAAATGTAAGTATTTTGCTAAATTTTATTCAATAAACATCAAAAGTACTGCACTGTTTTTCCACTGGCACGTAATCAGGCTGAAAAACCCAGCAGCAAACGCTTACGCGTATCCGCTCTTGATGATGGTTTGGAAAACACACAAACTTATTCTAGAAACTAAACAGCTGTGAATTTGCTATCACAGAACAATTCTACTTCTTTTTATCACGGAAGACCACAAAAATACCCCTCTGATGTGAAAATATATATCAATTTTCATTCACTAGCAATTTGCAGCATTTTGCTTTTAATTTCAGCATATGGTGCTTTATTTACACTACTACCAAGATGTGATGCAGTTGCGCCTAAAACTCTTCTATCGTGTTGATATAGCTAGTATTTGAGTGACAACCACTTGCTTCTGGTGCTAATGGATATGAACGATTTTATGATACACTAGCGCCAGCAGCAAACTGTTGTCACTGCAAAACTAGTTATCTTCAATGAGCCGGTATCTAGGCAATACCGACACGTTATCCATTGGTCTCTCTTTTGATCTGTTTTTGAAAAACATCTAACCCCTGTGCAGGCTATTTCGGCCGGCCGGATTTAAAAAACACGGACACCACTATAGAAAATGGGACTAATTTAGCCGCAACGACTTCATCATTTCTCGCGACTATAACTCAAATTCAGCAGCGTTTCATTAAGACCAAAATACACGTCAATATTCAATAAATATTATTCTATCAACTGATAGAAAAATCTTGTCTAGAATGAATATAATTTCAACGTAATTCCTGAATATTGTTTAGGCTGCCGCTTAATGGGCTGAAAATACCCTCCAGTACCCTACTTTCATCCGGCTTAGTTGTGATACAGTTTATATGTGTCAAATTCAGGCCTAGATACGTCGCACTCACTTCTGAATGAGAATTTATAATGAAGATCACGCAAAAGGTTTTGTAATGGATTGAAGATAAACGCGTTGCCCGCCCAGTTAGCTCCGGGGTACGATGCAAGCTAGTCATCATATGTTTGGGTCTCGACTGGGCGGTGCTGCTTATAGAGTCAGTATAGGATCTTTGCACTAGCCCCGTAATTTTCCTGTACTCTAATAACCCGCTGCGAAGTCTGTCGATAAAGAAAGCTGAAGTTCTAACGGACATTTATACCCATGGTTTTGCTTTGCGTTGTTTTGTTGGATCATGTCAACTTACAAGATGAACCCTGATCTGAACCTTCCCTACTAACACACTTACTTGTGCAGATGTAGTGGAACCCGCAGTCTCTAGCAAAAATAAGTATCTGGCTAATATTCCTTCTCATTACCAGGTAGGTTACGGGAAGGTATTTTCAGCCTATTTTCCTTTTCTTTCTATAAATAAATATTTTTCCGATATACCACTATAATATGTTATACTGTTTTATATTGAAAGAACATCAAAAACATCTGTTCTTCCACTAGAACTAGGCCTAGACTGAAGAAATAGAAGCAATCGCTTAATAGGCTGAATATACCCTCCCGTGCACTAGTACAGCTTTTTGGTCGTGACCGGCGTGTTAATCGGTCAATTTTCAAACCATTGAATCAGTAGAAATTGCCCGATGAGAATGTCATGCTACTCCTAAGCACCATTCAATGGGCAATCTTACTGGTTCGACCAATCACAACGTATAACTACGGGCAGTCTACCTAAGCTAAGCTAAGTATTCTTACATCGTCCTAATTAAATTTATTTTTTTGCATTTCGTCTTTCCCTTGCTTTTTAAAGTAAAATCCCGGCAATTTCGAAATTTGACCTCCTGATTTTCTGTTCGACAGACTCCACACCCAACTATCAATATATAGGACCAATGCTGTAGTCCTGTTGACTCCGATAGTTTATCCTACTCGAGATTCGAACATACAATGACTGGTGTCGTACCTTAAGGTCAACTGGAAGATCACTCAGACCAGAAACATGAAAACAAGTTCAAACACGGATCATTAGTTTAGAGGAACGCCAATCTCTGCTCGAAAAGTATAAACCGCTAGCCATGCACATCGTGACTATTTTTGTATAAATATTATTGCTAAAGATATGCTACTTACCCGATGGTTGAAATCTCCCGACGTCGCCGCATCGCTCACGATAACTGAGCACTTGACACTTTTGCCAGGGCCCAAAATATCCTCGATCCTCTGCAAAGAATAATCCAACTTTAAAAAATCTGATCAAACGCGTTATCATATCAGGCCTGTTCAGGCGAAACACGTACCTCCCCCTCGGCTCTCGTAGTAGGCCCATATCGGCACTCCGACTGCGGTGGCACTGATGATCAAGCATAGGAATCCGAGGCACGTTACCAGCACTGCGTAGATGTTCGGTTTGAGACCGGCCATCGTGGACGCATCGCTTATACTATAGATCCTTAGCGGGAGGCTTTCTTCTTCCGATGTGAGAAGCTAAACCGCGTTGACCGTTTTCGGCTGTGAGCAACAGAATAATACTTCGGTTCGGTTTGTCTTTGCTGAAAGTGGTTTAAAAATGCGTTCCGATTAGTTATGGTGTGCAATACAGTACGCTGTATGAATATAAATTAATGCTTCCTTTTCGAGTTCGAAATTGCACAACACCTGCACTAACAATAGTGGTAGAAAAGGACCATTTGTATTTAATACATATACCTAACCAACCATGAGTAGAAGTTCTTATTGCCATTATTACTTATTATTTATTATGAAGACAAATAAAAGCAGAGCAAACGTTTCTTCAGACACTGAATAAATCGTAACGGAGGCCAAATTATTCACTCCATAACGATTTATTCAGTAAACTTGAAAACATTGACTAAAATGTAAAAAAAACACATTTCGATTCTACAGATCTTCCATCTATTATAGTATTATGATACCAATCTTGTAATGATCCGACCACGGGAAATGGATGAAAAACTTATGCTTATGCTTATGTAATCCTTATTGGAAACCATTACAAAAGAAAAATAATCCCTTCGAATAATCGAAGAAAGTAACCTTCAAGAGCACACCGATTTCACTTTTGGACTTTTACTGTGAAGTTTGATGCGAAAAGCTCAAAATTAAGATTATCTTCAGAGCATCTAAGAAGCCTATTACCAGTTGCTTCATATTCGAATCTAATAAACCCCTTGTCGATAGTTTTATGGCCTCTATCACGCACTTTACTTTAGCAGCTTTTTGGTTCAGTTTTGTTGTACGACAATTCGCTCTTGTCAAATTTCTTGCAGTTTTCGTTTTTTTTTATAGTTGTACATTGATGGTTTTATTGCCTATGATCTGTACAGAGCGTATCATAAAGGCCTCTTTCTACGTTTCATAGTCCCGATAACACTGATTTAACGCAACTGAAGAGGTTTTGTGTGAGTTTTTGCTGTTTGATTTATATGTTTATCTTTTTCACGTAGCCTATGCAATTATCGAGTAATTCTAAAGTATCCTCAAAGTGTCGGTGCTCACGTTAATTTACGCACTGAACATTATTTCACTGTTTTTGCTTTCTGCGAAAACAATTAGAAAGGAGGAAATATCTTCTGCATTGAGTGGATATCTCTGACCAGATATGCCGTATTCGATGAGTGCATCAAGCTGCTGAAATTCGCCCGATGCAAAATCGTTTTCTCGGCGCCACGGGAGCGTGATATCCACTGTAATTGAGGGTCAAATACTTAGAATTTCAGAGCTAAAAGACAAAATCATCAGGAATAATCATCAGGTACACCAACTCACCGGCAAAGTCAATACTGCAACCCCGATAAGAATACCAAAGCTCAATCGACATTCAAAACGTCGTCTCAAAACGTGGTCTCCATCCAAATAAACTGACTACCGACACTAGATCCGAAGAGAACCTCGAAAAGTTTGTGATTAGTTTCCTACCTAAGTTGCCAGGCGGTTGAACCTACCAGTAACTCTAGCCCCGGCTCTTCATCCGGCAGTCCATTAGTACCTCTCCAATCCCTTTAGTGCTCCTCCTCGGCCTTAGGCTTAGCTCAGACTCTTACATAAGATAAAGCATTATTTTCGAAATGCCAACGATACCGGGGGTATCCCGGGTGTAGACTCAACCTTAAGTTTTATTACTTGGCTTATAATGAAGTAAGGCATTAATTAATTTTTATCGTCTAGACAAAGGAAATAGTAAAAGAATATTCTCTCATCACTCTCATCCCGTCACTATCTAATGTAAAACCCATTTTTGTTGACTTAAGTTCCCTATACCCCTATAGGCTTCAGTTTAAAATTCACTTACGTCCTTTAAACTGTTAAATTAAACTTACCAGCAGCTGTAAAGATCATATAATGTTGTATCTGAAATGTGTAGAGCACTTTGTACAGGTTTTTTCGTGAACTGGCGGTTTAATACGTTGTTTGCAATGAGTGTTTCTTCGATTTAACATTTTTTTTTTTTTAGTACTTACGGCACTTAAAAGGGCGTAACTCAAATTTCCACCGTAAGAGGATTTTGAAAATTTCACCAGAGATGCAGTACAACCTCACGAATCGACTGGTGAGGTCCGATTTCATGGAGCATTTTTTTATAATAACGGTCTGGGGGAGCACCATGGCTTTCAACAACATTCTGCACCGTCTCACCAGGCGAAACCTCACAGGTTTAGTGTGAGTACAATTTTCCGGATTTTATTTCTTCGAAAGAGTGGCCTGCCTCTTTGCCTGATTTAAATCCTCTCGACTTCAATGCATGGGCTAGGCAAACTGGACAACACCAAAGGATTGACTGTGGATAGAATACTGTCAAGCAACGTTTGGAGAAAAGTTGAAATGCGTCAGGATATCGTGCGTGCCAGGCGTAACGCTTTTCAGCAACTATTGCGATCAAAGGGAGAAAGATATGAATTGGACCAATATAAGAGAAATGTTACGAATATACTTTACATGAAACACACTCAAAGTAAAAATTTATCCAAGCGTCTTATTTTTGTAACCATTTGCATTTACTGACAGCTATTGCTACTCACTCTGTAGTTAGTAGCATAAATCATGACATTTTTGACACATAAATAGGGTTTATTTCTAATTCCCGTCGTAGTAAGGAAAGCCACTCTAATTTTCATCATTTTTTAGGTGGATTTAATGAATACTCCAAAAGTTCTGTTGCTGATTTGACTCAAACACACTTAAATCACAATAATGGTTACGAAGCTAGCGCGCTTGTATTTGTGTAGGACGGCATGACAAGTGTTATTCTGCAAAATTTCTGCAGTTCATGCAAGTTTTCCCGGCTGCAGAATAACGACAATGCGTTGCGAGAGTTATTTTCATTTTATAAATGACGGAAATGGAAACGATTAGTCGACATTTTCTTCTTCGTCACACGAAAAAGCAAAGGAAATTTGGCTGCTAGGAATTCTTTAATGAAAAATGGCATTTAAATAAATCTCAGCTCACTTTGATTGATCAACAAACTAAAATAGCATAGCATAGCATAGCATAGTTTGACCGCCCGTAAGTTGCCCGCGATCGATCTAGATCAGCTGAGATTGCACAAAGAACCATCAGAATGATGCTTGGGAGTAGCACATCATTCTCAGTGTGCATTTTCTGGTGATCTAATTCTTTGTGATGATTAATAGCAAAGCTAGCCACGCCCATGAAGGTCAATTTGGGAGGGAAAGGAATGTTAGTCCGACACTTGCTGCTGCTAGAGACCGAGGAATCCTCTGCATCATCCACAAGTGTCACAGGAAAGAGTTGTTGTTAGTAGAAAGGAATTGATCTGGATCCACCGAGGCAGGTGATGCGATCACTGTCATTCGAGCTCGCGTACGATTTGAGGACGTTTTTGGTTACGTGGCCATTGCGAAACAGGTAGTGGAGATCCGACATACCAAGATAGGAAAAAACTATGAGAAATCAGTTTACCGCACCGAAAGTTATGTGCTATAAACATATTCGATTTTTTCGAAATCGCGCGCGGTCATTTGTTAAATACCGATAGACATTTGTTGCTGTGCACGAAAGCTGTCCTGAGACAAACGGGTTTATTTTGGCAATCAAATCGAAAACATTGACTGCGCGGGATACCTTTTGGCATCCTTCGATCATAGAACTTGCTTAAGAGCTCTGACTACTTTATTAGGGAGCTGTATAAAAGCTATCAAGCTTTTGATATTTAATAATCATATGATAGAAATAACGCGCGATGTTCCTAGGTAACCGATTTTACAATTAAAATGCACGTTTTATAAGATTTCAATGAAAGTTTCGGTTTGTAAACGCACCATTGCTAGGTATGCTCAAATGAATTCAAAATGGCGTTCTAAAACAACCGCTGTCGGAAAAATGCAACGAGCGAGACACGAAAGCAAACGATGCTAAATTACCATACGAAAAGATTCTCAGTATGTAAGCACCGGTTGTATGAGACTAACCTGGATATGGGGAAATTTTCGTGTAAAGCCAGTAATTAAGAACATTAAGATAAAAAATACAACTTTTTTATAAATGAAATATAATGGTAATGGTACTACATAATGAACCATAGTTTGAATATTTATATTGAGAAATATTATGCACATGCGAGATTTACGGTGGCTTGAAAACCTCGTGACAAACTTAAATTTATTATCCCTGAAATTAAAAAGCAGGCACTATGAAGTGTGCCAATATAGTCCCTAAGTTGATAAGCATTTCCTCCTATCAACACTAATATGCAGAGATATAGCACCCTGCACGCGTGTCAACAAACTAAAATATTAGGGAATAACTAATTTTGCATTGTGTGTCATAAAAATCGCTGATATTTTTAATAATTTGTGTTGGATAGGACGGGAATAAACAATTACGATGAAGCAGCATCATACCCTAGGTCAGTGGTTCCCAAATGGGGGTTCGCGAACCCCCAGGGGTTCGCCAAAACTTTAGTTCGCTGCAGAATAGTATAGGGAAATCCGTCAGGGGGTACGCGAACCGAAAAGAGGTTGGGAACCGCTGCCCTAGGTCACTAATTGGAAGTATATCTTGCACGAACATGAAACTCGGTTGAAATTTAAAACAAATAAAGACACGACGCACGCACAATTGTAACCATTAATGTGTGGTTTTGCTTTCGCAAAAAATAAGACAAAAGTTAAAAAACGAATAATATATTACCTATGAGTTTAGAAGTCATTTATTTTTTTAGCAATATTTTTCGAATGCTATGTTGACTTGCACAGTACAACCAGTTATGCTAATAAAACTTAGCATTCATATCTAGGTCCGACAATCACCTGTTATTACCCACCATTAACTTTCCAATTCCATCGATGAAAAATGGCAAATCAAAACATGCTTTAAACGCTAGAAAATCGAAATTGCTACGTTTATGTCCGAATACGATTGGTTCTGCAATATTGTGCGACATAACAAAAAAGGAGTATTTGCCGCTGTAAATTACGAATCAAGTTTCGAAGTAGCCTCAAAAATGTGTTGACCTTTTTAAATAAAGATTACAATTCTGGAAATTATCGCCAATTTTTCTAAAAGTTCATCATTCAAATAATCAAATCCTATTTTGAATATACCTACATTTTTTTTTAAATCGACGAATATTAACGGGTACCAAATACGCATACTTGTAGGCAACTAGCATAGTGGGCATTTCACTCGAACCTCTTTTTGTTGATGATGATGATGATGAAAACATTATTTTTTTCGTATTTGTTTAAACAGAAAAATTAAAAATTAAATTGGTTTATTAAACTGTTCACTAAAAATGAAAGCGATGTCACCCCTCGTTCTCCGACACGTGAACCGCGTGTATTACCGATTTACGTAAAGACCTGCATATCGCTCTTCTGCTTTCAGTGATTTCAACCGCACTGGGATTTCAGTGATTCACCGTCTGGTTTACCGACGGAAATTGTATTGCATTGTCCGGCGGAATGTGCCTAATGACGCATTAATGAAACCACCCAGGGCATGCCGCGTGCATTCGTTGGACGGAATGCGTTCGATTATCGCCGATACATCCACACCCAATTACGAACGTTTTAAGTCGAAAGGAAAAAATTGATCGTCAGTTCAAGCTGCAAACTAGATCAAGTGATAAACCTTGACCCATGTATTCAGTGTACGAGACGCATACGCGACTTGCCCCGTTCGAACGGTGCAACGAGGAAACCAGTAGTGTGTGCCAGAAATCGAACGTAACTGCAGTGTCTGTACGGTTCAGCTCGGACCGATGACCATGGACAATGCAGTAGCTAAACAGACGCGACCTTTTGGTGCATCGGACCTCGAACGGTGCATTCGAAACCACCAATCCGCAAAAACCGGGAAGCAAAAGATAACCGCACCTCAGCATGAAACATTATCGTACGGTAATCCACCGATGACGACGACGACTACGACGGCGTTGTTTGCGAAACACTCCGAAAGGCCAGACATCAACAGTGTGTTTAATTACAATTTGATCGGGAGCGGACGGTGAACGACGGGAGCAGAGTGGCTCGCATTGCATGAGAAATCTCTATCAGTCGACGACTAATAGCAACTATAGGGTAGGGTGCAGCAAGGCAAGAGTGTAGTTTATCAGAAAACTATGCTTCTTTGAGAATTACTCGGTTTTAACTCTAAACAAAACTGCAACAACTAGTTCAACCAAGCGGAACTAATTGACCTTTTAAGTTTGCGAATTTTCGCTCAAACCAAAAGAAACAGGGAAAAGCTCAAAACGATTTGCTTTACTTTACATTACCCTACACAGTGCCGGTTTCGATGGGAAAGACTCGCCACGACGTAAATGTGTTGGTATATGTAATGTACCTACCTAGCCAGGCTATATGTATCTACCTGGCTGGCATCGCAATGAAACATGCAATGCAAGCAAAAACATCTCATCGTTAAGAAACACGTGGGGTAGGTTGAGCTTCAGTAGGGCGCGTCTTCGGCCACCGAGTATAATAACTGCATACTACTTACAACATACTCGTTCGGCCGGTTTATTCAACGCGATTTGGAACGCCGATGGCTGGGGGCGACGGAACGGATGCCGGACTGGACCGGACCGGACCAGACCAGACACCGACATGACAGTGAAATGATGAGTGGTTTCGATTTCGTGGCATCTGCAAGCAAGTCACTCTCGCAGGGAAAGTCCATTTGTGTGTATATTTTCATTCCGCTGTGCTGCTAGCCATATAGGTAAACCTGTTGATTATTTTCGCTTTTTCGTGGCTTCCAATTGGAATCGGAACAGCTGTGTACAGTGAATAGATTTTTCGGCAGCGATGGGTGGTGTTTGGGTGTGTGAACGAACCTCCGGAACAACGGCCGGACGGAAAGGAAAGGTTTCGATGAGATGGGAAAACTCACTCTATAGCGCGCTCGCCGATGCATGCAGGTTATTAATTACCCATAGTTGGCACGCATTTTAAATTTTAATCCGAAGAGAAGCTTTTTAGGGAAATGCTGTTTGACGGCTGATGGAATCAAAAGTTGTGTTGCTATCGGTGTGAAGGTTGTTGTTTGGTGTGCATTATTTTAAGACAATCGATCTAACGAAACTGAAAAGATGAGGAAGTTTTTCCCCATAACTTTGAATGTATCTATACTATAGGACTCTTATACACAACTCGTGACACGCAATGATAGAGGTCACAATGGATAGTAAATGCATCAAGACAATAATAATCGGCTATTCTCATAATTACGCAAAATGCTGTAAATCGTAATAGAAATATCATAACTGCCTTTTGTACATTCATCAATCGATGAAATTTATCATACATTTGAGTAATGAAGATTAAGAGCTTTTCATTTTGGCCATAACCCAGGAACAATATAAAACCACCGTCGTGAAATTTTTATCGTTAATTAGCATACAAGAAAAAAACAGTTTTCCGATTTTTCTTTAGGGTTTCCTACCATCGCGAGAAATTTGTGGAAAGCTTTTTCAAGATAATATTTTTCCTAGATTGCTGACAAAATTAGTTTACATTTTCATCAAAAAATGTCTGTTCTATGAGTGAGATTTTTTTTTCCAATTTTACGACTTTTCACATAAGCGATAAGATTTTTAAGAACCTCGAATTTTTCTCACACCGTTCCAAGTATTGAATCAAAATGCTTAATGTTTTTTGTCGATATTGTTTCTCTAATCGGTGTCTAATGCAGTTCCTCCTATTACATCCCATCAGCCATCACAATCTCACGAAGAACGACCAGAGTCTGATGTGTTACTCGACTCGACTCGACTCGAAAGTGTATCAAAATCTTGTTCATTAAACAATAACACCGATGAAAATGATTCTTCAATAAATGAATTCCCGGAATCCAAGAACGGTGAAGTTCTTACAGAACACGTTTTCTTGGTATAGCAGCTTTTTTGTATGCCAGAAGGGCAGTGGGTTGAAAGCAGTGTTGAAAAATTCATAGCAGCAAAAAACTCAATGAGATTTCAAACACATGAAATTTCAAGCTTGATCACAAGCGCGAAACTCCCATATGAATTTCTCTCGCTATTATACGTGATGTCTCTGTTGCCATGCGGTGTGAACCTAATTCAGCTGTGAGCATTATTCTTAATTCCTCCACAGCTGGCATTTCATAAAACGAACCAGAGAGCAAAAGAGAATCTACCGTCAGAGAAAACATCAGCAGCGAAAAATGCAACACACATTCATGAATTAAGATGGCAAACATATTGGCGGAATTTACATTTTTGTTTCGCGGGAATCGACATTTTCTTAAATAGAAAGTAACAAGCCTAATAAGAATATAAACATGTAATTTAAATGTGCGTTTTAGTTTAACTTTGCGATTTATTTAGAGATTTATTCCTTCACGCTCATTCACAGATACATATCGCACGAGAGAATGCCTATGCTGTTCAACAAGGAATTTGTATGTATATGTGCATAGCTCCGGGTAGCAGTTGAAGCAAAGCAGAATGTGATCAAGCGGAAAGAAATACGTGTGAGTTTTGTGCTTCTTGCTATGAAAACAGAAAAACTCACGCGTGATTTTTTTTCTGCATAGGATCAAGCTGGCATGATTCACAGTTGATTTTGATTTTGATGGAATTTGAGATTTTGAGTTTTTACTGGTTAAAAGACCACTGCAACACTCTTAATGATCGTCTTTGTGGCAGGCCCCGATTGCTGTACACAATTTCCGGACTGCTCATAGCCATTGATGGAGTTCAGTCGGATAGTTGTAATTCTGTGCCCCATTTCGGTACTACATGGTTAATGAAGCCAATAACCGTTTTGGAATTTACACTCAATACCTGATATGGAGTAAGAAGAAAACTTCCGGAAAAGTTGTGCCTTGATAATGCAAGAGCCCCGCAATTGCAGGGCAGATGCGCTGAACTTTCAGGTTCAGAGCAGGCTTCATTTTCAGTTTTTTGCTCAGCAGAGGCTCATTTGACTGCAGCGCCTCAACGTAACAGAATTCAAAAAAGCTGTGTAAAGGGCAATTGTCTACCTAATTATTACCTACATTATTGTTTAAGAAAGTATAGTTCTATCTTTTTCTATTTACGGCACTATAGGAGCGCTCATTTGGCTACTAACGGGGTAGCAATCGCATAGCGCCCTAAATACAAAAGATAAAACTATACTTTCTTCAGCAATAATGTAGACAATAATTAGCTCTACAATTGCCCTTTACACTGCATTTTTGAATTCTGTTTAGTTGTGGCGCTATGGGCAAATGAGCATCTACAGAGCAAAAATGCGAGAATGAAGCCTGGTTCAGAGTTACAAAAGCGGAGGGATATTCTTTAAATGATAAAGAGCGGGTTTGTTTCTTGCTAGGAGTCCCATGATTGTGCGTAATTCACACTTGAGTAGTATTTTAGCTACTGCAGAATTTGGGTAGATAAACTGTTTAGCTTGTCTACAACCCTGTGTTTGACTCCAACGCGATACTAACTATTTCTAGCTTTTCCCATGTCACTAATTCGCTTTTTACGGCGGATGTGGAGGCGCCCAGAAACGGTTCAGGACCAATAAATTCCTGAGACGATCCTTATATATCTTGCTAGGTTGTCAGCAAATTCATTGTTCTCGATTCCGCAGTGACCGGGCACCTAAAGTAATAAAACTTTGTTTTAGCGAGAGAGCTCCCGCAATGCTGTGCTGTGCTGTGCATTTAGCGGACTTAAGTGCCAGTAGTGCTACTTGGCTGTCCGTGAAGATACCGATTTTTGCGTGTCTGTACTTTCATTTCAAGCATATTTTTGTATGTACAGATGTATGTGCCATATACTATACATTTTTAAGTGCTTAGCATCAAAATATTTCTTGGAAAAAGGATTGCCTGAGTTTTCGCCGCATTGATCACAATTTTCTAGCTCGTAAAATATTCTGTCAAAGTATCCAGATCCAGACCTCTCTGAAACTTGCATGTGAGGGCACGTATGATACGACCTTCGTACATGATTGCTGCGTCCTGTGTCATCCGCAAACTGAAACAATAGGCCGTATGAATAAAACAGTTTACTTTGCTTTTCCCGTGTAAATCTCATGGGAGAGTTTGCTCTAACTCTTTTATTCATACGGCCTATTTTTATTCTATGGCCTAATACTTCGCCCTCTGGGAGGGGAGGGATGTCAGATGTATATATGTTATACAAAATGGGCCCTAGAGTACTTCCATGAGGTACAGGTATCAGCATCTTTGGCTCGAGCAGCACGTTCCTCACAATCATGTTGCATGAGGTACACCTGCTGGAATATTAAATGTTTGCCAACAGACACTATTTAGCGGTACCCGAAACACTCTGCCTGACAAATAGCTTCTGATTATCTTAAGATACATCGGAAAATTACATCGATGCAGCTCGAATACCAGGCCTTCGTGCCACACATTGTCGAACACTTTTCCGATATCCAAGAGCGCCATTGTTGTCGTCTTGGATACCGACTTATTTCGTTGGATTATGTTGTGCTTGTGATAGCTTGTGAAGGATTGCATCGGCCACCAGTGAACAGAGCAGAGGGGTTCCCCCCTTCTTTGGTGGAAATTCTTTGATCACCGAAATCGTGACCGACGTATCTCCAGATGATGCTGTAATTTCTCTGCTCGAATCCAGCTCATTGTAGCGTGGTCGATTCCCTTTTGACAGAAAGCCGTATTACCTGACGCGAACAGCAGCTTGTAACCAGTGACAGTGAGTAGAGCAAACACACCAACCAAGAAAAAACTTGTATGGAATCGATCTCACGCAAACTACCTTTGATTCTTTCTCTGCCGATACTTTATTCCACCCATTTTCTTACTGTCTAACTCCTACCACTTAGGCACATTTCTATTTTCACTTAGGGCTCCTTTTGGACAGCTACTGCCCCTTCCGGGTACTGATGCAGATTCTGGCTCTGGAAGGATTCGCTGCGGCGACGATTAACGCACCTAACGCCACTGCTTTCGTGATCGATCTGCTCACTTCAACCGTCCGTACTGTAAGTCCGTACGAATTGGGATGATACTCGAGAATGAATTAAATGTACGGTATTATTTGGGATCATATGAATACTAGGGGCTGATAAATGGCAGGATAATGCGTACCGTCAGTGCCTAGTAGTAGTCCTCAGCCTCTTATTCAGCAACTCCTATCCCTAATTCCTTGTGGTACCAGACGGGAAACGAGCAACGTTTGTGGAGATCGGGTGAACAGCCCCTGTAAAAACAAAGGTTGTATGCCGACAAAGAAGGAGACACTTTTGCTCCTGCCTTTACTCTATTCCACTGCATGGTCGTTTCCTTGGTTGGTAGATGGTTGGATATTGCGTAAAACAGACCCCATAGTGGTTCTTAGCCTCTTATCCAGCAACTCCTATCCCTACCTCCACGTGGTACCAGCCGGAATACGAGCAACCTCAGCGGAGATCCCGTAACCAACCCCAATGAAAACTAAGGTCGTATACCAACAGGGAAGGAGGCACAGTGTGTCTCGACATTGTAAGATGGCAGCCCCATCACGAGACTCGGTAGCGTAGGCCTTGATACGGCTACCTACCTAAACCCTAAAAGCAAAAAAGAGTCAAGAAAATCTCACTCGAACAATCGGCGTGGACAAGGGCGTCGAAGTAAGGACATGGAATGGAAACTTGGCACCTGGAACTGCAGATCGCTAAATTTCGTTGGTGGCGACAGGGTGCTGCTCGATCAGTTAGAACCCCGAAAGTTTCGTGGCATCGTGGCACTGCAGGAGATCTGTCGCAAAGGCAAAAGGTGTGGAGGTTTCGTGGCGGCAAAGCGCACTTTTTTCAGAGCGGTGGAGCGATCAACGAGATGAGAACGGGCTTCGTAGAGTTGGGCAAAATGCAGGATCGCGTAATGGGCTGGAAAACTATGAATGAAAGGATGTGCGTGTTTAGGATAAAAGACCGTTTCTTCAACTACACCTTCATAAACGTGCATTGTCCACACGAAGGTAGACTCGACGACGAGAAGGAAGCGTTCTATGCGCAGCTGGAGGCAACGTACGACAGTTGCTCACGACGAAACATCAAGATCGTCATCGGGGAATGAACGCCCAGATCGGCAGGGAAGCAATGCATAGACCGGTGATCGGGACCCATAGCCTGCACACCGACACGAACGATAACGGCCAGCGATGCATCAACTTAGCAGCTTCCCGAGGCTTGGTGATCAGAAGCACTTTCTTGCCCCATAAAGATATCCACAAAGCCACCTGGAGGTCACCTGACCAACGAACTTTGAACCAAATCGACCATATTCTCATCGAGGGCCGGTTTTTCTCGAACATCGCCAACGTGCGCTCCCTACGGGGTGCGGATATCAACTCTGACCATTACCTAGTAGCAGTACACGTGCGCTCAATACTTTCGACGGTTTATTCCTCGCGACAGAGCCGCCCTCCTCGTTTAAACATTCGGCAGCTAAACAACCCGCCAGTTGCCGCGCGCGTTCTGGATGAACCTCTGCCTTCCTCTGTGGAGCTAGATGCTTCGACCCTCGAAAATGGATGGAGTATGATTCACTCGGCCGTCCACGACGCCGCAACCGCGGTGCTAGGAGTGGAAACCTCGAATGCACGAAATGATTGGTTTGACGGGGACTGCCAGCAAGCGATAGAGAGGAAAAAAAGAGCTTGAAAAAACTATCTAAGAATATCTACGAGAGAGAATTTGGCCAAGTATCGACGAGCGCGGAATGAGTTGACCACGATCCTGAGGAGGAAAAAGCGCCAGAAAGAGGCAAGAGCAAGCAGTATTTCAATGAGCACCTCAACGGCGATATAGCAGCAAGAGACGCAATTGAAGTTAACCTTGGACAACAGCGTACCGGCTCACGATCTCGAAGAGATCCGGCGAGATTCGTCAGCTGAAGAACAATAGAGCCGCCGGAAGGGACCGACTCCCGGCAGAGCTCTACAAAAATGGCCAAGAACTGCTAGCAACGACACTTCATTGAATAATTTCTAGGATTTGGGAGGAGGAGAAACTACCGGAGGAGTGGATGGAAGGTGTAGTCTGTCCCATCTATAAAAAGGGCGACCGGCTATATTGCTGTAATTACCGCGGAATCACGTTGGTCAACGCCACCTACAAGGTGCTCTCCCAGATTTTGTTGGGTCGTCTATCCCCAATAGCAAGAGAATTCGTAGGGCAGTATCAGGCGGACATTAAGGGGGCCCGGGCTACTACGGATCAAATTTTTACTCTCCGACAAATCCTCCAGAAATGTCGAGAGTACAACATGCCCACGCATCACATTTTCGTGGATTTCAGGGCAGCATACGATACAGTTAAACGGGAACAGCTATGGCAGTCGTACAATGCACGAGTATGGTTTTCCGGACAAACTGACGCGGCTGATCAAAGCAACTCTGGAGCGAGTGATGAGCTACGTGCGCATTTCGGGGACACTTTCGAGTCCTTTCGAATCACGCAGAGGGTTGCGGCAAGGGGATGAACTGTCCTGTATGTTATTCAATATCGCTATTAAAGGTGTGATCCGGCAAGCGGACATCGAAATGAGAGGAACGATCTTCAGCAAGAGTAGCCAACTCTTAGCCTTCGCAGACGACCTCTACATCATTACTGGAAACCTTGGGACGGCGGAGGCAATCTACGCCAGACTAAAAACAGAGGCTAGAAGGATAGACTTGCAAATCAATACGTCGAAACCCAATTATATGGTAGAAAGAGGCTCCAGCGAAAGCAACGTTTGCTTCGCACGGACAGTGGCTTTTGACGATGATGAACTAGAAGTGGTTAATGAGTTCGTATATTTGGGATCTCTGGTCACCGCCGACAATAATAGGAGTAAGAAGATCCAACGACGCATTCAAATAGGAAAACGAACCTAATTTTCCCCCCGCAAGATGCTTCGATCTGCGAGCGTCGAATCTCAGCTAGGCGGTGCTTGCTAGACAGAGTCAGTAGGATCGTTGCACTAGCCCCGTAATTGTCCAGTACCCTAACAGAGGGGAGGGGTCTCAATTCACTATAGAAAAAAAATAACCTACAAAAACACCCGCATGCTAAATTTGATTCAATTTGCTTGATTAGTTCGGGAGTTACGAGGAAAATTGTATTTCATTTGTATGGGAGCCCCCCCTCCAAGGTAAGGGGTCCTAGTTCATCATAGAAAAAAATCATGCCTCCAAAAACACCCACATGCCAAATATGGTTCCATTTGATTAATTAGTTCTCGAGTTATGAGGAAATTTGTATTTCATTTGTATAAGAGCCCCCCGTCCTAAAGTGGGGAGAGGTCTCAATTCATCATAGAAAAAATTCCTGTTTCCAAAAACACCCACATGTCAAATTTTGTTCCATTTGCTTGATTAGTTCTCGAGTTATGCAGAAATTTGTGTTTCATTTGTATGGGAGCCCCCCTCTTAGTGGGGGGAGGGGTCTCTAACTATCATAAGAACCTTGCCTGGCCCAAAAAATCCCTTCATGCAAATTTTCACACCGATCAGTTCAGTAGTTCAGTAGTTTTCATAGGTATAGATTTTGCATCTGAGGTAAGCAAAACGAGCAAGACTTTTCCAAGAAGATGTCTCCTCATCGGGCTAATTACCCGCCAGATTTTCGGGAAAACCTCTACGGCCACAAAGCATGGACGTTCAAAAAGAGTGGCCGACGGTACTTTTGAGCATAAGACCCTGCGATCAATTCTTGGCGCCATATTAGAAGATGGCGCAGGCGGATGAATCACGAAATTTACCAAGTATGCAAAGATGCGGATATTATATAGCGAATAAAAAAAAGCTGGTAAAAGTAGGCTTGCCACGCAGCAGATGCCGGATAACAGACCAGCGAAAATAATATTCACCAGAAAACCCGACAGAGGCCACCGACTTCGAGGTAGACCTCGTATCTGTTGGATGAGCCCTGTTGCCGAGGTTGCTAGAATAGTGCGTGTTAGGGGCGACCAGAGAGTGGCAGTTTAAGTTCAATTTCAATTCCAACTTCAATTCCGAATCCATTTTAGATTTAAACTTAAATTCTGATATGTCTATTCCAATCTTAGGCCTAGTTTCAAGTCCACTAAGGGTGCCCAGGTTAGGGTAAGTGTGCCGTGTTTCCCTGTAGATTATTTGCGTTAAAATAGATTTGTCATCCTACGATGACTTGATTTTTCTAGACCAAAACATGTTACTGAAAGGTCGGTGCCTCATCTTCTGCTTGAGGCGCGGCACGCCAGTGAACTAATCTGCGACCCAGTTAGCAAAGTATGGGATACAACCGTTAGTTTCCATAAGTTCACCGCATCTGACAAGTTCTTGCAAATCTGTGCTTTTCAATAGCTTATAGCAATACGAATCAAAATATGTAAAGAATAGCCAATCTTTAACTGATGCTATAAAGCAAATCTAACGCTCATAAACTATTCTGGAATAAAACCATTGCTTTCAATCAATTTTGATGGGTTAATAAATGCATATTGCTTACAATCATCACGTGATAAAACTGCTAGATATTTTTTCTATCCAACAACATACTGACGGTTGAGATTTATGCTGTGGTAATAAAAGCATGTATTGTTGTATAAGATCTATCATCCTAACGTTACAATTCCATGCTCATTTTCACAAAGTACTGCTCAGGATAGTAAACAAAGATCTACGTAATCCTACTTTAACAGTTTTTTCGGTTGCTAAAACAAGATTACACTTTAATCTCCAGCACTCGTGCGTTAATTGCACTTAGTTTAGTTCCAGGTTCGCTGTTTGCCGCAAACAGCGACTAAAAACTGAACATGTGCCAAACTGCAGACGAAAACCTTCCAATGTTACCAGATATAAAAATTTATTTGTATGATTTATTTCTAATTCCCGTCGTAGTAAGTAAAGCCATTCTAATTTTCATCATTTGTTGGATGGATTTAATGAATACTCCAAATGTTTTTGAGCTGATTTGACTAAAACACATTTACCTTCCGATGCGTGAACTTTGAAATCACTGAAAAGCGATTGTTGAAGCATATTATTGAAATTACGCAACTGACTTTATATCTTAAATTCGTCGAACCGTTTTAAAATCCGTCCATCAAAATTTTTCATCGTCCGAACTAAAAATCACAACAATTTTTACGTAGCTAACGCGCATGTATTTGTATAGGACGGCATGACAAATGTTATTTTGCAAAATTTCTGCAGGTCAGGCAAGTTTTCCTGGATGTAGAATAACCACAATGCCTTGCGTGAGTTATTTTCATTAATGAATGACGGAAATTAGAACGATTAGTCGACATTTTCTTCTTCGTCGCACGAAAAAACGTTGGAAATTTGACTGGTAGGACTTTGATAAAAAGCATTTACTAAATCTCAGCTCACTTTGATTGATTGCGTATGACTAACTAAAATATTAGGAAATAACTAATTTTGCATTGTGTGTCATAAAAATACTGATACTTTAAATAACTTGTGTTGGATAGGACGGGAACAGACAATTACGACGAAGCAGAAACATAGGTACCCTAATTACAGATTATATCCAAGGTAAAAAACACAGATTTCTTACAAATCTAATTGTATGCGCAAATACATATATGTTAATGTAAGTAACTTGGTTAATTTGTACAGAATCATATACATTTGGGTCTCAGGACTGGTATCATACATTCTTACAATAGTATAACAAATGCGCAAATAGTTTTTTCGACGGAAGCCTAGTCTAAAACAGGTAATACATTGACTAGTTGCATCGTAACATTTGTGCAATTAGCGAATGAATGCTCTAGATGAAGGACGTGACACGTTTAGTAACTAGTCATGCCAGTGTATTTGAGAAAAACACTTAATTTTCGCGATAAAATTTAATTTCTCATTGTAGCGGTCTAGTTGTGTTGTTCGTCCGTTTCTTTACTCTACAAGCAACAGTTAATTCGAATAAACCTGTTCTCACTTGTATTTTTATATTCTAATAAACAGCTTTCCACAAATAATCACGTAAGAATCAATATTTGCGAATGGAAGCTTTCTTGTTGGTTTAGCACATCAACCGAAACTCGGTATCAATGATGACCGCAGACGAATCATAGAATGTGGATACTGGCAAACTGTTCGCGAAATAGAAGTAGCAAGTAGTGACGAATAACTTGAAAGCCACTCCAGCAAAACAATCGTTTTTCCTCCTCTCAACTCCACCACTGACACACGGCACCAAACGGTGTAGGTATACGACTCCCAGCACAGCTTCTATATGCTAAACGAATTTCCCACGCGCGTGGTCTATATCTATTGTTGATTGCAATCAGGCAGACTGGCACGGTGAAGTGTTTTCCCCAGCTTAACGCGGCAACCACTACAACCGCGGTTGTTCTAGCTTATTAGGCAACAACTAATATTTCTTTCCAACGATTATACATACAATATACCTAAGTACTTATCGCTCGAACAAGGAATGCGCAGTTTTGTCAACTTTTTTTCGTTTCTTCACCTACCCACTTAGCTCGATAACAAAATATTCCTGTTAGGAGTATGATCGCGTTCGATAGCATAGCAAGTTTCTTAGCAACAGAAGCGACAACGACCGGATCATCCAGAAATTTGCATATTTTCTTCTTCGAATGTCATTTCACATTAAGTTTCATATATTTATAGAGACGACATACCTTTATCCGCTAGCACAAGCGCCGAGCTTTTGCATACATTCTTGCACTAGAGGCAAGTTTTTCAACGAGAAATTTTTCTTCTCCTCAACACGGGCCAAACCGGTGGACTCCTTACGTTTGCTGCAGTTGTTGGTTTATTTTTTCGATTTTGATACGTTTGCTGATGGTATGTGGATGGTGCTTGTTTTTTTTTTCTTTCTCCTCTTCACCTTATTTTGGCTAAAATCTGCTCCCCGCGAGCCACTGCCCACAGCACTATGCACACCGCACTGTTCCCCTCGCGCACACACTCGGCTATATGCCTTCTCCTGTACCCGTTTGAATACTGACGGCGGATTGAACAACACTCTGAACTGAAGCGCTTTGAACGTCCACCACGCCCCAACCAGCACGACTACCAAAACACCCTTGCGCTCCGTATCGTCCAGCGAGCACCACCAGGTATATCTCACTCGCGTCTACAAGCAGCGATGATGACGGTGATGATGTTACCTTCGCTGCCACTTCGCCATTTTCAAGAATTCAAATTGTACACTGTTTAAAACTTTAACTTGATCAGATTACATTACAACGATGCACTAACGGTACTAAACTCGATCCTTGTCTTGCGTTTGTTGATGATTGAACAATACTGCACGGTGTTAGGGATACAATAATGAAAGTAAAGGAATTTAAAACGCGACTACGTAAATGAGCTTTTCTCCGTACCAACAACTAACGCAAAATGACAGGTAGCGTAATAAAGCAAACAGCTAGAGAGCTCGGGCAACCTCGCGCATATATGCATACACACTAAGCAACACTAGCAAACCGCGTTTGCAACACTACATCTCATCTCACTAACTGCGTGGTTTCATCGTGAGTCGTGAACGGTCAGTCAAGTCAGGTTTTGACGTAGGACTACGTACGAAAAGAACCCCAAAAATATGAAGGTGTGAGCATCACGAAAAATTGATAGGTTTTGAACGCTAAAACTCAATGATTCTCTGATTTACAATATGGTACAAATGTATCGAAAAATGTTCTGCGCATCGACTTCTCAAAGGAAACTGTTGATTCTTGGAAAGCCGCTATCGAAAAACGCATAAGGGTCATTCCACGGGAAATTTACAGTCAAAATTTTTTTTCTCTCTGGAACATTTTTTTTACGTTCTTTGTTCAAAAAAAATCGACACGTATTTTTGTATTTCGATGTTAATGTTGGAATTCGCAAGATATGATTTTTTAAAGTATTGTAATTCGAAAAAAATATTATTTTTTAATGCAGATTGTAAACATAGTTTGTAATATCAAAAAATGACTTTGTGCCAGATGTGTTCACTATTCCACAAGCTTTCAAAATTGGTATACCATACCTCCTCTCGATTGTTTTTCAATAGTTAAATAGTGCATTTTTATAAACAATTGCAATTTTTTCAAAGTTGGAACTTTTTTTCTCAATTTTTTTTATTTTAAAATATTTGTTGATCTTTCTCAAAGAAGCATGCGTCTGAGGGAATTGAAACGGAAACGAAACACATGTTTGCGCAACCTTCGCCGGTTGAGATCAACTGAAACCAAGTATAATTTCAAGCATTCAAGCGATGACTACCGTAGGTTAAATGCTGGTCTTTACAAATCGTATGTGCTGAGAGTTCAAACTGATCTGCGCCGAAATCCAAAAAAGTTTTGGACTTTTGTAAACACAAAACGTAAATGCCGCTCGACTATTACGGATGTGTATTACGATGAAGTGGAATCCTGCTCAGCGTCTAGTTCATGCGAGCTATTTGCTAAATTTTTCTCCACGGTATTTGCTTCTGAAGTTTCTCCTGAAGAGGATGTTATGCGTGCCGCAGAAAGCATTCCTGCCGATTTAATCGATCTCGATGTTTTTGAAATTACTAACGATATGATAATAACTGCTGCGAAAAAGTTGAAGTGTTCGTATTCTGCTGGTCCGGATGGAATTCCGGCTGTTCTTTTGAGCCGTTGCATGGAAATTCTGGCTGCGCCACTTTGCTGCATTTTCAACGAATCGTTATCCTAAGGAAAATTCCCTGATGTTTGGAAATATTCGTATATGTTCCCGGTTTATAAGAGTGGTGACCGTCGAAATGTACGAAACTACCGTGGGATTACCAGTTTATCGGCTGCATCTAAGTTGTTCGAAACGATTGTGAGCACTGTTATGCTAAGTAGCACGAGGAATTACATTTCCTCTGATCAGCATGGATTTGTTCCTGGTCGCTCCGTGACAACTAACCTCCTCGATTTCACATCAAACTGCATTCGGGATATTGAACAAAAAGCGCAAGTCGATGTAATTTATACAGACCTGAAAGCTGCATTCGACCGAATTGATCATCACATCTTGCTTAAAAAAGTTTTACGTTTGGGAGCTTCACAGCGGTTTGTTTCGTGGCTAAAATCATTCTTGTGTGATAGAGTTCTGCAAGTTAAACTTAGATCGGATTTATCAACTACATTTACAAACAAATCTGGTGTACCGCAGGGTAGCACGCTTGGCCCTCTCCTTTTCATCATTTTCTTCAATGACGCAGCAAATGTCTTAGGAAATAGTTGCCGACTAGTTTACGCCGATGACCTAAAGATCTATCTGACGATTCGTTGCATCGAGGATTGTTATTGTCTCCAGTTTTTATTAGATAAATTTGTGACGTGGTGTAAACTAAATTCGCTAATAGTAAGCATTGCTAAGTGCCAGGTGATTACATTTCATCGAATTCAATCGCCTATTATTTTTGAGTATAGTATTGATGGGCAAGCGTTAAATAGAGTCGACTACGTTAACGATCTTGGTGTTATTCTGGACTGTAAGCTGACGTTTGATAGGCACTGTCGCTGCTAGAGCGGAATGATAAAAATAAATAACTTAGCTGGAGGCATTATCGCTTCCAGAGGTAGAGCAAACAAGCTGCTTAGCTAGACGCGCCAACGATGTAAAAAAAAAAAAAAATAAACACGCCAGCAAAACGATCCATCTGATCGGGAGTAGGAAAATCAGAATATGAAAAGGAATCTGAAAAACCATCTCGTGCAGGGATTATGTACTGATTAGACTACCTGCTTAGGGCATGAAAGATTAAGCCACTCCCATGTGTCGCATTTAGAATTTCTTTCTCTTTTTATCGTTAGGACGCAATGAGCAGTGTTCAAACAATTATAGTGTTTTAGAATAAGCGCCCGTTAGACTCCAGAAGGAAAATAAATAAAAATTATGGATATTTGAAGAAAAGTCTGGTATCTAAAGGGACATAGTATATAAGTAAATTTTTCTGGGATGCTTTACATAAGTATCCATCGATTATTCAACGCGTAGCTTTAAGACGACAATTGTAACCTTTTTCAATAAAGTTAAGTTTTCCTGGGAACAGTTTCCCACAGTAGTGAAGTGAATTTAGTTAATCAGCACGAGTGAATATCACAGCCAATTTCCAAGTACGACCTAGTCGGAAAGTGACTTTGTGCTAGCAGGCAAAACCACCGGCTAAGACCATCTCTAGCCAAAATAAGTGTTGCTCGCGACAACATTTAATGGTGGCTATCCAGAGAGGATAGTAAGGAAGGCGAACTCACGGAATAAAACCAGGAAGCTTCCAACCAGACTGTTTGGTTGAATTTTTGTGTCGACTTCTGCCACTGGCGGTGGAAGTGACAATTCTTGACCCGCGCTAGGGTAAGAAAGTAAAAAAAAAAAAGACCTGTCGCAAGCGTACAGGCACTAAGTCGAGGAAAATAATACTCGCAATTTCAGTCAGAAAGCTGACTGTTTTGAGTCGACTTCTACCACAAGGGTAGAAGTGACAATTGTTGGCCCGCACAAGGGTAATTAAAAAAGACCTGCTGCAAGCAAGCAGGCAAAAGACGGGACGACTTCTACCAGTTTGGGGCAGCACCCGCTATCATTGGCGCTCAAGGAGGCCGGTGATATCTACCGACAACAGGCGTCGGTGCTATCCAAAATCTCAAGTTCAGTGAGCTGCTTGAGTCACTAGCAGGCGCTAGTGTAATCCGAAAAAACACCGGCACACGAGGAGGCCGGTGCAACCCAACCGACAGAAGGCGTCGGTGCTATCTAAAATCTCAAGTTCAGTGAGCTGCTTGAGTCACTAGCAGGCGCTAGTGCCATTGTAATCGTCGGCGCTCAAGGAGGCCGGTGATATTTACCGACAGGCGTCGGTGTTAACCAAAATCTCAAGTTCAGTGAGCTGCTTGAGTCACTAGCAGGCGCTAGTGTAATCCGAAAAAACACCGGCACACGAGGAGGCCGGTGCAACCCAACCGACAGAAGGCGTCGGTGTTAACCAAAATCTCAAGTTCAGTGAGCTGCTTGAGTCACTAGCAGGCGCTAGTGCCATTGTAATCGTCGGTCAGCAAGGAGACCGGTGATATTTACCGACAGGCGTCGGTGCTATCTAAAATCTCAAGTTCAGTGAGCTGCTTGAGTCACTAGCAGGCGCTAGTGTGATCCGAAAAAACACCGGCACACAAGGAGGCCGGTGCAACCCAACCGACGGAAGGTCGGTGCTATCCAAAAGCTCAAGTCTAGTGGGCTAGCTTGAGTCACTAGTAGGCGACTAGTGTAATCCGAAACATCGGCGCTCAAATAGGCCGGTGACACTCCAACCAACAGGCGGTCGGTGATTCCAACACATCGGCACCCAGTCGGTGGCAAAAGGTCGGTGAACCGAAGCAGCAGCGTAGCAGCATCGGGAATCAGCTGGTGGCAACCGCATCGACGAACGGTCGGTGAACCCTAGAATCAACAAACACAGCAGACACAGGCAAAGGCAAAGAAAAACATCTGGTGAGTGAAAATGCACAAAATTTTAGTAAATAATAAAAACGGCAATTGCCGTCTTTGTGAAAAACCCGATAGCATCGGCACGTTGGTAGCCTGCGACGAATGTGATCGCTGGTTCCACGTGTCATGCGCGGGATTAGATCACACTCCCGGCGAAAAGGAGCCGTGGATTTGTTTTAAATGTAAGAGACTCTACGACGAGATCTCGAGTAGGGACAAGAAGATTTCTCGATTAGAAACTCCCGACAGCTCGCATGTCGAGGCATTTAACGAAATTATTAACAAAATAAAAGAAATTAATGTCGAGAAGCATTCATCAACTGACAATTTCTTGATGAAACAGTCGATGATTGACTTGCCATATTTTGATGGGGCATATAATCTTTGGCCCAGATTTAAACAAACCTTTATCGAAACCACGAATAAAGGTAATTTTTCCGATTTGGAAAATTTGTATAGACTGCAAAAAAGTCTCAAAGGAAATGCATTGAAATTAGTCAGTGCACTCCTGTTGGATTCCGCCAACGTCGGAATAATTTTGAATAAATTAGAAGAACATTTCGGCAGTTCCGAAATGGTCTATAATGGCTTATTAAAAGAAGTACTTTCGTTAAAGGCTCCACGATTAGAAATGCCTAAAACGGTAGTCGATTTTATATCAGGGATTGGAAACCTGGTAATAACTATGAAAAGTTTAAATAGAGAGGAATATTTAAATGACCAACGTCTGATTAAAGACTTGGCCTTTAAATTACCAACAACATTGCATCAAAAATGGTTGATGCACCTTAATGAGGAGAGACTCATGTCAACTCCTAAAAACCCCTATACGGCTCCAACATTGGAAAATTTTTATAAGTGGTTGAAACCACAAGAAACTCTTGCGAACATGTTAATCGCGGAAAGAGGCGTTAACTATGAAAGAACAAGACCAGACCGGGTGAATTTCCTCGGTAATAAACAGTCCAGATGCTTTGCTTGCAAGGGCGATCATCGTTTATCTGATTGCCTAAATTTTAAAAGGATGCCACTTGACAAAAGAAGGCAATTCACAAGGGAAAGGAAAATTTGTTTCTCTTGTTGTAATTACAGCAACCATAGAATGCAGGATTGCAAGATTGGTAAAACATGTGGTGTTGACGGTTGCACATTGAAGCACCATCCATTGCTGCACGCGCCCTTTAATACAAGAAACAACAATTCAGACACGTCAAGAAGACAACCTGAAAATGTAAATTGTCTTGTGCAAAATAACAAGACTATCTACTATCAAGTAGTGCCGATTACAATAATCGGCGAAGACTGCGAATATAAAACATTCGCTTTCTTTGATACAGGTTCGTCTGTAAGTTTGATCAAGGAACAAGTTGCAAATGATGTTAAAGCAACAGGTTCATGTGTTCCGCTAACGCTTGCCTGGACCAACGGAGAAGTCCAGGAAGAACGGAATAGTCAGGTAATACAAATTAAGGTCCAAGCCGATAATGGACAAATCTTTACCATTAAAAACATGAGAACAGTTGATGAACTGAATTTACCTGTTCAATCAATAGATATGAAACAATTAAAATCACGATATCCTTACCTTCGTGATGTAAATATGCGATCATATGAGCAAGCGGTACCCACCATACTATTGGGGCTACCTCATGCTTATTTATTTAAGGCAATAGCAGAACGCTCGAGGGGAAATAATGAGCCCATTGCCAAACAAACAAAATTGGGATGGACTATTTTTGGTGGTAGCGAAGTTAATACTAACACCAAAAACTTGTTCTCCATAGATGAAGTTATTGAAGAAGAGAAGTCAATTAGAGAAATGATGTCGAATTACTTCTCAACAGAAGCCTTTGGGGTAAAAGTCCCACAAACCAACCTGATTCCGAAAGCGGATGAGCAAGCCATTAAAATAATGGAAAACACCTTAACAAAAACTAACCAGGGCTATGAGATTGGCCTGTTATGGAAAAATGAAGACGTGAAATTTCCAAACAGCTTTAAAACTGCGTTGGGACGTCTTCTAATACAAGAAAGAAAGATGGATAAGGATCCAACACTAAGAGATTGGTATAATGCCAAGATAAAAGAATATGTCGAAAAGGGATATATGCGTAAATTAACAGTTGAAGAGTATATGAAAAGTACTCCAAAAACATTTTATCTCCCTCACTTCGTGACTATAAACAAAAATAAGCAGCCGCCGAAACCAAGACTAGTATTCGACGCAGCTGCAAAAATGGAGGGCGTTTCCCTCAATTCTCAATTGCTATCAGGACCAGATATGACTGAATCAGCCTTAGGAATCAAGATACGCTTTAGAGAAGCACCATTCGCGATTTCAGGCGACATTCAGGAGATGTTCCATCGAGTTGGAATAATAAAAGAAGATCGGCAAGCCCAACGAATCCTCTTTAGGGAAAGTTCCAAGGTTCGTTTGGACGTTTACGAGATGCAAGTAATGACGTTTGGTGCGACATGCTCGCCAGCTTGCGCGCAATTCGTAAAGAACACAAACGCGAAAAACTTCTTAAGCGAAAGTCCTGATGCAGTAGAAGCAATTATCAGAAATCATTATGTAGATGATTATCTAGATAGCTTCCATGACATAACTAATGCGACAAGAATAGTTTCAGATGTAATTCGCATACATGATGGGGCAAGCTTTAAAATAAGAGGCTTTGTTTCAAATTCTAAAGAACTACTCAGCAAATTGCCGGCTGATAGAATATCGCCAATAAAAGAAGTCTCTCTTGATGAAGAGCAAAACTTCGAGAAAATATTGGGCATGTATTGGAATACACAATCCGATACATTTAAATACAAATTAAAAATACCTGAAGCAGTCACATTAGAACCAACGAAAAGAGAAGTTTTGTCTTTCATTATGAGTGTGTATGACCCATTAGGACTCATATCTCACATAACGATAGAGTCAAAATTAATAATGCAAGATTTGTGGCGCACTGGTATTGAATGGGATGATAAAATTCCCGACAATTTGAATAAAACTTGGCAAAACTGGATAAAAAAGCTATCGGTACTTGAGAACTTGAGTATTCCAAGATGTTACTCTCTTCAACAAAAGGAATCTAGAAGAGAACTTCATATATTTTGCGACGCATCATTAAAGGCATACGCAACTGTAATATATATGAGAACTATGTCACATTTGCAAACTGATGTCACTATAGTCGCCGCCAAAGCTAGAGTCGCGCCTACGAAAATTATATCGGTGCCGCGACTAGAGCTGCAGGCAGCAGTTTTGGGAACTCGTTTATTAAACACAGTACAAAGCGAGTTAAGATTAACTATCCACAAAACAATCTTTTGGACTGATTCGAAAACAGTCTTGAGCTGGATAAAATCAGATGTTAGAAAGTATAAGCAGTTTGTGCAATATCGAGTAAGTGAGATTCTCGATAGTACAATGGAATCTCAATGGAGATATATAGATTCCGCATCAAACCCTGCTGATGAAGGAACAAAGGTAATTTCATCAGAGTCTAAATTTATAGAAGGCCCATCCTTTTTAAAACTAAAGGAATCCGAATGGCCAACGAAATTCAATGATATATCAATTAAAGAGTCGTGTCATGAAGAATTACGACCCATGTATACGCTAAAGGAAATCGATAAGCCACGGTTCGATATTTTATGTATTACTTGGTGCTCTGATTGGAATCGGTTGAAAAGAGCACTCTGCATAATTAAAAAGTTCGCGCAATTTATTAAAAGTAAAAGGCGAAACTTACCCTTTAATAACATAATAACCGCTTCTGATATGCAGCAAGCTGAAGAGTTTTTGATTCGAACCGCTCAATGGAATGCGTTTCCTGATGAGATGGTGGAATTGCAAACTACTGGAACGGTTGATAAAAGCAGTAGGATTCGAACTCTCACGCCGTTTGTGGCAGACAACGGTATAATGAGATCAGAAACACGTTATAAAAATACGAAATTTGTTCCATATGCGGCTCGATATCCCTACATTTTACCAGATAAACATCATGTATCTGAGTTAATACTGAAACACCAACATGAGCGTTTCAAGCATAAGAAAATGAAGGCTGCTATAGCAGCAGTCCAACAGAAATATCATATCATTCACATTGACGCCGGTATGAGAAAAATTAAAAATCGTTGCCAGCGTTGTAAGAATGAATCTGCGAGAGCAAAGGCGCCTAAAATGGCACCATTGCCCGAGTGTAGATTACAACCATTCGTAAAGCCGGGAGTGTTACACATACGGGAGTGGATTATTTTGGTCCATATAACGTATCGGTTAATAGACGGTCGGAGAAAAGATGGGGAGCTCTATTTACATGTATGACAACTAGAGCTGTTTATATAGAAGTAGCACAGAACTTAAGTGCAGATGCATTCTTATTGTGCCTCACTACAGTCCAAGCTAGACGAGGTAGAATTAAGCACCTTTATAGCGATAACGGAACTAATTTTGTTGGAGCAGATAATGAGCTGAAAAAACTTCAACGTCGGTTGTCTACTGAAGGAATTGAATGGCATTTTAATACTCCAGCCTCTCCACACCACGGTGGATGCTGGGAGAGGCAGGTGTACGAAATAAAGACTTTAATGCCCAGTGAAACAATGCCTGAGCACGTCTTTAGACACCTTTTGGCAGAAATTGAATTTATAATAAATTGTAGGCCACTAACAGCCATTTCACTTGACGCCACTGATGATGAACCACTCACTCCAAACCACTTTTTATTTGGATGCGCCGGGGAACCAGAACCTTCCCTGAATGACACCTCCAAAGCGGAAGCGTCAAGACAACAGTGGAAGCGCGTTCAACTACTAGCAAAAAATTATTGGGATCGTTGGTTACATGAGTATCTTCCTTCAATCGCAAGGAGATCCAAATGGACAGAAGAGATTCGCAATATACGTGTTGGTGACATCGTAATGATAGCCGATGATCATCATAAAGCAAAGTGGCAAAAGGGAATGGTAATAGAAGTACATCCGGGCAAAGACCAAAAGGTTCGCTCGGCCACAATCAGAACGACGACAGGAATATTAAAAAGACCCGTTGTTAAGTTAGCCGTACTAGATGTAAGCCCTCCGAGTGAAGAGGGAGGTACCGCAAAAGGAGAAGAAAATTTGGGCGTTGAACTCAAACAAACAATAAAGCAAAATTTTGAAGAGCAAAGTTCTAGGAAGCCGCATGCTGTAAAGTCAAGTGCAGGCAATAAACATAACTTTGTTGGTGTAGTAAAAAGAACGCCAACCGAAATATTTAAACCATACGAATATGGGAAGAGAAAATGCATTGATCTTGACGAAGTCAAACGGATTGCAGCTCAAATTTCAAAACCCGAACCAAAGCGTAAGAGAAAAGCTATAATTAGACCCTGGACGTGGGGTAATTTACTTATGCTTATTTACATTATATGTGCGGCATTCGGATCCGTGTTTTCCTATGAAGGTTCCGGGCTAATCGCTTATGACTGCGGCAATCCTGAAGTTAACTTAACGAGTTATTCATTATTAGATGTAGCATCTTGTATTCCACCTTCCAACAATTTAACGACGGAAGAAGTGCAAATACAGGTCTTGCAACGTAATGTCAAAAGCGAAATACATGTATTCCAATGCAAGGTGATAATGAAGCGCCGAATTAAGCATTGTGGTATGCATTCGCATACATCTGAATTCGAGAGGGGTTATGCTTACATGGTGAAAGAGTTTACTGCAGAAGAATGTAGACTTTCACATCAACTTAATAGAGTGACACTTACAGACACTCATACGATTCGCGAACTAAAACGAAACTCTACAGTTAGAGGTGAGAAACTCATTGTGGGTTCCGTTTCTGGAAGTAGTTGTGTAGGCGGGAGACATTGGACACCCGAATATACATGGGAGAATGCATTGGTTTTTTACGAGTATGAGATAACGTTACAAGATTATGTAGCAACAGTTGACTTCGAAAGCGATACTGTATATTTGAGAAACAGTATAAATTGCTTTTATTCCCAAGGACGATGTTTAGATTCAGAAGACGGATACATCACCTGGGACGTAAACCTTAATAAAAAATGCGAAGAAACTGAGTTCGAAGTTATTTACGAGGGTACAGTAAACAAAACTAAAAACGAAAATAAACACGAAGGTCGTAAAGCGATGAATGTTATCTACAGCACAATCTCCAAGTCGAATTTGTTTTCTATTCGTGCTAGGGAGCAAACGAAAATTTGTGGTAATGTTGGTTTTACAACTGATCACCCACGAATATTAATAGTAGAAGTAGTTGGCTTCAACTCTCCCTTTATTAGACGATCTACATCAGGTAGAAATTTTGACTTGTTTACATACTTCAACTCAAAAATAACAATCGTCGAAAATTATATTGGTCAGAGCATGACTGAACTTTACAATACAGTTATGACTGAAATATGTAAAGTCGATAAAACGCTAATGGAAACAAGATTAACATTAGCACGATTAAATCCTACGGAATTTGTTTCTAGTATAATTAAGCGGTCCGGATATACGGCCGTTGTAGCAGGTGAAGTTTTACACATTTTGGAGTGTAAACCAGTTTACGTAATGCCCAGGTCGGAAGAAAACTGCTATCAAGAGATACCAGTAAATTATAATAACAAATCAATGTTTATATCACCTGTGACCAGAATTCTGCAAATTAGAGGGACGCAAATTGATTGCACACCTTTACTCCCTGCCAAATTTCGAATCGGTGGTAGATGGTATACCACAGATAGTCGTATACGAGAGACTACCGCTCCGTTACAGCTTGCAACGGATATTCTTACTACATGGTCCTACACGCCGCTACCAAATCTTATGCAAAGTGGAGTATATGATGCGGACAGTGTTGAAAAAATGAGGAATATGATATATGAACAGGGAGACAGACGTATAGCGTCTAACGTATTACACAAAATCCTAGTTGGTCAGCGACCCGATGTTCAAGGATTTCGTTTCGATGCGCTTGTTTCAAGTAGGATAGTTGAAAACGTCATCGAAAAATATTGGAGCAAGTTGATGTCCTGGTCAACTTGGCTGGGGAATATAACTTCTACATTTATTGGAATATACATGATTGGTAGGATAATTAAATTTGTAATTGATACTTTTATGCACGGACGTATATTATATGATATATACGGTCTCGGTTGGCAACTTATAGCATCATTTTGGGATTCACTAACGAGCTTCTTGTCCCACCGAGATTCAATGAGAAGAATGGCCCAAAAGAATGAAACAAATGAAATAAGTCTACATAATGAAAGTGCACCAAGGGAGGCCGATCTGCCGGCTGCACCCGAAGCATATTTATATCCAAAAATACAACAAATTAATTAGTAAATCTAGGATGATTTACGGGCCCCGGAATGTCGCTGCTAGAGCGGAATGATAAAAATAAATAACTTAGCTGGAGGCATTATCGCTTCCAGAGGTAGAGCAAACAAGCTGCTTAGCTAGACGCGCCAACGATGTAAAAAAAAAAAAATAAACACGCCAGCAAAACGATCCATCTGATCGGGAGTAGGAAAATCAGAATATGAAAAGGAATCTGAAAAACCATCTCGTGCAGGGATTATGTACTGATTAGACTACCTGCTTAGGGCATGAAAGATTAAGCCACTCCCATGTGTCGCATTTAGAATTTCTTTCTCTTTTTATCGTTAGGACGCAATGAGCAGTGTTCAAACAATTATAGTGTTTTAGAATAAGCGCCCGTTAGACTCCAGAAGGAAAATAAATAAAAATTATGGATATTTGAAGAAAAGTCTGGTATCTAAAGGGACATAGTATATAAGTAAATTTTTCTGGGATGCTTTACATAAGTATCCATCGATTATTCAACGCGTAGCTTTAAGACGACAATTGTAACCTTTTTCAATAAAGTTAAGTTTTCCTGGGAACAGTTTCCCACAGTAGTGAAGTGAATTTAGTTAATCAGCACGAGTGAATATCACAGCCAATTTCCAAGTACGACCTAGTCGGAAAGTGACTTTGTGCTAGCAGGCAAAACCACCGGCTAAGACCATCTCTAGCCAAAATAAGTGTTGCTCGCGACAACAGGCACCGAACGGAAATTGTTTCTAAAGCGAGCAAGCAACTTGGGTTCATCGCAAAAATAGGCCGGGATTTCAAAGATCCTCATTGTTTGAAAGCTTTGTACTGCTCCCTTGTACGTCCTCTACTTGAAAACGCATGCGTGGTCTGGACTCCACACCAGCTTTCATGGAACTTGCGCATCGAGCGTGTGCAGAGAAGATTTCTACGCCTGGCATTGAGGGACTTACCCTGGCGAGATCCAAATAACCTTCCGCCTTATCCGGATCGCTGTCGTCTGCTTGGACTGGATACCCTTGAACGGCGTCGCAAACTTCAACAAGTATTACTCGTGGCCAAAGTGCTGAACGGCGACATTGACTCGCCGAAGCTCCTGTCCATGATGAACTTCCGTGCATCGCAACGTGTATTAAGACCATCTTCCATGCTAGTAAACGATTTTCACCGTACAAACTTCGGCTTTTTCGAACCCATAGCGTTCAGTGTGAGGTTATTCACTACTATTGAGCATCTGTTCGAGTTCGGCGAACCTTCGCACTTGTTAAAAAGCAAAATTACTAGGTCCAGTGCAATTTGATTGTTATGTTAGTTCATTAAGACAAATTTTGTCAGATGATATAAAATAAAAATAAATAAATAAAATAAAATAAATATATATGATTTGACAGTACCCCCATACTGATGGACCCCTCGTTGCTGGGCCCCAAACAACAATGGCCGCTCCATATATTTTCTATGAAAATGATTTCCCGTGTTTTGACGTTTTAGATTGCGGTCATAGAAAAATGGCGACGTGCCGGGGGGTCGGTTTTCACTGAAAACTTCCCCAGCAATAAGGTTTTCATGTTGAATTGAACGCAGCACGCAGTGGACGCAGCCACTTATTGTTCTGTTTGGGGTGTTCCGTTCCGTATCGGATGTTTGGGTGTTTGGCCCAGATGTGACAGATATGCAGATTATTCTGCAAATTGTAAACAATTTAAATCAAATCAAAATCATATCAAACGAGGAAAACTGCATATCAAAAGCGCATTTCAAATTTTCTTGATAAAACTGCTTTCTTACAGTTTAGTTGATTTGGTTGATTTCAAATATTCCAAGTTAGATTCCAAAAAGTTTCAAATTCTTAAGCAGAAAAACTGGCATCTTTGCCCTAGGGAATCTGTTCTGCCATTGACATTTCCTCTGTTTTGGTAATCGGAAAATTTTTTAAGATCACTGAAAATAAAGATTTGTGTCGTTTGAGAAAGGTTTTTACTTTTATAAACCTCACGTAAATAAAAAAAAAAGACTTGTCACAATGCTTCCGAGTCGATTATACGGTATTATTCCATTTCTAATTGGTGAGTAATAACTTAATCTCAAAAACATAATCGAATTAAAACGAGTGATTGATTTTGTTTTCTTGTATCCTTTTTACAGCTGCTATCGGTGAAGTAAAAACCTCGCGTGTTCTTGAACTGAGCGATCGATTTTTAGATGTCCGAAACGAAGGTCAGTGGTTTGTAATGTTTTACGCACCTTGGTGTGCTCACTGCAAGAAGCTAGAACCGGTTTGGGCCCACGTAGCTCAAGCACTGTACAACACCAATATTCGAGTCGGCAGGGTAGATTGCACTCGTTTTACTGCAGTCGCGGAAGCCTTTCGGGTCAATGCATATCCCACGATTATGTTGTAAGTATTATCGTTTTTCTATGCGTTACGATATGAAACTAAACTGCAGTTTCCTTTAAACAGTATTAAAGGCCCATACGACTATGTTTACAGTGGTGAACGCAGTAAAGAAGAACTGATTCACTTTGTCAACCGAATGTCCGGTCCACCAGTTCAGCAAGTGACCCGGGTCGAAAGTTTTGATATATTAAAATCGAACAATCCTATTTTCTTTACGTATGTTGGTAAACAAGATGGAATCTTGTGGGATGTATTTTATAGTGCTGCCGAAATATATCAGCCACATGGTTATTTCTATGCTACATCAGTAGATATCGCGAAACGGCATTTCGACATCGATACCGTGCCGGCGGCTTTGGTGTATAAGGAACGAATGCATTACTATTTCCCGTATTCAGATAATTTCGAGATTATTGAGCCAGCCCATCTGAATGAGTCCCTTTTTCGCTGGGTTAATGAAGAACGATTCCCAACATTTCCCAAAATAACACGAAGTAACATACACCAAATCATACAAACCCAAAAATACCTCGTCCTGGCAGTGGTCGAAGAAAATAAGCTCAACGAAATAGCGGCTCACGAGCAGGAGTTCCGAGACATGGTGGAAATATTCGTGCACAAAAACAAGCACAAGTACCACTTTCGGTTTCAGTTTGGGTGGGTCGGAACACCGGATCTGGCGCACTCCATTGCCATGGACACACTTTCTACTCCACATTTGATAGTTTTGAATGCGAGCACCAACGAACACCATATACCGGAAGACGATCCTCTTCAGTTAACACCGGAAGCTATCGAAATCTTCCTAGATACTATCCACAACCAAACCGCTCCGGTAAGCAATGTTAGCTGTTATCAAAAAGATGCGTTAAAAAATAGTTTATTCCATTTTGGCAGACTTTTGGAGGAAATTCTCTTCCCGTTCGTATCTACCGTACTTGGTTTGAAGCGAAAACTTCCTTGTATGACATGTGGCAAGGGAATCCGGTGCTAACTTCAGTACTCTTCGGATTGCCACTGGGCTTTCTTTCGCTAATACTCTACTCGATTTGCTGTGCGGACATTCTGGACGCCGACGAAGAGGAAGAAGAGTCCAAGCATGAGAAAAAGGAGTAAGTTTGGATCATGTAAGTAGGTACAGTGAACTCAGAGCTTCGCGTCAAACCATTAAAAGTTACCGGAAGCATTCTGATAAAACTGCGTTTCTTAAGCTGCATTTAGGAGTGGATGGATCGAAATTGGATAATTCCTTTTTCCTGCCACAAGAAATTTTCTAGTCATCATTTTTAGTCGTAACACAACACTACTATCAGTATAACCATAATCTTTATTTTATTTCGTATTTAATATGTGAAAATACCACAGAATAAGTTTTTATCATTTTGTTAAAAAAATGTGTATTTAACCACAAATTTATAATTGCGCATTCCGCAAAAAGTTTTGTGCAATTCACACATCAGTATTATAATGTAAATTGTGTTAAAAAATGTTAATTTAATAAATTTTATATTCAAAGATTTTAAATAAAGAAATTCATTTGAATATTTCCTCAAAATTTCCTATTCAAATTGGATTTCCATCGGTTAACGCTAATACAATCAAGATCAAATGTTTAGATTGCTAAAAAGTTATGCTGATATGTAGTGGTTTTAATTTAAACAATTGTAGTTTGCGGGAATTTAAAGTGTATGTTTTTAAAAATGTAATAAAATACAAATATTGGTGTGTAGCCATCCCGAAAATATCACAGTTTCACTGAGATAATTTGATTACAATAATTGAAAATGTCCTGGAAAAAAGTTTCACCAAAGAAACGAAAAATAATTATGTTAATATCATTTATTGTAACGCTATTCGATTACTGCTTTTTATACGTATTGAGAACGATGTCGCGATAGCTAAAATTCGTGCACACATCGATATTACTGGAAGCACCGGCAATGGACATCAGTTTGGTCGGTTCGGTTTGCAGCACCACACTGTAAACGGCTGGCGCTGAGATCGGTATTTCCGCTGTGATGTCCCCGTTGAAATTGTACTGGTAAAAATTCTTGCAATGACCGGCTGCGTAGATCACGTCGTCAATAAATCCGGATACATGTACTCGCTCCGGGAACGCCAGGTCTGTTGTACATTCCAACGAACGCAGATGCCAGAGGGAGAATCGTGGTCCTCCCCCGCACACTAACCAATCCTCGTTGATGGACACTGTTCCTTGCCATTTGCCGAATTCTGGTCGATTTAACATTTCTTTGCAGTGAGGTTCTATTTTACCGGTAAACTTAGCTTGTCGTGGGTCCCACAGCAGTACCAACCCATCTTCGGAGGCAGTTGCCACTTTCCCCTCACAACCCGAAACACAATGGATATAATCCTGGTGTGCTTGATATTTTCTTATGATTCGACCATCTTCCAGGGAAACAGCATACATTATGTTGTCTCCACAACCAGCGTATATAATTTCTCGTTCCTTGTCCAACCAAAGATAGTTTACTTCATTTATGTCCGTGTATTCAGCGGAAGTAGGCAGTTTAACAGTCCAGGCTTTTTTACCGATGGTTGCTGTTTTCGCATTCCATTGATAGCCACAAATTTCTCCGTTTAATCCAGCTATTAGAAAATCTTTGTGAAAAGAGAGACTGTACACTTGGCATTTTTCTTGCAGAGTGAAGATGACCTGCGGTTCGGTTGGGTCAGTAACAGAATTGTCAACGCACGAAATTCGATCAATACTAAAATGCAAAAATTATACAGTTAATTGTCGTTGAAAAGTTTTACAAAATGTTTACCTATATATTAGTATTTCTCCAAAATTACTTCCACAAAACAAAAATTTACCATCGTCGGAAATGGTTTGTGAGAGAATGGTTGTATAGAAACACTTTTTTATGTCAACCATTGTATTTAATAAAATGTTTACTTTAAATTTAAATGAGAATGGAATTGTAAGTTTTATGAACTTTACTAAAACTTAAACAGCATCCGATATGTATCGTCGTTTTGTAAATATTCTTCTCCGCGTTCAGCTAAGCTCGGCTTTATTACACAAGCCCTTTAGAATCGTAGACATGCACATGACAGCGCCTACCGACACGCTTATCGTGATAACTATAAATTGAATGTTGAAGTTAACTCCTTCTGATGGAAACTTTACCAGAATTGAGATTGCTGACAGCTACCGTACGCACACTATGCCGCGTATACGTACACGCGATTTGTTGCTGCTGCTGTTGGTTTTTCCATGACGTTTTTCAAACTGGGGGAAAACAAACCACCAACACAATCGCAATTTAGCAAGCTCTATATAGGGATGCCAGATACCTTAAAAAGCCTTCGTATCGAGCTTTTCGCAGACTTAATGGCGGCTAGTGGGTACACTTTTCAAAAATGTTTATTTGCTTTTAGCAACTCCGCTCACGTACACTTGATAATTTTATAACAACAATCAAGGGTGTAAATGTTAACTTATGAATAAAGTTGCCAAAGGCATGCTAATATTTTCCGATAGTTGTACCCACCAGCCGCCATTACGCACGCGAAAAGGTGGATAACTTCTGCTCAAGGAAAGGTGCCGCTCAAGGGCTTTTCCACAGCTGTGGTTACAATGCATAAACGCAAAAAGTTAATAAGAAATGATAATCCACCTTTTCGCGCGGGTAAAGGCGGCTAGTAGGTAGACTTTTCGACAATGTTTATTTGCTTTTAGGAACTTCGCTCACGTACGCTTGGAAGTTCTATACAGCAATAATCAGGGTTGGAAATATCAACAATCAACAATGACGTGAATAAAGTTGCCTAAGGCATGCAAACGTTCTCCGAAAGTTGTACCCACTAGCCGCCATTACGCACGCAAAAAGGTGGGGTTAAGGTTAAGGTTAAGGTTAACTGGGTGTTCGCTAGTTGGGCCATGCTCCAACTACAACGCACTTGAATCACTTGCGAACTGACGTGACACGGGCGTCATCTTTGACTCACAAGATCTTGCAAGCAAACGACCACTTGCTTACAAGCGAGCGATCGCTTATGTCAAACAGCAGAGAGATTACAAAGGTACGGGAGATAGAATTATGCAAAATTCAGTTTGTTTCATCGGAAATCTGTACACTGAGAAAACTTTTCGTAGTTTCTATGTGTCCCACATATAGATTTTTGCAATATGCCCAGTAAATGATCTTTATATGCCAAACAGTTATCATTTATGTACACGCGAAAAATGATATTCATATGTGTATAATTTTTATGAGTATTTCTGGGAGAATTGGGTATTTTAGCGGTATATAAATTTTCACATATTATGGTAACATATGATGTCACTGTATCGTCACATGAAGACTTTTTCAAATTTGACGAGTGAATGTAATAAAAATAGCATTTTTTTAATTTAAAAATTTTTTTTGGGATAAGACGATAGATGAAAAGTAACCCACTTTTCTTCTCAGCTCACCTTAGACAACACAGTGAATAGATAAACTATGGTCATCGGACGATACAGGTTTCATACGGGAGCTGTCAAAAGCTCGGTCAAATTGAAGGGCTCTATCAGAAAGATAGAAGGGAGGGAGAGAACTTCTGACATCATTTCAATCAATCAGCTTGGTTGATATCTGTCAAACAGCAAATCATTCTATTTTTGATTTTTATTATTTTTTTCATTAAATATTGGCCTAGTTGAAATAAAAAAAGAACTGTTAGATGCAGAAAACGACGAGCTATCAAATAAGGTGAAAAAATCCACTTTTTTGGGGAAATTAAAATACCCAATTGTGTTTATATGCGGCTCATGATAAAATCATATGAAATTTCATATTGCCCCTTTTATGACTATTTGGACTACTGTGATAATCATTTAATGCAACGTTCCGCATTTTGCACTGTTAATCTGACACTAGAGTGGCTTTTAGTTTGATCTACTAATAAGTTTGACTTCTTTTTCCTTCTTCCCCTTCTTTTTCACTTCAATTTCTTTGAGCGAAATCGTGTGCGAGATTCGACTGTGATAAGCGTGTAAATCGGGGTAGTCTAAATAGGGGCAAATGTCGCAATATGGAAATTTACTATTAGTATGTGCAGAATATTTTGAGTGTAGAAAAGGGATGCCAGGTGATTTTTTGAAAAATCTTCACGAATCAAGGAAAAATCGAGGGAAAAATGTCTTTATTTGTCTTCCTTCGGCTTTCCGCCCATTTAAACTGCATGGTGAAGACATGTCTTCACATGTCTTCAAGTAAAGACATTTTACTTTCTTGTAACAAAAATGTCTTCAAAATGAAGACATGTCTTCACTTCTGGCATCTCTGGTGTACACTCTTAAATGATTCTACCTGTAAATTGGTCGGATTTAGTTAAAGCTAGGTTGAAACTACTCAAAATGCCCTTAAAGTGTACAAACTCAGATTTTGAGTAGTTTTTTAACCAAAAAATTGGTAGTAGGAACTTACAAGTGCGTTATTTGTCATAGAGAATAATTCAATTATCGGTAGCAAGTAGCCAAAATTGGTTGAAATTTTTACCCAAAGTTTGAGTTTGTACACTTTAAGGGCATTTTGAGTAGTTTCAACCTAGCTTTAACTAAATCTGACCTATTTACAGGTACAATCATTTAAGAGTGTAGGAATATCGGAAATAACCTCATAAATCTGTGTGTATTGCAAAAACAAAGGATAAAGTAACTTTTACAAAGGGTTTTATCCAAGCCCATGGCAGACAACCATGTTCTCGCCGCCAACATCTCGTGTGTGCGAAAGTGAGATAGCAATTCAGCACTGCGTTTCACTCAACTGCCAGCAGTCTGATTTGGGCCCGCTGTCAAATTTTGAGCCCCGGACATGCTGTCGCTGACGTTTACTGCAGCTCGATATACAGATGTCGATGGGGTGGTTTTATCAAAAACATTCCATCAAGAAGACTGGCATCTCTTGCTCGCGCCCATACAAATGTAAAGTAACGGAAACAACAGCGCACAGGTCACGACTGCACTCCAGTTGATTCGCTAATTGGGCTGACTGACAGTTGTTAGACATTTCTGAACTCAAAAATTCAATAATTTTTTGACATTCAAATTATCACATTGCCCAAATATTTAACGAACACCCAATTAAATAACGAACCCTCAATTAGCGCACATTCCTTTAGTTTTGTTGTGCCGATACTGATACTGCACTTTCTCAGTGTTGTTTCTATATCCACCTTTTCGCGTGCCTAATGGCAGCTAGTAGCATTACAGTGACTGTAGATTACAGAGGCGCCGAGACACTCAAAAACCGCTAAATTTTGAACGAAAGCGGAGAGTTACCTTTATTTACCGTCATAAATCTCCGTTTTGTTTCAAATTTTGAGTGTCTCGGCGCCTCTGTAAGTAGCATGCCTTTGGCAACTTTTTTCAAGTAAAATTGATATTTCCACCCTTGATTGTTGTTGCAGAAATATCAAGCGTAAGTCGGCGAAGTTGCCAAAAGCAAATCTGACTTTATAGTTTTCAAAAGGTCGCATAATCCATGCAAAAGTATTGATTATACAACCTTTTGAAAACCAGAAATAAACATTTTTAAAAATTGTATTGTGCTTCCCGAGAAAATATTTCGTTTTCCAGTTTAATATGGTTGTGCGCAAAGGTAAATCATATATTATTGACAGTGTAAGCACGTGTAAGTTTTTTATGTTTATGCTCTTATTCTTTGCTTAGATAATATTTGTTTTGTCCTATTACGTACAGACTTACAAACAACACAGTTACAATGTCTTACGTTAACCGAAAATAATAAAATTTAAATGCTGATTGCGTTTGTGAAAAATTTGTCCATGTTTGAACGGGCAAACACGAAGCAAGCTACCCTAGCATTCAGCTGATGAGCGAGAGAGAAATATTGTTGTTTTTCTCATCACTCTTGCGTTGACAGTTTCTTACGAGATTTCGTAAGAGTGTAAAAGAGATACTTTGACTGCGAGCAACCAGAACAGAGCTGCGCGCAACTGTTAGGCGCACAACTAAACCGACGAAAGAAAAATTTTAGATATTGTGCTTTGCAGCTGTACCTGGATTAATCCAGATTATTTTCTATAATGCCAATGTATATGACAAAAGAAAACAGCAACATTGCAGTTGTCACTCTTTCTCTTTCTCACTCACAGCATTCGCAGTATCGCACTTTTAGACTGCGGTGTCCAGTAAGGTGCAAAATGCGGGATAATAATCGCAATACACACTAACCGCCACTACGCGCGCGAAAAGGTGGATAGACACCAACGCATCACCCTGTTCCTTTAATCCGCCTTCTTGGTTTTCGAAAAGCTAAATGTAACTTTTTCGAAAATTTCTGGCATCTTTGTTCAACATTTCAAACAGCGCGAAAGAAATCAACTGTGACAAACAAACCTGTGCAAACAGGTTCAGAAATATTGTTCGAAGGAATGTTTTCTGTTTTGTTTTGTTGTTTATTTTAACAATTTGTTATCTGAAAAATACCTTGTTTTGCCAAATTTGCCATTGGCAACGCTTGTGTTGATTGGTTCGTGATCAGGAAAATCTTTTCGCGGGACGATGGATTGGCGCGTAAGTAAAAGGATCGGTAGAAGCCGCAACTTGCAAATGTCAGTATATAATGTTCGGGAATTTTGTATCACATTCCCCTATAGATGTACCTCGTAGTGGGAGATGACCGACACCGTCTCAAAGAAGGAGTAACCCTAATCGGATCGGCTGAAAACGACCGGTTCAGTGTGATTCGATTGCAACACAAGGTTAGTGAAGTCCCTATTTCATAAAGGTGGCCTTTTCGTATATTAAGACAGAAATACGTATACACCGTAATTCCGTAATACGCTAATGTCGCTTTCTGCACAAAAAAACCGTTTTGCATAATTCTAAATTGCGCCCAACTTCACATAGAAAAGCACGTAAATTCATGTGTAAAACGCGAAACTTACAGACTACGGGTAATTTTGGTAAAAAACCTTACGTAGAAAGCGACTTCAGTGTAGCTGCATCAACCGGTAGCAATTCACAAATTTTGTGACTTGAATTGAAAGATCCCTGTAGGAATTTAGATTCTGTTACATCATACTTTCTTTGAAAATTTGATTAAGCTATTAGCCCAAGCACACAATATTGTAGTATTAGTTTATTAGTCTTACGTCAACCACTGAATTTCCAACTTTATTTTAGATAAAAATATTAAATTCGGATGAAGTACTTTGTTATTTGACGTTCACTAGAAGCGTTTTTCAAATTCGTGACAGCCGTTCATAGTTCATCTTTTGCTTGCTGAAAACTAATAGGCATTCCTTCATTAAAATCTATCTGATTCCAAAAATCTTCGTCACTCAATTGCTTCCTGTAGCGTAACTCGCTCTTGGGATAATTCACCTCCAAAAACCGCAACATTTCCTCATTATTCAAATGAGGTATTTCGTAGTCACCAAATTTCGCTACACTCTCCAGGGCCCACTGTTCGTACATTCGCACAAAAAGATTAGCAACTTTCAGCTCCTGCTTTGTGTAGGGAATTTCATCACGCAACATCGTTTTGAAAATCAGGGTAACATCCTCTCCGTGCGCCACACCATAGTTTTTCATTGTATTGCCTAGGTGCTCCCCTAAAGCGTACTTTGACTTATATTTGTCATAGTACAGGTGCACAGGAATGTAAGGTTGCATCAATTTAGCCGACATTACCACACCGGCGAAATAGAGGCGATTTGAAATTATCTGAAAAATGAAAAAAAATCAATATACAACGCTGAATTGCTATAGCTGCCTACCTACCAATACCAGATCTTTGAAGCTATATTTATTCAAGGCTCGTTTGCCCAAATAACGCTTTCTAATCGCCGTGCTTATCTCATCTCTTCGCTTTTCGTCGTTTCGCTGCGAGGTCTGATAATCTAAAATGCTAGGTAAATAGCTATTCCAATTATTATTAATCTCCTCAAGATAAGACAATTGGCTGACAAATTCGGCGCCGGGATAGAGCCCTTCGGCTTCATTAACTGATAGCAGGAGCGGAACACGATAGAACTTTCCCCTCTCCATTAATAAATATGGGTGTTCCACCAAAAAAGGTTTCGGATTATGTTTGGTTTGTTTCTCCACCACCACCCCTAGCGGGGAAAATGGATTGTACAAAAAATCAAATAATGGTCCCACTGCACGCACTATATCTCGAGCAGATTTTTCTCGTAAACATTTTAGCATTTCCTTGCTTGAAATGACCGAACAACCAATTGAACTAGCTATCGTCCTAGCCTTTTCCGCCGAATTTTCCGCGAAAACCCAAGGATTCAGAGCCGATCCACTGTGACCGATGCCGTTGCGAAATAATCCTCGCGTCATCGGTGATAGGTAATGTAGCTGAACACTTGCTGATCCAGCCGAAAAACCTACCAATGTAATGCTGTCCGAGTGACCTCCAAAATTTGCAATGTTTTCCCGTAACCATTTAAGTGCTGTCACTTGATCTTTCAGCCCATAGTTTCCGGGAATCACATCGTCCTCTGTACTTAAAAATCCAAGTGGACCAACTCGGTAGTTGAACGTTACGAGCACTAGTCGGTTTTTCAATAGGTTATCAGGTTGCCAAAAATCCCCACTTCCAAACATAAACGCTCCTCCGTGGATGAAGAAAATCGTCGGTAATGACGCTTCAGAACCGCCCAGTGAACGAGTGTAGATGTTCATAAACAAACAATCTTCCTCACCGGTACTTCGGTCATCCTCGTGAACAAAATGACTCCACTGAAGGCAGTTCGGTCCAGGTTGGGTTGTATTTCTGGGCTCGTTCCAGCGTTCATCGTTCACAACCGATGGAGCCAATCGTAAATCACCGAGCGGTGCTTTCGCGTACGGAATACCTTCGAAGGCGTAGATATCGCCACGCTGTTCGCCCCGCAAAGGTCCATTGGTGGTTTGAACGATCACATCTGCTCTGACGATGGCTACGATCGCCAAAATGCACGCCAACAGTTGCATCGCGTGTCGCTGTCGCTGCTTGTCTGAAGTCTGAACTGTTGGTCGGCTGCGATGAGACTAATCTTATCGTTTGAGTGTGCACAGTGCCAATGAAGGATTCGCTACCTACTTTCCTCCATGTTTATTGCTGGTCGTTTTATTTCGTTCAGGACAATTTTTAGCCGTAGATAAGAGCAGCACAATTACCTAGGCATTTAACATAAAAGTGGTCATTTAATGTGACAACTAGAATTTAATGTGAGCATTTTTGGAAATCTTGAATTTTTCTAAATAAACATGTGCTTGATTCAAAATAGCTCACTAATAATTGGAAATAATATATTATATTACAGAGAATAGTTTTGACTCTTTTTAGACGAATCAAGGAATGTTGGTTCGTATCGATTTACTAATTCGCGTGGAACGCCAGTAGCGCTATCGTTGAGTGACAATATCGGTAATGCGTGTGCGAAGCATGCACTTTATAACAACTTAGTAGGTATTATGTTGTTAATTGCAATCGTATTCCATACGTAGATAGTAGCTAATGCAGCACTACCGTGTGGAAATGTAGTACTTTGCATTATTTGATGTAAAGTACATATCAAACTGAGTTACATTCAGAAAATATAGACACATAGAGATAGATAGATAAATATAGATAGCAAATTCTAATTTTCTAAAGAAAGAAACCACTGACGCTGAAAGAAAGTGATAAAACGTCTCGGCTATGCAATCGTTATTTGTTCATGTCAAGAAAAACACTCGACGGCGTTTAAACGGAAAACAGATAGCACACCTACCCATGACCCATCATCGCGTAAGAAAACGTCTAAACAGAGGCTTATTACATCCAGGTCAGTTCGGTCATGTGAACACCCGCATCATCAGTGCAGCCGGGAGCCGGCAAATAAATCTCAACCTGCAGCCGCGAGCGTGAGCGCAAGTTACAAACAAATGAAGTAACGCGCGTACTGAGCTGAAAGCCTATTAGCTGATAGGTTGTCAATACCTAACTTTCTTGATGCGATTTGCATATTGTGTGATGATGAGAAAATTTCCCGCTTTGTAGGAGCCTCGACCATGCCCAGAATTATTCACAATGTCTCTACCGTAGAGGTTAGGTGACCAAGTTCACTAAGATGGATAGTTCCAAGTCTAATAAAAAGCTTTAAATCTAAGTTCGATGCCACAGAGTTTAAAATTTTACACTCCCGGTGGTATGGTCTAAAATTTAAAATATTGTTTTATATTTTCAATCATCGAACACAATCAGTTACAGTGATCACAGTCACAGTGATCAGCTCGTTTAAACCATAGCAGGTGCAATGAAAAGAATGCTGCAGTAGGGCCATTAAACTCGTTAATCTCTGTTACGCTCGTAAATTTTGAGTAGCTAAGTTCCTAGGTTTTGTTGTTGCGTGCTGTAAGCTTGTTTGATACGTGTCTTAAATCGACAAGCCGGGGCAATCAGTGTATCCTGGCAAGTTTACCAGGATCGTTCAACGTCTAGTGGCAAGCTGGCAAAGCGAATTTTATTCACGTTCGATACGTACGATTGTCCTATACTCTAACAGCTGGCTGCAAAGTCTGTCGTATAAAAGAAAAAACAGAAGGTAAAGGTTCGATAACGGAATGTAGCATTTAGGCTTTGATTTGCTTCTTACACGTACGATACGCAGAGCCCATGATAGCAGCGCACGGGCAGGCTCTGCCTAGATTGATAATTTCTTCCACCTACATTCACATGCATGCATTTTAGCGAGATGGCCAGCCTACTGTAACCTCCGAACTTTCGCCAGAATTGATATCAAGAATGGATTAGCGCTCAACGGTATCGTATGCTGCCCTGAAATCCACGAAAATATGTTTCTTGGGCAATGGGCACGTTGTACGTTCGACATTTGTGGAGGATTCGTATGTAACATTTAATCTGTAGTCGCATCGGCCCCTGTAAAGCCTGTCTGGTACTGCCATACGAAATCTCTTGTTATTGAGGATAGACGACGTAACAAGATCTGGAAGAGCACCTTGTATGCTGCCGCAGCATTGCTGCGTTGAGCAGCGTAATGCCGCGGAAATTACAGCAATAAAGCAGAATTCTTCCATTTCCCCGGTAGTTTCTGCTCCTAAATACTGAAAATTATTCAATGTACTGCTAATGTTTATAGAGTTCAACCGAGAGTTGGTTCTTACCGGTGGTTCTATTAGTCTTCAGATGTCCGATTTCACGTCGGACGCCGTATTCCTTCCGTTTTATCGCCACTGAAGTGCTAATCGAACAACGGGTTCCACATGTTGACCACCTCGCGCTCGTTTTAAATTAAGTATAGTATAGTGTAAAGAGATATCAAAAAGCGGAAACAACTATATTGAAAAAGGTTTGCGAGCTAGGTATTCAGCTTATTTATTAACACGAGTCGATCGCGTCTTCGTTTATAGGACACTTGGTTGCCGCAACCGAGACTGCGCAAAAATAAAATTTCCGGTAGCATCCTAGAAGAAACCCAGGAGTATTATTGCATTATTACGTACCTTGATTTGAATTTTAGTAAGCTAAAAAAAAGTTTATCTTCATCTATCAGCCAAGCGATTCCTTATTACAGTTACATTTTTTTTTGTATGCCAGAAGGGCATTGGGTTAAAAAACCACTGCAGTTATATACTTATAGTGTTTTTAATTTTGCTCAGGTCCAACCTAGGTTCGTCCTAGTTCCAATCGAACGGCTGTTTAAGCGTTTGTTTTTTCACTGTTGAACCTAGTTTCGCTCTGGGTTGTAATTTTTAGACGACGGGTTCATTCTGGGTATTTTTACAGTCTCATGTAATCCCCCCGTTCATGTCGCTACTCGCACGGTTGAATTGCTTTTTTGTAAGGTGAGAACGATTTCGGCACCATCTTCGTAGAGCTCTAACCCTTAGTTGTTTTAGTCTGCGTAGGGAGCTTTTAGCGTCGGATACAAATTCAGTTATCACCGGAACACAAAAAACCGAAAATGAAAGAAGAAATTGCTCTAGATTATTGGCAACGACTTTTAGCATGAAAACACAGACACGAATCGGAACATGGAATATACTGATCAAGATACTGACCCTTGCCCAGCAGGGCAAGCTGGCTCAACTTGCAAAGGAAGCTAGTCGCCTGAAGCTTGAAATCCTGGGGCTGAGCGAGGTCCGCTGGCCGGGTACTGGCGAACACAGGACGTCATCCGAGCAAGTCTTGCTCTACTCACGAGGTGAAAATGCTACTCGAGAAAGAGGAGTTGGATTCCTACTGAGCCCAGGGGCACTTGCGGCCCTAATGAAGTGGGAACCGATAAATGAGCGAATAATCGTTGCCAGATTCAGAATACTGGTTAGGAACCTTACAGCAATCCAGTGCTATGCACCAACAGATGCTGTCGACCTGCAGGAGAAAGAGAGTTTTTACAGCCAGCTGAACAGCGTGGTTGAGAAAATCTCGAAGGGGGACATCCAAATCCAAATGGGCGACTTCAACGCGAAGATTCGCTCAAACAACGCGGACCTTGAACGCGTCATGGGACGCCATAGCCTAGGAGAGATGAGCGAAAACGGGGAGTTAATAACAACATGGTCATTGGTGGGTCGCTCTTCCCCCCTAGACCAGTACATAAAGTCACGTGGGTTTCCCGCGACGGCCGAACAGAAAACTAAATCGACCATATCTGCATCAGCCGGAAATGGCGAAGGAGCCTTCTTAATGTACGCAACAAACGCAGCGCTGATATTGCATCCGACCATCATCTTGTTATCGCTGAGATACGTCTGCGCGTCGCACGTGTCCAACGACGGGAGGAGAAAGTTGGGTGTCGCTACGACGTCCGCCGATTGGAGAATCCTGAGGTGAAAAGGGCCTTTGTCTAACAACTTGAATCTCGAGCCTCGGAGCTGCCACCTGGTGGAACCGTCGAAGAGCAATTGACCGGCATCAAGAACGCCTTCATCACGACCAGTGATGAAACCCTCGGTAAAGCGCGCAGCGGGCGGAGCGAGTGGATTTCGGATGAAACTTGGAGGAAGATCGACGAGCGGAGAGAAGCAAAAGCCGGCATTGAGCGAGCGCGGACCAGATCGGCTAAGACAGCTGCCCGTCAACGATACGCCGAACTGGAGAGGGCTGTTAAACGTGCTTGTAGGCGGGACAAGGGAGCCTGGACTAACTCCCTAGCCGAACAAGGAGAAACCGCCGCCGCCAATGGTGATATCCGTTTGTTGTGCGATATTTCTAGCCGCCATAGTAGTGCCAGGATGAATACAAAGATGCCGCTAAAGGACAGCTGGTCAGTTATTGACTGACCGTACAGAACAGCTTAAGCGATGGACTCAACATTTTGAACAACTCTTCCGAGTTTCAAATGTCAGAGACCAACAAAACCAGCAGCATGTGACGCCTACAGTTCGTCGAATTAATCGCGTCAACTCGGAGGCGCCATCTCTGGATGAAATTGTAGCAGCCATCAAGAGTCAAAGTCCCTAAAAACGCCCGATGATGGTGCCAAGACTGATATAGCGACACGGATCAGGAAGGCCAGGGGTGCCTTTGCAGGTCTGCGAAACATTTGGCGCTCAAACCAGATCACTCTACGTACGAAAACCCGAACCTTTAATTCAAACGTAAAATCCGTACTGCTGTATTCCTGCGAAACGTGGTGCGTCTCAGCGGAGACAACGTAAAATCTGCAAGTATTCATTAACCGGTGCCTGCGATACATCATTCGTACCTGGTGGCCTGATAACTGGATATCCAATGAGGAACCCCATCGTCGGTGTCATCAACGGCCGATAGCCACAGAAATTCGTGAACGTAGGTGGAAGTGGATCGGACACCTTGAGGAAAGGAGCGAAGGAGGTTTGCAGAAAAGCACTCGACTGGAATCCACAAGGACAGCGTAGAGGAGGCAGACCCAGAGGCTCATGGCGACGGAGCTTAGCCAACGACATCCGGGCTGTAGACGAGAACCTGTCCTGGCGACATGGCGGGTAACCGTCAACAGTGAAGATCTCTGATTTCATCCCTTTGTTCTGCCGGACCGGCGGACATGGACACATAAGTAAAAAGAAAGTAAGTCGTCAATATATGTAGCAGAGTTTATTGTCCGCCTGGCAATTCGAGAGATAGCGAATCTGATTAGTCATAATTACCTCGTCGAATGTCCGGTGTACCATCATTCCCGAAGGCATTCTCAAAAATAATCGGCGTTGGGAGATTCATCAGAACGTCCAAAGCAGGATGGTCTGCGTCGAGAGTGATCAAACGCAAGCTTTGAATTGCTTCCGAAATGGTGAAGACTGGTGTTGCGGCTTCGTTCGTCAAGATCAAATAGAGAAATCTGTAGGCTATACCATTGACTTGCTTCAGCCCATGTAGGGCAAAACCGTCGATAAATGTAGAACTAGTGACAAATAAAGCCATTAGGGAGTCGACCTGAAATGATTCGTCTTACACCACTGAAGCTGAGGCTGATTATAGTCCCCAAACTGCAGAGCTTAATCACTGAGTTCCAAGTTAGAGATAACAGCACCACGTGCTCATAAATGCTGCTAATATCGTTACAACGATCCGGGGGCAAATAGATGAGACCCATATTCACAACTCGACGAGACGTAGCGATTCTCACCTATAGCTACTCTACAGTATTGGAAACAGACGTTGGATCGATATAACTGTTCCAGTGAGTTGAAACCACAATCAGGGCAACCCCCGCCTTGGGATTCGATAGTGTTCGAGGGTCACGATCGGTGCGATAGACAACAAAGACATTACCGAGCAGTTGCGCACTGTATGAACATTCTTCCAGTCGTATCTCGGTCAACACAATTACTTTTGTTCGTAATCCTCGCACGTTCCGGTAGGAGCAGCCCATGGGGTGGTTACCTTCCACTTTGCAATTCTAAAGTTGAGGTACCAGTTCTGCGTCGTCCATGGAAGGCAAAAGCGTTGGCGTCCAGTGGCCTAAAAGCGCGAAGCGGGTCAGTGATGCAATGCGGGTTTGGAAGTTTGTACTTGCCATGAATGCAATTTTGGAAACGGGGGTAGTTCACAAAATGCTAGAATCGGTGTATCCTGGTAGCAGACGGCGTAAAATTTATTTTATTACTGGTCTATACATTTCTTCTTCCTTACCGAGCTGGGCGTTCATATCTCCGATGACGATCTTGATGTCCCGTGGCGAACAGCTGTCCTATGCTAGCATTATGTCCGTAGTATGAGTGGACAAATCGAACTTAATGCACTGAAGTGGGTGTATTGAGAAATTTCAGAAGTTTCAATTGGTATCCCGCGAATCTCTGGTTTATTTTTTATGAATTAGTTTTCCTATATCCGTAGTCGTCGTTTCATTGGTGCTGATTTCGTACCCATAATAATTGCTTATTTTTGATTTTCTGTTCTTCCAGTCAGTATGTGCCAAACATGCCGCCATCAAATGTGTTCCGGCTTCGCACGATGTCTACATAATGGACCTATGTTCCCATGCCGGCATTCTGTTGACCGATGATCGTGTACAAATGCAGCCCGTGCCACCCTTGGAATGGCTCAAACTGTTTGGCAGCAAAGTGAAGCTCGTGTTTGGATCCGTCACCTGCCAACTGGAAGTCGTAAGCAGCACCAGTCGAAAATCCAATGCCAGTATGGCATCTTTTTTCGAATCTTCTGTTGACTCCATCGATTGTAGCTTGGATGTATGTTTCAAATACGCTACCTATGTAAAGAAATGTGGTAATATTTGATTGATAATTTTCAGGAAGCTCCACAGGTGCGATCTCGGCTTGTTAAAAACAAACTGTCCAATGATAATCATGGGGACAATAACAGTACCAGTGAAAACCAGAATTCTAATGTGTCGAAAACTGTAACTAACATATCGAACCGTCAAGAAAATAGTTTTCTAATTCCTGCAACTCAAACCCATGGAAATGAGTCATGCAGCTCGACGCGTAATTCCACTTCTATAGCAGAAAAGTCGCGAACCAGTTTGCCACAAGCTTCTTTGGATGAGATGGACGACCTTTTCTTCATCCCAGAAACGCAGGAATGTATTGAGCAACCCGATGAATCACAGATTATAGCACCGATTGGAAGCACTATTGGTCAAGGTGAGAAAGAGGACGACTTTCTACGATTTGAAACGGAAGATGACGAGAATACCGGTGATGGGCTTTTCAATAACCCATACGTCGAGTCGCAGAATCTGCTTAAGAATATGGACGAATCCTACCGAAAAAGTATTGGTGAAGAGCGAAAATCCATTCTACCGGATCGTTCTGTCGATTCCATTTCTTTCCATGGAAAAATTCCAGCCGAAGAAACCGATGATGATCTAAGCAAGATCGAATGGAATGACTCGAAGGCTACCTCTAAGGATCAAGTTAACTTCGTACCAATTACAGCGGAGGACCGCGAAGGTTCTATCACTCCTGAACTCAACTTCGATAGTCGACCAGCATCGACAAGGAATTTGATGCCAGACAACGAAGAGGAACGTGTGGAATCAGCTACTCCTGATTTGGAGTTTGATCGAATCACTCCTCAACAACCGCCAGATCCGGTACTCGTCAGAAAATTATCGCTTCGTAAGGATGCGATCGAAGATATACTGCAACAGGGTCCAACTGAGCCAGGAAGCCGAGGGGAATCTGTAACACCTGATCTAGAGTTTCCTGAGAAGAATGAAGACGTAAGTTATTCACCTAATTTTGCTTATAAAACCTTTAGAAAATCTGTCCAGTTAAATCCTTTATTTAGTACGTCTTAGAACTAAAGTAAAAACGTTTAGTAAGTTATTTATATATTTTGAATACAGGAGGAGGATGTGCATGATCCGTATCTTCAAGCGACGCAAGCTTTACCTGCCATGCCGAATTTCGCTGTGCCACAATCGATTAGTGCGTATGATTTGGCTACTCAAATCGATCCGGCAATTTCTAGTCGTAATTGCGGTACTTCCGAAGAAGCCGCATATGACATGCTAACTCAAAAGATGCCCGACGAAGCACTCAAATCTGCTCGTTCCCTTCGTAAAGCGGTAATTCAGGTAACCGATTTGCGTCAGCGAAAGGGCAACGTTTCTCTTCGGGCAAACAAGGAATTTGAACTAGATCCGTTTGAATTAGCTACCCAACCCCTCCCAACTGATGAAATACGCGATGTGTACGATCTGCAAACTCAGCCACTCAGAAGAGCTTCAAACATAGGAAATGGTTTAAATGTAGAAGACCTGGCAGATACGATTCCTTTGGAAATGCCAAGATCTCCACCGTCATGGACCAATTTAGCACCATCCGATGACTTCTACAATATGCAAACCCAACCATTAGCGGCCAAAAAATCGGACAGTAGTTTACCATTGGATGGAACCTTTCGACCACCAGCAAACAGCACATACAGGCAGTCCATTTTGAGTAGCCCAATTCATGACGAAGAACAAGCAGCAGTAACGGAAAATGACGAGCTGAATATTTCTCCATCTTCCAACAAGGAAAATCAGGAAGAAACAAACCAGCATCGCTCAGACCGTAAAACAAAGTCAAAAGATTCAAAACAGAGCCTATCTACTACTTCCGAAGCACCGGAAAGTTCTGTCAGAGAGGAGCTTACCCAATCCGACGAGGAGTATTGCTTGGCCTCTACGATGCCTGTCGCTGAAACTACGCGCCAAGTGTAAGTACCAACTCAAATCATCAGGAAGAGTCGGAATTTAAAATAAGAATTTCTACTTTTTTACAGTAATGAAGATTCATCGTCTGTTTCTAAAAAACCTTCAAAGAAAACTAAATCAAAAGACAACATTAACGCCAAACTTCCGGCAAATCGAAACACACCGTCGAGTACCAAAAGCTCGGTTGTTAGTGGTAATAGTGAGGAAACCCCACTCTCTAGAGGCGGAAGTTCTGGGGGTGATGCTTTATCGTTTGATTTTAACACCCCAGATCATCCGTTCTTGAATGCGGTTAAAAAGGAAAAAATCCTAGCCGTCTCGGATATGATTAAAAATCGCTCATCAGCGCCTAACGCTGACACTGCGTTATCACGCAAATACAAATACATTTTCGGAGACAGCTCCGATGAGGACCAAGAACCAAACGAACCAGTGTTTCTTAAAAAGGATAGTAAGATTCAGGTGATGAAATACGACAAGGAAGAGCAGACATCAACAACAAAATCAGTTGCGAGTGAAGAATCGACAAAGTTGCCTGAAAGACATTCAAAACGTGAGAAGAAGAAAACCCGACGGTACTCAGACGATGAGAGTGCAAGTGTAGCCTCTACCAGATCTAGTGTAAGATCCGCACGAAGTACGGTTTCTCGTACTGCGAAAACGAAGGCTGACGAAGCTGCCAGCGAACCTAAAACCAGAAAGAGAAAAGCTGCTGAAACACCTGCTCTTCCATCAGATGCCATGACAAACGGCGCACCAAAGCACAGTAAAACTGGCAAGAAATCCTCCGAGGAACTATCCGAGCCGAAGGCTGGACCTTCGAAACCATCTGAACCATCTGCAGTATCGAAACGATCAAAGCGACTGAAGCAAACCACCACAGAGGACGTTACCACCCCCAACGATAAACAACCAGCGAAGCTAGCTGTCAACCAAACCGTGCCAGTCGTGGAACAGCGTGCTTCCCGTGCTAGGTCAAAGCGAACAACTGCTAAATCCGCGGTAGATAAACTGCCCTCTACGGACGAGGCAGCAACCAGTAGTACATCGGAAGCGTTGAACACGAGCGTTTCCGGTTCGGAATCATCCAGTACGCGTAAATCGTCCCGAGCTGTCAAGCCACGGATGATGTTCACGAAAATGAGCCCGGAACCGTACAAGCGAATGATTACGAGAGCTGGTAAGTTTGATTGATGTGTAGTACTAGTTTCCTAATGCATACCTATTTGTTCGCTTTATTATCCGCTGTAGAATCTCGAAAAATGCAACGAAGATAAAACATATGCATATTTGCTGATAAGTAACAAACCACCCAAACATAAATGGATATGAATATCGGAACATTTTGTAGTTTAGAACTGTAGTATAATGCTGCCGTTAATGTGATTGGCTCTTTTCTGTTTTATCAAATTTGGTTTTAGTTATTTTTTGTTAGATCATACCGCTATAATTCACTGAAAGCTATTTCGTTTGTAGAACATGGTTGAACTGTTGCGCAGCATATAAATAAATGTTTTGGGCTTTGTGTTACAAGTTGTGCTTTTATAACATTAACATTTATAACATTAACGCCGCATTCGCTGAGTGATCACTATCTTGAATGCCGCCATAAAGTTCGTTCCCAAGTCATCTTTCAACGACTGTCCCCATTGCAGCCAATAGATATGTGAGAAGTTATCACGTTGACTTCATGGAGGGTGGATCTACAACGAACTTAATCTTCATCATGTGACAGATCCTCCAAAAAGTAAATTTCGAGGCCTCACACATCACCTGTTCAGTGATTTCAAAGCCGCATATGATAGTGTAAACCGAAATGAGTTATGGAATATTCTGAACGAAAACGGCTTTCCGGAGAAGCTGGGATCCAGTGGTGTGTGAGAATTTCGGGTGTATTATAATAGGACCCATGCGAATCTCGCAGGGGACTTTGGCAAGCAGGTGGTTTTTCCCACCTCCTATTCAACATAGCTCTTGAAGGTGTGATACGAAAAGCAGCGATCGACATGCGGAACACGATTTTTAATACATCCAGTCAATGTATCTGCTTTGCCGATGACGAAAACAAGATTATTATTAGCCTACAATGGACTCCGTAAACATAAAGTGCAGATTATACAAATCGCTGATTAAATCGGGTCTCTTCTATGGACGACGTGAAACGTGCACACTGCTGAAAGAGGACCTACGAGCACTCAATGTTTTCGAGCGGCGGGTGCTAAGAACCATTTGCGGCGGTGTACAAGAGAATAGTATATGGAGGCGAAGACAGAACCACGTCTCTACGGCGAACCTAGTCTTCAGAAAGTGACTAAAGCTGGACGGATTCGTGTTGGGCGGGACATGCCTCTAGGATACCGGACAACTATCCTGCAAAAAAGTAATGAACATTATGCATGTCCATTTTTTTGCACTATTATAGTCCGTATGAATAAAACACTGCTTTGCTTTTCCCGTGTAAATCTTATGGGAGCATTTGCTCTTACTCTTTCGAGGAGTAGGGAAAACTGACTACAGTCGGTAGATCTAGGAAAACGACTAACCTTAGACAAGTGAGATTTCTACCTGGGAGAGGGGGGAGAAGGTTGCTAAAATCCAGTGTTGGGCACCGCTAATTCGCTAATTCGCTAACCGATACAATTTGCTCGATAATCGTGGAAATTTCGCTAATCACTAATCGCAAACTGCAAATTAACAGTTACTGTTTATTTTTAAACATATCGCAATAACTTGCATTGTAATCTATCGCTGTACAAATTATTTGTAATTTACATTTATTACATGGCTTTTCTTAATTTACCTAAGATCAAAACCTATTATAATGGATAAAATGCTTTACAGTTTATTAATTTTAAAATAAACAGCGGCACTTCATTTGGAATCATGGCCCAACAACAATTCGGCTAGTCTGAGTATAAATTATAAAGTACAACTAGCGTTTCTCGATTGGTCGGTTAGCGAATTAGCGGTGCCCAACACTGCTAAAATCCATGAGAGGCAGTTGGCTATTATCAATCACCAGTAGATGCGCTGTAAAAGTGAAGTGGCTAGAGGTGTAGAATCCTTGTCATCCATTGTTATCCAAAGACAGTAAAAACTCTGCTAAGAGATGAAACAACGTTTTTAAAGCGCTACATAATTCATATGTTTTCGTCGTTAGCACTAGCTTGGAGCCAGGTAGCCTCGTACTGTGTGAAGCACTCTTCTCCATTGCATTCGGTCCTGGGTTACTCGCCACCAAATCGTTGAAATTTAAATGCGAAAAATCCACTATTCCCAATACCGCTAGTTATCCGAATCGCCCGTCGAGAATCACCCAGCACACTGGGAAATCTCGTCTAACCTTAAGCAATTTGCATTTGATTTGCAACGGCCATGACGAAAACAGTCAAGCAATTACTCTCGATACTTTGTTCGGACCACCAGCTCCTGACCGGTGCGAAGAAGTTGTACATCGTGGGGCACTTCATGTCCGCCGTTTGGAGAAACCGTTCTGTCCACTTGACGGTTCTGTGAGACCGCAAAGAAGCTGAAGAAGAAAATCGAGACTTGCCGGAGCAACCGGCTGAACGTTAAAGAAATACCTGGCCAAAAGTGATATTTTTATGCGGAAGCGTTAGTCGAGGCCGGTCAAGCCTAAGCAGCAGCCAATCACCCAGAAAGAGAGGCTGAAGGTGCAGCATGGTAAGATGCATGTTTCCGGCAGTGTGACGTCTTGGTCATAATGGATGACGACACCTACTTGACGCTAGTCGGCACCAACTGGTAGGGGCCGGGTATTTTACATCTCTCACCAAGTTCCAGAAGATGGTCCTTGTGGCTGACGGTCAGCGAGAAGTAAATATCCAAACCGCAGTTCTCTTCTTCGGGACATGCAGTGAACGGGGACATATACAGTATCAAGTTGCCGCCTTCATCAAGAGGTATTACGCGAAAGAGGATTTGGTCTCGATCCATTATGCCACGAGATTACTGATGATGGAGAGATGGACTGGCTGAAGATAAACGTTGTACCGAAGACTACCAACCCCGGCTATGGCCGATAGAAAACTTATGGGCAAACCTAACACGGAGGAGCTACTCCAATAATTTCGTCGGCAAAATAGGGTAGGGAGAAGCAACAGAACGCCACCCAGGTAACCAATAAGCATTTCTAATGCAATTTAAATGCAAGCCAATAAGCATTTAAGTTGCCTTAAATACTACTTAAATGCTATTTTGGCAAAATAAGCGGCTACTTTACTGCTAGCCCTCTTATAGTGCTGACAATGCTTATTTGCAGCATAATACCGACAAGAAGAATTTAAATAGAATTGTGGATGCTAATTTACAACAGTTATGCAGTGAAAAAGCTGATAAATAGCAACCTGAAGTATAAAACGCCAGAGATGCTTATAAACGATAGATTTACTGCTTATATTAATGCTTATTGGTTACCTGGGCAAGGTTACGAAAGAGCTCAAGAACATGACGACATCCAACTTTTCATCAGTCATGGTTAAGATTTCGGCCACTTGCCGTAAGGCTAACCGGTAGGGCGTTGAAACGTTTTTATATCCTTTGAATTATCTTTTGGAGTTTTTGATCGGCAATCGAAATCAGACCATTTTTAATGAATACGTTACCGTTCATTGGCCTCGTTGTCGTGGGTATCGAACACCTGCTGTTCAAGACGACAGCGTACCTCCAACTTGCCTCGAAAGCAGCGACCTATTTTGGATTTCTGGCTGTATATTACCTTAGCTGCTCTGTGAGCCGGGATCCGGAATGTCGGTATGTGACCAGCCCATTGTAGCATACCATTTTTACTTACTTGGCAAAATCCACAACATCCGTTTATTCCATCCTCCATTTTACCGCCAAGCATTGATCTCAGGATCTTACGCTCAAAGAGCTAGTCGGTCGTTCGGCGAATAAAGTAGGTTGACCAATGTATTTTGGACCCCATCAGCAGCTGTACATAATTTGGACACTTCCATTTGATTTTGCTGTAAGTGTCCAAATTATGTAAAGCTGCTGATGGGGTCCAAAATTGGTTAGTTACCCTAGGCGATCACTTCAGAAGTATCTCCATCTATCGCCACTGTTGTACCAACATCCGAAGGGCTAGCATGCTCTCTGTCAACCATTATGACTTAATTTAGCAGAGTGTATAAAAAGCCAAGTGCTTGCAGCTTTCTTTTTAAAGGCCTGAAAACCCTTCCACTATTCTCAGTTAACACTAACGATATTGATGTCCGCAAAACCTAATATATACGTAATAACCTAATTTCCGCACTCTAATGCCAGCCTCCAATGATATGTCAAGCACTAGATTCGATAGTCACCCTGCTTCAAATCATCTAGCATTACAAACGAGTCTGATATCTCACCCGCTACTCTGATGCTTAAAGTAGACCCACCAAGCACGTATCAACTCAATCAGGTTCGTTAAAAATGTTTTGAAAGACCTTATAACCGGTTACTACTTATTCCGCTTCACTGAATCGTACTTACTTACTTTAGTGGCAACGGTCCGTTACCGATCCTGCGCCCAACGAATTATGGTCCTCCAGTACCGTCGGTCCTGGGCAGCCGTTCTCCAATCCCCACGAACACCAGCTGGACGTGCATCGTCTTCGACAGCACACACCCACCGGGTGCGGGGTCTGCCTCGGAGTCTACGGCCTCTTGCTGGTTCTTTACTGAAAATAGTTTTGGCTACTCTTTCATCGGGCATTCTGGTCACGTGTCCAGCCCACCGCAGCCTGCCACATTGCACTACCTTCACTATATCAGCATATTTGTATACTTGGTACAGCTCGTGATTCATGCGTCTGCGCCACACTCCATTTTCCATTTTGCCACCAAGTATAGATCGCAGAATTATACGCTCAAAAACCCCAAGCACTCGCCGATCAACTTCCTTTAGCGTCCATGATTCGTGTCCGTAAAGGGCCACCGGGAGGATTAGTGTCCTGAAGAGCGCCAGTTTTGTGCGAATTTGCAAATTACGGGACTTCAGCTGGCTACGTAGAAAGTCCGATTCGCGGCTGCCACTCGTCGTTTCACTTCGCGGCTTACATCGTTGTCACATGTCACGAGCAGGGCTTGAAAAGGGATCGCAAGTTGAATGTGACTGCCGTGAATGCGAACTTTCCGCATTCAAACTCCGCTTTTTGAACGATCATTTGACTGTTTTTCTTATCCAGTCAATCTGCCGCTTGCGCTGCTGCCGTCTTACAATTCATGCGGCATCTCAGCAAAAGCAAACAGTCAATCTCCCGTTTTGCTTTGCGCTTTGAGAATATAAACTGCGAACTGACTGGAAGCATACGGTGACGTATTTTTTCGTTTCTCTTTTTGTCTGAAGTTTTTGGAGCGTCTTAGTAGAATACGAAACCTAAAAATAAAAAATTGGATAAGTTTTCTTATTTTTTATTTTTAGGTCTCTTTTTGTCTCCAAATCGGCTGCTCACAGTAATAGTTTGTCACCCGGACGTCGGTCCGACGCAAGCAAAATATTCGTTTGTATTGGACGGAGTCCGACCGACTTCTTCCATGCACATGTAGTGGTTGTTTTTTTGTAGTATTGAATCATACGATTGTGCAGTTGCTTTTCGTTAGCGTAGTAATTGCCAGTGATCGAAACGAAAATGTCAAAAAGCGTTAGAACGCGTTCATTCTGTTGCGTGCATTCGGCGTTTGACTGAGCAAACTGCCAGTTGTGTTATGCATAGCGTTCGTATTCCACCTCTAAGCGGACGGTGTGAACTTGAATGCGCGTTGGTGTGTCTGCGGTAGAAAAAAAGGATCGGTCGAAGCCCTGGTCACGAGTGTACCAAGGTATATTAATTCCTCCACTACTTCACTACATATCGTTCCCATCCTAACTCCACCTCGGCACCAACACCACTTGGGCTCCCACGTTCCCTACCAGCAATCATGTACTTCGTTTTGGCGGTATTAATGGTAAGCCCCAATCTCACAGCTTCCCTTTTAAAGGGCGTGGAGGCCTCTTCCACTGCTCTACGGTTGATTCCGATGATATCGACGTCATTCGCAAAACCAAGAAGCATGTGAGATTTCGTGATGATAGTTCCATTCCTTTCCACGTTTGCCCTTCGTAATGCACCTTCCAAGGCAATGTTGAATAGCAGGTTAGAGAGTGCATCCCCTTGCTTCAGTCCGTCCAACGTCACGAAAGCAGCTGAGGTCTCACCCACTATTCTAACGCATGATTTGGATCCGTGCAGCGTCGCACGAATCAGCGTAACTAGTTTCGTCGGAAAACCATGTTCTAGCATTATCTGCCACAGCTCATTTCGTTTAACTGAATCGTACGCCGCTTTAAAGTCCACAAACAGATGGTTTGTCTGCAAGTTGTACTCCCGGAACTTCTCTAGCAACTGACGCAGGGTAAACATCTGATCCGTCGTGGAGCGACCCTCACTACTCGCCGACGAAGGACTCCGCCAACGGTCTCAGTCTGCAGAACAGGATACGAGAAAGCACCTTGTAGGCAGAATTGAGCAATGTAATTCCTCGATAGTTTTAACACTCCATTCGATGTCCCTTTTTGAAAATTGGGCAAATGAGGGCAACCACTCCTCCGGCATTTGTTCTTCCTCCCAGATCCTGACAATGATCAATGGTGGATTGCTTCGTACAGCCGCTCACTCCCCGCTTTTAGAAGTTCAGCCGGGATACCGTCCTTCCCAGCAGCCTTACCGTTTTTCAGCTCACTGATTGGCTTCTTAACCTCCTCCTGTGTTGGTTGCTCCAGCTTGACCATCGTTTACAATTTCTATCCTGTCCCTGCTGATCTCCGCATTTACCTCTCCATTCAATAGTGTTTTGTCGGTAAGCAGGTTGCCAGCACTATCATTGCACATCACAGGCATGGCAAAATTCCTGCATCTCACCGTTTTATATAAACTCCGTGTGTCATTGCTGGCGTATCGTTCCTCTGCGCCGGCGAGCACGTGCTCCGCGTATTATTCACGTATTCACGTATTCACGCGCACGTATTCGCGTTTCTTTAGACGATGGATTCTTTTTTCCGCAGCTCTAGTCTCTGTATCTCTCTCTGTTTTGACGCGTTGCCGCAGTGAGCATGCGACTCCTGGCCTGGTTCTTTTCATCTGTCAATCTCTGGCATTCGGCATCAAACCAGCTGTTACGCTGTCTTCCACGCGTCATGCCTACCACCTCTCTCGCTGCTGTTTAGATGGCACCATGGATGTTCCTCCACAGCCCATTTATATCTTCTTTTTCTACCTGCTGTTCTGCGATTCGCTGGTCAAGCTTCCTGCCGTACTCCACTGCTACGCCGTCTGCCGCCGACCGCTGCGATCGCCGCGTTCGACAGCCTTGCGCGAATCTTACTCACTACGAGATAGTGGTCAGAGTCGATATTTGGTCCACGAAAAGACCGTACATCGATAACATCCGAAAAGTGTCGACCGTCAATCAAGACATGATCGATCTGAGAGCTAGAGTCTCCATTGGGATGCCTCCAGGTGTGTTTCCGCATATTCAAACGTGGAAAGTAGGTGCTACAGATGGCCATCCCTCTGGCCGCGGCAAAATTTATGAGCCTCAGACCGTTATTATTGGTCGACAGATGCAGGCTATGTTTTCCAATAACTGGACGGAAGAATTCCTCCCTCCCGATCTGCGCGTTTGCATCTCCGATGATGATTTTCACGTCGTGTTTAGGGCACTCTCCATAGGTCCTCTCAAGCCTGTTGTAAAACTCGTCTTTAGCATCATCGGATCTATCATTTGTCGGTGCGTATAAGTTGATTAGGCTATAGTTGCAGAATTTGCGCAGAATTTCTTTGTTCGTTGTTCGTGGTAATTAAGTTTTCGGTATACTACCTCACCGGGGTCGCGATACCTACATCCCGCTGATGGGTCTGCGATCTTAGGTATAGCTTGCGGGATACAGCATTTCATATTCAGCCGCCTGTTCCGAGATAGACGCTCTGTGAGCCGCCCCTCATCTGGAGAACAGGCGCTCTAATTCGTACCTCCTAGCTTAGCTGCTTCAGTAAGTACATGAAGCATTTCCGGGTAAGGCCATCGACCGTCATCATTTGACTTAGATCTGCGTGGAGGCGCCAGGTGGGAGCATGAGAGAGCCAGAGGTATGTTTGACGCTCCTTCCAGGTAACTCTTTATTTCATACCCTCACTGAACCGTACGCTGCCCTAAAATCTGTAAACAGGATATGATCACTGCGGCCATTCGCTTCTATTCTACATACTGATCGCACCCGGGCTTCGATCAGAATACAACGTATGCTATAAAATACGTCGATTGGGATGTTTCTGATCGGAATGGGCCCGATCGGAATGTAGAATTGAATCGGTTTTTTTTTGTCTATTGTGAGCTCGTCCAGGTTTTTTCTGTATTCTATTAGGAGAGCGAACTGGTTATTCTCAATGCTTGAGTGTCGGTATTTTCAAACTTTTCCCCTTATTTTTCTATAATATCGCTTTCTAAAGCCAGAAAGTCTAGACTATAGTCAAGTGTGCCCCTGAACAAGAGGGTTTAATACACATCTCTAGGCAGTGCCATTCTTAAACGTGCCCTGGGAAAAGTATTCATTATTGGTAAATGTAGAATTCAGTATCAACGTAATGTAGAGGGACCTAAGAATAAACTCAAGCTAAAGTCACTTTATATCATATGGTCTGATTCTACTAGGATTCGAACCCACGATCACACGCTTGTCAGGGCAGACTCGGCAACCCTGCGGCCCGAGTTGATTTCTATTCTTCATCGTTCAAGAGCACTTTGAAACGCTTTTTCCAATTCCTAGTCGCCTCACACAATCGTGGTTTATACAGGAAGCATATTGACATCCCACAGGATCAGTGCCTGATTACAGTCAGTTCTAAAAACTCTGAAACTCTTGATCGTAATCACTGTGTTATATGTTAAAAATAATAGGTGCCAACAAGAGCTAGATAGATTGCACCCGGTCTATCAACTTAATCAGGTGTAGAGTTCTTCCGAACTATATAAACACCATCCATAGTTAACAGAATAACAAAAAATCATTTTTTAGTCTATAATCCTCGTCCGTTCTGACAGTAAACGCGCGTGATGTTAGTTTTGGTAAAGTAGGTACCGTTGTTCAGGAGAAAAAGCTGATGTATTCGATGATTATCTATAGCTAGATAAGGCTGTATACGATCGCAGAAATTGGTTCCATTGTACTTGTCTAGGAAAGCAAGTTGGAAGCCCTTATTACTTCAAACGAGCACAAAGTCGTATACAAAACTAATTATATGATCAGAGAATTTCCACAATGGGACATGAATGAAAACCTAGAAGTCCAGAAAGTTAGCCTGCGGTGTTCAATTTAACAATTCAATACATTTAACTGTAAATGTACTTTCACCAGTCGTAGGCTAACCACTAAAACCGGGTAAGTAAATTGTTTTTATCGCCTGTAATAATGCTCTTCTTTTAGCTGCATGTAAACGCTTCAACTAAAAGATACAAAGATATTCATATCCAGTACCATTTTACGATTTAAAAAAAACGTAACAACTAAGTACCGAACTGCAACTCACCACTCCTTAACTCGTTTATTTGAAGGAGGTTTCATCGTGGACATGCCTGAGCTTGCATCGATGCTAGTCTCCGACCGTGTCTATCGCACCTACAAGTTCCTTTGTGCCATTGCTAGGGGCATCCCGATAGTGGACCATTCCTATCTGGAGCAGGTTGAGAAGAAGCGCGATTTTGTCGATCCTTGGGCGTACATTCTGCAGGACCATGAAATGGAACGTCGGTTCAAATTCAATTTGAAGAAATCGCTTTCCCTAGCCCGGGACGCAAAAATTTTCGAGGGTTACTCAGTAATTGTGACGGCAAGCACGAAACCACCACCGGAGGAATTACAGTGTAAGATTGGACACCTTTTTGCTGGTATTTGGGGCCGTTTTAATGTTTTTCATTTTGCAACACACAGTGATTGTAACCAGTGCCGGTGGACGGGTTATTAAGTTCCCCAGCCAGCAGCCAAAGCACGCGGACAAACTATTCGCCGTATCCGATCAGCAGGATAAGGCAGTGTGGCCGAAACTACAGGAACGTTATCCACAGATCGAGATAATCAGCACCGAAGGACTTATGCTCTCTGTAATGCAGCATTACAAGAACTTTCGAAACTACAGATTAGCGTGATCAATCCTCCAGGAGACAAAATACCAGTGGCACATTCTACTTTTAATGATTATTTATTTTATTTCTATTACAAAAACATGTTTTACTGAATGCCATCGGTGCCCCAATTAAATGTACTGTTTCGATTCTTGTTAACTTTTCTCTCACAAATAATATACTTTGAGGATATTTTACAGCTGTTTATTTAAGGTAAGACTACAAGTAACAGTTTCTAGACAGATTTTGGTTATTGGATTTTATAATCAAATTGTTCCAGACAAGACTTCTTATTTATTTTGAGAGTAAAATTCAACATAGGAAATCTTCTTTCTGTGAACTAACCTTCCTTACATCCTTTTGAGATGAACGTATGTATGAATCTTGGAAATTGCTGAAAATGCCTCTCTCCAGTCTAACAAAGCTGCTTACATGCTCGTTATTACAATTGCCAAACGGTGAATTTATCGTGCCGCCATCGGCGGCATTGCAGCTATTCCACCGGGGGTTCCACTGACGGCCGATCCCGGGCCGAGGAGGACTTGTTTCTGTTGGGTCTTTTGCATTTCTTCCATCTGAGCGCGTTCCACCTCAAAGACGATCGGTGCGAACAAAATCATGGAACTGGTGAAAAAGATCCACGAAGCATTGCAGGTGAATTTGTAAACCGTTTTTACACTGGCAACGGAGAAGTCCGTTACCGCACCGGAAAAGCTTCGCACTGTGTCCGGAAACATTTCCGTCAAGCCCCAGAGTCGCTCCGAGAGGGTTTCCTCCGGTTCCTAGTAGTAAAAGATAAATCACTAACCCGCTGCTATGTATATTATTGGAATTCAATAAATTTTCTTTCTAAACACATTTGAATTTCCACTAGCTTCAAATGTTTCTCTGAAATTATTCTTTGGCGACCCACAAGTAAAAATAATTGGGATTTCAAAAATGACCAGGTAGTAGGGTTTACTCTTAAATTTCTTCTTACTGCCTGGGAGGGATACAATACAACAGAGAAGCTTAGTAGAAAGGGTAGAAAGAGACAAACCAACTTACGTCATCATAATCATCTTCCTTGTTTTTGATGGCAGCAGGCGTAGCGACTGCCGCAGCTTTTGGTACCGGCTGCGGTGTTGGTACAGGGTTTGAAGTGGATGGCACTGCGTTCGTAGGTTCCTTTTTGGAATTTTCCTCTACCTGCAAGCATTTGCGTTATTTTTTAATTGCATAATCCTTAGTATACTAAACGCAGTTGATAAGAATGTGAAACTGACTTTTGGTTTGATTGATATAGCTCAGCCCAAGTCGCACGTAAAATTCCGAATCATACTTTTGGTCGTTCATGAGAAATGTTCCTTTATCGAAAAACTTACCTGTTTTCGTTCCGGTGTATCATCTTTGCTGTTGCCTGACGATTCCATTCCACTGTCCTTATCCGCTGAAAGTTCGTCCTCATCCACTTTATCTACCAACACAACCTCGGGGTCGGAATCCATTCACAAAAATTCTGACACTAATCAAATTGAAAAATTATTGCTATTCGCAATACTCGTGGTTACTAGATCGATTCCAGCGGGGAAGGAATTTTGTTCGACAAACTGCTTATTCCTTTAATTTTACTTTTTGTCTCCAGCCCCGAATTAAAATGTCGAAATAAAATTTTGATGCACTGCACCCCAACAACACATGCGTTTGCGAGCAAATGAACGATTGAACGAAGAAAAGAAACGATGGAGACGAGCGAGAATTCAGCAAAAAAGAAAAGGTGATAAAAAGGATAAAAATCGATCTTGCACACTTAAATATTTTCGCCTGTAAATCAGTCTATTTTACCTAAACTTGGCTGCAACTTGAAACCTTACAAATTCAAACTCTGGGTTTAGTTGTTTTAAGTTTTAAGCGGGGTACGCTGCTGAAAAGAAAACAGCTCAAGAAAAAATCTTGTTATTTACCGAAGAAATTTTGACAACTCCAATGCAAGCAACCACCTGTCATTTTTTCTTGTGGTAATAATTGCGCCGGATATTATTCCGTACGGAAAAGTGACGTTTTAATTCACTTGCGTGTAAAGCAACGTCATCTGGACGTGAAATAATATTTCTTATGAGGTGCGTACTGCTTAAGAAATCGTAAAAGAAATCAATTTCTTGAGCATTTCTTGTCCTATCTTTTTACCCATTACTTTTCAGCAGCGTACCCCGCTTTAAATATAAACCAAAAACTTAGTGCCGAAAATATTGTGCTTTGCAGCTGTACCTGGATTAATCCAGATTATTTTCTCTAATGCCAATGTATATGACAAAAGAAAACAGCAACATTGCAGTTGTCACTCTTTCCCTTTCTCACTCACAGCATTCGCATTATCGCACTTTTTGTGCCAGTCGCACTTTTAGACTGCGGTGTCCAGTAAGGTGCAAAATGCGGGATAAATACTTTATAATTATTTATATTTTTAGATTGAATTAACAAAAGGGCGAGTGTCGCATATGTAAACAAAACGGGTGAGAGTTATTTTTTTGCTGGACCAGCATAGGAAAATCAACCCTCACTTGGTTTGTTTACACTTGCGACATTCGCCCTTTTGTTAATTCTATCTTCAATTTATTGATTTTCTTTCATTATTGCTATACATATTCGTCTGTTTACAGTTGACCCCCGCTAATTTGAATCCTCATCCAAACTAACGGAGTTTGGTTTTAATTTGAACAATTAACAACCCCAAATATGCTGAAACTTGTATGAACTAGCCGCTCTGCTCTTTGTTATTGTTTCGGCGGTTTTATTTAGTTGGCATTGCAAACAAGAATATTTCATTCTACGAGCGAATTTTTATCAGAATCGTTGAGAAATTAAATGTGCAACACATTAAACACGCTAGACCAGAATAAACAAATCAGGTCCATGTGCATTGTCTTCATAAGCAAATGGTGGCATGTTGATTATGACATGTGAACCATTTTTAATTTGCACGTCGTGCAAACAAACGGGATTCAAATTAAAAAGTGTTTAGATTAAAAATGGTCAAATGAACGGGAGTCCACGGTATGAGAGCCGCGAATTAATCTGGTGCAATTGGTAGAAGAAAATATTTGGGTTCGGCGCTCAGTTCAAATGACAAAATTTAATGTAATTTTTTTACGGGTGGGGCGTGATCGTTTTTAGTTTAGACCTTGGACAGGACGTGACACGTTGTATCACAGAAGAGGCAATTTGCTGTCGAAAAAGAGCCAGCTTCCTGATTGGCTGATTTCATGCATGCAACTGTAGAAACAAAAATTCACAAGGGAAGCGCTGAAAATCACAACAAATACTGAAACCAATAAGCACTGACGAACTGACATGACACGGAAGAAAATTCTTCAAAAACCATCGTCCTACGCATTTTGCTTGCACACTAGCGCCCCTGTTATGCATGTTGCGGAGAAGCTTGCATTTGCAGGGTTTTATACGGTAGGTTTTTACCACAAACTATACAGACAACACGCGAACGATTTTTCCAGGTACCAGAAGGGACGTGAGAAAGTCACTCACGGTCCCTTCACAAGCACTCATTTTTCTCACTCTTCTAAAGAGTTTGGATTCATCAACAGGTCATATAGCAACGCAAAACAAACATTTTTGGTAACCATATAAAACATAAACACTCTGCCTTGCCAACCCGAAGAAACGGGCAATAGCAACCAACGGAAGGTGCTGTTATTTTTGTCACAAAACTTGGTGACACGATAAACTTGGTGCTAATCTTCGTTGGAGATCTTAAAATCGGCGTGGAAAATATCGATCTTGCAGTTGTGTGCGAGGAAACTTGTCTCCCGATGGTAAACCCATATGTCGCTGTAACCCTCCTCCATGCCATTCGCGGGTTCATCGTTGGCAAATTCGATATTGTTAAATATGCTTTTTCTAATCAAGAGATGATTTTTACAGGTCAACAGAACTGCCTCTAGAAAATAATATTTGGCCAAAAGAATGTCTTTATAGCTTTTACTCAGCGGTACACATGTCAACTCCTCAGTTGGCCAATAACAAGGGACTACGACTTGCAGAATGTTGTGGAATATCTTCTTACATTCCTTGAAGTCTGCCTCGTGCTCGGCGAAATTGTCCAATATCCCTCTATTAGCAACACAACAGTATGTGTCAGCTTGGCTGAGTTTTCCAATGTGGCCCACTGGTTCGGAGTCCCACCCGTCGGTGAATCGGAGCACAACAGCGCGGTCATTAACAAACCTTGAATATCATCCAGCAACCGAGAACCCAATATTAATAAGGGTTTCTTCACTTACTTCCTCACGCACAATTTGGGCACGTTTCTCATTCTGTTTCGCTATTGATTAACTTCTGCTTTTGGTGTGCGGTAATCCGTGTCCATAAGCCTTTGGTTTTTTCAAATCTGATGCTTATAAAGCCGATGTTCCTAGATCTCTTTCGGCAAGTTGCATCACTTCTGCCAGAGCAAGAACTGTGCGTTTTTTTCGTCCCAGTCTTTATGCACATTCAGTGCCAGCGATACAACCGGTAGATGGTTGCAATTCGGCAGACACTTCTTTCTTTTGGTGCTAAACAAAGTGATGAACCAAATTCCATTTATCAAACCTGCGGGGCTTACGACATATCGAAACATGCAGAATAGAGCTAAGTCTATACTTACCGTGTACCGAACAATGAAAAGCAGTATTTCTTACTTGTGAGTGTTCAAAATTTCTTTTTGAACTGAATTTATTGAAAGTAAATCGAAAGAAAGGAGTAACACAGACAGAATAATCACATTTATGCAAATGTTAGTCATGGATCTGCCTATTGCTGATTTGATTATCGTAATGCCCGCAAAAATTATCCTAATTATGACGCATTCATCCTAAATTTAAAGAGTCGTTTTGGATGTTATAGTTTTGTAGGTGAAATGAATAAAAAGCTCATCGAATACCAAGACCGGCATTGGTAATAAAGGCTTGTGAAATGGTTGGTCCGGAACAGTTTTCATAAAAATCATTGCAATCGGTAAAACCAAAGATGATTCGCATAATATTAAAACAAGTACCTGTGTGCTAAATAAAATTCTAATTCAACCGATTATATCGGTTTTCCTCTACAACCTCGTTAGCCATTGAAACGCGAATCGGTCTCAAAAATGAAACCGGTAAATTTGCTGAATTAGATCTTCTCGTAAAAAAATTTCCATTGCCCAGGAATCACAGCCGGCCTGATGGGTCTCGAAACGCTATCTTATCCCGATGGCTAAACTTTCCAGGTGCTGGGACATTTTGTCTCTCTCTGGGAACTTCGGATGGACTTCCTTTTTGTACACCTTGATAACCTGATCCACGTAGCCGTGGTCATCATCGCACGCAACCTGTGTATAGGTCCGGATCACCAGCTCTTCGTTGATCGTCGCCGACAGACGTTTATGTTGCCCGATTGGCAGGCCCAGGATGCGATCATTCGAAGGAAGACCAAACCGAAAGCGGCGAGTGTCATGCGAAATTTTCTTTTTCCACCAGCGGAGCATGTTTTCCTTGGGTAACCAGCAGCGTGCGCGGTTGGGACGATTTCTTCGAACCACTCTGGCTGGCTTGCTTTTTTTTGCTTCTTACCGCTTTTCAGGTAGAGATTGGCCATGAAAGCACCGGCGACCACCACCAGTGTGCCGGTCGCTATCGGAACGACATCCAAGTGGAGCAGGTTGCAAATGAATTTATGGAAAAACATACAATAATCGGGCTACTAAGTTTTCTGCGCGAATGGATTTCTGAATTTCTAGCAGAGTAAAAGAAACAGATAGCGTTTGAGAGCTTTGAGAGTCATGTGAATATGTGAGAAATGCAAGGGACGAAATTCACTCGCTTCAAATGAATCTGGTCCCTAATATTTTATGCTTTTTGTTCTACGCGCGGTGTCTGTATAGTTTGTGTTTTTACTTTTGCAGGGTTTTATACTGCAGGTTTCTTATATACATTTGTATGGTTTTATACTGGAAACTCGAAGCAGCACTCGAGCACCACGGTGTGGCCATGGTGCGAAACATGCTTTTTTGAAAAATAAGTGGTTTTTCATTGGACGATGGAATTAACGCGAGTGTCTCGTCTGTTTATCTGTAAGAAGTCGCTTGGTCACGTCCTGTCCTGGTTTGACTCAAAACTTTTGAGTATTTAAACACACTAGTCAGGTAATCTTCTTTATACGTGTGAAGTCCCAGACACAAAGCATACGGATTTTACTACGTTGCGGCAATTTGACAGTTTTTCCATGGGTTTTCTGTCAAATTTCCGCAACGTAGTAAAATCCGCATGCATTGTGTGGGCCTTGAGGGTGTGAGTTAAAGATAGAATTAACAAGAGGGCGAATGTCGCAAGCGTAAACAAACCGAGTGAGGGTTGATTTTCCTATGCTGGTCCAGTAAAAAATAACTCTCGCCCGTTTTGTTTACATTTGCGACATTCGCCCTTTTGTTAATTCTATCTAGAGTTGAAAAGTTGATACCGTTACGTAATTTTTGAATGAGTTTGTCAGTGTCAGGTGTCATCTGTCATGTATCATGTTATTATTTTTATTTTATTATTTTATTGCTGCTTTATTTATCGTATTTATGGTATTATTCTGAGAGTATTAATAATATCTAAAAGTACCTTGATTGACTCAAAGTTCTTGCTGTCGCCGGATTTTTTTCTTTCCAAGGAAAAAATTCCTCAAATTCACAGGTAAGTGGCAACTACGAAAGTACGCATTACACATAGGTAACATTTTTAGGCGACGTTGAATAATTTTAAGTTAAAGCATTCAGTTCGCAGATTTTCTTTTCACAAGATGTCCGAAGAAGATTCCTTCATAGTACTGGGTTCGACTCCAACCCCATCGATGGAGAATTACCTAATGGAAGATGGTTATGATAGGAAACCAACATCGCTGACGCCGTCACAGAGAAACATAATGGAAACCTCCTCCACCCAAATTGATTCCAATAATTTTAGCTTGATCCAAGCGGATGAGTCATTAAAGTCGAGTGCTGCTACGCAGAAGTTTGATGTAAAATCCTTATCACCACCACAATCGGTTAATTCAGTAGCTATGAACGGTTGTACAAACAATTCCTTAGCTGCCAGTGTTATTATGGGTGAAACCAAATCTAGTCTTCTTCAGGCTTTTCCAAGCCTGATGAGCTCATCGGTAACCATTAATGAAATACAAACATTGCGACACTTGATAAATGAGCATGGACAAATGAAGGACAGCTTGCAGAAGGCGAATGTAGCAATGAGGAAGAATTTTAGCAACATTCAAAAATGGCAGGACGAAGTTAAATTGAAATATGCGAAACAAGTTCGCACGGTTGACGAACAGATGATGGCAATAGGTGCCTTGCAGGAAGAAAATCAAAGTTTAAAGCAAGCACTAGCACACGCAGAATCGCGTGCAAAAGAGCAAGATGCGCATTTTCAGCAGGAACAGAAAGCAGCACAGAAAGAAATGGACGATATTCGCCACCAGATGGAGGCCGAGCGTACTTCCGCCGGAACCGAACTGGACGAGCTGCGAAAGATGCTCTCCGAAAAGCAGTCCATTTTGCAGAACATGGCTAGACAAATCGAACGCTTGGAGCTGGAAAAACAGGAATTCGTTGTGGTCAATTCGAACAAACCGGACATCAAAGATAGAGATGGATTAGAGTTCATAACTAAAGAGGAACACGACCGGCAATTGAAGGTGCTTCAGCGAGAAATGTCCGTTGTGCTTGCACAGAATCTTCAGTTTGAGGATATGGTAAGAAACGTTAGATTAGTTAGAGGAACAATAATAATTGTAATGGCATTTGTATCCTTTCAGAAAAAACTGTTCATTGACGAGATAAACTGTTTGAAAGTAAATATGACAGCAGCCGAGGAGTTGCACGCTAAGCACCGTGCGGAAATACATCGTATGACGAAAGAAATAGAAACAAAGGATGTTTCACTGGCAGAAAACATCCGAGAACTGAAGAGCCTTAGTGAACAGGTGGACGTGTTGACAGCCCAGTTGGATATTTATAAAAATGATTTCGAAGCCGAGCGCTCGGCCCGAGCAGAACTGGCCAGCGAGAAGGACCGTATTTTGAGCGATTTGAAATTACTGCAAAAACGTAACCAGCAATTGATAGATGAAGTCCAGAATGGGTAAGTCCAACGGTGTTCTATCATGGGAGTAAGAAATGAACTTTGAATTTCTTTTTCAGAAGATCGGCTGAAGAAAGTGCTACCCGTGCAGCAAACGAGTCCCTCGATAGACGCAATCCAGCGGAAGTGGTCGCAGGTTCTTCTGCAGGAGGAAACTCTGCTGAAAAACCGAATGGCAATGAAGAACAGCTCTTCCAGCGACCAGTCTTGCACTGTCCACTTTGTGACAGTGTTTTTAAAGATTTGAGCACCCTACAGAATCATGTTGAGGATTGCTATGGTACGGCATAAACTTGACAAAACTTTGGAGGGTAATTTAAAATGAACCTGTTACATATGTATACATATTTTAAAATTACATATTGCACTTTTTCGCATTCATATGCCAAAACTATAATAGCAAGTGACACGAGGCACTCTTACGTGGGCCTTTCATTTTTTCTACGGTTGGTTGCCACGTGCTTATGAATAACACTATAAACTGTGTAATAATACACATTATTATTGACCTGTAGAATCCTTAATCACTAGACTGAATAAACTTTGGATAGATTTAAATGCATCGCATAGAAAACCTGTTGAAATAAATGCGCTCTAACAGCTGACTTCTCGGTACTAGTTTACTTACTTACTTTAGTGGCAACGGTCCGTTATCGATCCTGCGCCGAATGAATTATGGTCCTCCAGTACCGTCGGTCCTGGGCTGCCGTTCTCCAATCCCCACGAACACCAGCTGAACGTGCATCGTCTTCGACAGCACACACCCACCGGAAAAATAGTTTTGGCTACTCTTTCATCGGGCATTCTGGCCACGTGTGCAGTCCACCGCAGCCTGCCACATTGCACTACCTTCACTATATCAGCATATTTGTATACTTGGTACAGCTCGTGATTCATGCGTCTGCGCCACACTCAAAAACCAAAAGCACTCGCCGATCAGTTTCCCTTAGCGTCCATGATTCGTGTCCGTAAAGGGCCACCAGGAGGATTAGTATTCTGTAGAGCGCCAGTTTTGTGCGAATTTGCCAACTACGGGACTTCAAATGGCTACGTAATCCGTAGGAACTAGGAAGCCCGATTCGCGGCTGCAACTCGTCGTTTCACTTCGCGGCTTACATCGTTGTCACATGTCACGAGTGTACCAAGGTATATAAATTCCTCCACTACTTCATATCGTTCGTTTTGGCGTTGTTAATGGTAAGTCCCAATCTCGTCGCTTCCCTTTTAAAGGGCCTGAAGGGCTCTTCCACTGCTCTACGGTTGATTCCGATGATATCGACGTCATCCGCAAAACCAAGAAGCATGTGAAATTTCGTGATGATAGTTCCATTCCTTTCCACGTTTGCCCTTCGTATAATGCACCTTCCAAGGCAATGTTGAATGGCAGGTTAGAAAGTGCATCCCTTTGCTTCAGTCCATCCAACGTCACGAAAGCAGCTGAGGTCACACCCGCTATCCTAACGCATGATTTGGATCCGTCCAGCGTCGCACGAATCAGCGTAACTAGTTTCGTCGGAAAACCATGTTCTAGCATTATCTGCCACAGCTCATTTCGTTTAACTGAATCGTACGCCGCTTTAAAGTCCACAAACAGATGGTGTGTCTACGAGTTGTACTCCCGGAACTTGTCTAGCAACTGACGCAGGGTAAACACCTGATCCGTCGTGGAGCGACCCTCCCGAAAACCAGCTTGGTACTCGCCGACGAAGGACTCCGCTAACGGTCTCAGTCTGCACAACAGGATACGGGAAAGCACCTTGTAGGCAGAATTGAGCAATGTAATTGCTCGATAGTTTTTACACTTCAGTCGATGACCCTTTTTGAAAATTAGGCAAATGAGCCATCCAACCACTCCCCCGGCATTTGTTCTTCCTTCCATCGCTTACAATTCCTATCCTGTCCCTGCTGATCTCCGCATTTACCTCCCCATTCAACAGTGTCTGGAAGTGCTCCTTCCACCTGGCTGCTACCGCCGTTTTGTCGGTAAGCAGGTAGGTTGTCAGCACTATCATTGCACATCACGGGCATGGCACAATTCCTGCATCTCATCGTTTTATAGACACTCCGTGTGTCGTTGCTGGCGTATCGCTCCTTTGCGCCGGTGAGCACCTGCTCCTCGTACTCGCGATTCTTTAAACGATGGATTCTTTTTTTCGCAGCTCTAGTCTCTCTGTATCTCACTCTGTTTTGACGCGTTGCCGCAGTGAGCAGGCGACTCCTGGCCTGATTCTTTTCATCTGTCACTTTCTGACATTCGGCATCAAACCAGCTGTTACGCTGTCTTCCACGCGTCTTGCCTACCACCTCTCTCGCAGCTGTTTCGATGGCACCATGGATGTTCTTCCACAGGCCATTTATATCTTCTCCTTCTACCTGCTGTTCTGCGATGCGATTCGTTGGTCAAGCTTCCTGGCGTATTCCACTGCTACGCCGTCTGCCGTGAACCGCTGGATGTTGAAACACAGCGTCCTCTCAGTGCGAGATGTTGCCGTGTTCGACAGCCTTGCGCGAATCTTACTTACTACGAGATAGTGGTCAGAGTCGATATTTGGTCCCCGAAAAGACCGTACATCGATAACATCCGAAAAGTGTCGACCGTCAATCAAGACATGATCGATCTGAGAGCTAGAGTCTCCATTTGGGTGCCTCCAGGTGTGTTTCCAAATATTCAAACGTGGAAAGTAGGTGCTACAGATGGCCATCCCTCTGGCCGCGGCAAAATTTATGAGCCTCAGACCGTTATTATTGGTCGACAGATGCAAGCTATGTCTTTGAATAACTGGACGGAAGAATTCTTCCCTCCCGATCTGCGCGTTTGCATCTCCGATGATGATTTTCACGTCGTGTTTTGGGCACTCTCCATAGGTCCTCTCAAGCCTGTCGTAAAACTCGTCATTAGCATCATTGGATTTATCATGTCGGCGCGTATAAGTTGATTAGGCTATATTTGAAGAATTTGCCCTTAATCCTCAAAACGCACATACGGTCATCTACGGGCCTCCACCGGATAACTCGTTGCTTTTGTTTTCCCAACACTACGAAACCGCCTCCATGTTCTGCTTTTTTACCACCACTGTAGTAGATGTGGTACTTGAAAGAAGTGCCTGCAATAGGGTCTACTGCACGGAACTCCCTTTCTCCGGAATTTGGTCACCGAACTTCCTGAATAGCAGCGATCTCCACTCCGGGTTGATGCAGCCCTCGAGCTAGCAAGCCAGCCCGTGCCGGTTCATGGAGAGTTATGACATTCCAGGTAAGGCCATCGACCGTCATCATTTGACTTAGATCTGCGTGGAGGCGCCAGGTGGGAGCTTCAGGGAGCCAGAGCTATGTTTGACGCTCCTTCCCTCTCTCCATTTCTCGTTGCTAGTTTATTCCTCCCTAAAGACTGACAATATCCAAAACTTAAACCATTAAATCGGTAATTTGCCAGCCCACAAACTATGTGCGTCTACTGGATGAAGACCTACCTTCCTCCGTGGGCCTAGGTATTTCGAGCCTCGAAGTCGCTCGGATGGATCAAGAAACGCTCTGTCGTTAAAAATAACCGTACTGCCAGGTGACGAAACCCTGGAACAAGCACTGGAAAGGAAAAAAACTGTTTGAAAACTGTCTAAGCATTTCCACGAAGGAGAATTTGGCAAAGTGTCGACAAACAACTAGTACAATGGACGAGGAGGGAAACCTGACCATAAACGAGCGTGAAGTGGTCGACAGGAGGCATCAGTCGATGGGCATCTGAATGGCGATTTAATGCAAGGAGGAGGAACGAAATTTAACTTGGGAGTACCCACAAACGATAAAAGCGTCCTGTCGCCCGACTCGAAGACAGTTGCTGAAGACTGATAAACTTACTTATTGGTCCAAGTTTGCCGGTCCGGTAGAGCAAATGTATGAAATCAGAGATCTCCACAGCCGATGGTTATCAGCCATGGCTTTTATCAGTCGGCAGGACAAGTTATTGTCAAATCCGGGCTGTTGGCATGGCTAAGTCATGAGCTTCTGGGTCTGCCTCTTCTTCGTAGTCCTTGCGGATTTTAGTCGACCGCTTCTCTGCAGATCTCGTTCACTCCTCAAGGTGTATGCAACCCACTTCCACCAACTCATTTAGCTGCTCCATCGTTAGAGGATTCCAGGGCAGGGTCCTCGATTCGGTCTGCTGTCAATTGCTTCAACTAATATATCAGCCATAACGATGCGAAACAGAAGCGGTGATAAAATGCAGCCCGGTCACACGCCAGCAGTAACCCTTATAGGGTCGGACAAAACGCCGTTTTGCAAAACCTTGCCTCCTCTATGCCTAAGTGGTTGAGGCGATCAAACGCTTTTTCAAAGTCAGCAAACACCAGCAGGAGTCTTGAAATTCGTTGATCTGCTCCAATATAATGCGGAGCGTTGTGATATGGTCTATACAAAGGATCGGCCAGTACGAAATCCAACTTGCTGCCGAAAGTAGCGAAAGTCGGTCTTTTCCTGAATCCGGTTGAGGATTACCTTACAGAGTAATACAGAGCAACGTGATGCCACGCCAGTTACCGCATTCAGTTAGGTCTCCTTTTTTAGGGATATTGACCAATATGCCCTGCATGCTGCATCCAGTTCACCGGAAAAATTGCGGTTTCTCATATACTGCTGACAAGCTGATGCATCATCTGGGCTGACAAAGATGGGTCAGCTTTGAGCATCTTGGCAAAATGTAGTCTATCCCTGGCGCACTATTGGATTCCATACTCTTGACGGTTACTTCAATTTCAGAGAAGATTTGTTCAAAATGTACTGTCCATCACTCAAGAAGTTCAGTACGGGCAGTCAGTAGCTGACCAGCACTGTTCTTTAGCGGCACCTTTTGTATTCATCCTGACGCGATGAGAAATATCGTACAATAAACGGATATTACCATTGGCGACGGCGGTTTCTCCTTGTTCGGCAAGGGCGTTAGTCCAGGCCCTCTTGTCTCGTCGATCTTCTTCCAAGTTTCGATCTATTTACTTCACCAGCTGCGCGCTTTGCCGAGGGTTTTGTCACAGTTCACGATGAAGACGTTCCTAATGCCGGTCAATTGATCTTCAGCGGTTCCACCAGGTGATATGGCAACTCCGCTCAAGATTCATTTTGTTTAAAAAGGCTCTTTTCTCCTCAGGATTCTCCAATCGGCGAACGTCGTATCGTAACAGCACCCAACTTTCTCCACCTGTCGTTGGACACATGCAACACACAAACGTATCTCAGCGCTAAAAAAGTGGTGGTTATGTGTAATACCAGTGCTGCGTTTATACAGCTTAATACACACTCGCAAAAACTCGTCGCAGTGCATGCAAAAATAAGAGCGAGAGTCCGAAAGAGATGCTCATGCTTGCGTGTTTGTTAGAACGAGAACGCGTGTGTGTGGAAATTAAACTGCTGCAAACACTACATCCGTTGGAGCGACAGGGTTTCGAACTTAAACGTTGAACGCTTCGTTTTTTATCGCTTATCAAATCAGTGCCGAATTAAGGAGCCGTCTCTGCGTTTGTCGGTCTCAAGCTGCCGCTTTCCAATCATCCCTAGTACCTGCTGCTCTAGGATCCTCGTCAACAGCCCTCATCTGACGGGTATGTGGTCTACCCCGAGGCCTCTGTAGAATTCTCTGCTGAATATTATTTTTGCTGGCCTCACATCAGGTGTTCTTCCTTTGTGATCAGCCCACTGATACCCTGTCGTATTTTAGTCACCTTACAATCACCCTTATTCTGTATTTCGAACGGATCTTCATTTCGTTCGACTTGTTTCGAACGAGTTGTCTTACCCAGTTGATTTTGCTGACGGAATGAAGAATACCATCCACTTTCGTTCGAAACACCAATCCGTTCGAAATACAGAATAGGGATGAATATCTGAATCTTTGTATACTTGGTATATTTCGTGATTCGTGCGCTTGTCCCATACTTCTTCTCCTAATTTGCCACCCGCCGAATCGATCGTAGCATCTTACGTTCAGAAACGCCAAGAGCTCGTCGGTGGCTTTCTTTCCATCTCCACGTTTCGTGGCCGTAGGGTACCCCCGGGAGAATAAGCATCTAATAGAGCGCGAGCTTCGTGCGGAGTTGCAGGCTACGGGACCTCAACTGGCTACGTAAACCGTAGGTCTTGTTGGCAGCCGCTATCCGTCTTTTTACTTCACAGTTTACATCGTTGTCACGTCACTGACGTACCAAGCTAAACAAATTTCAACACAAGCCACCATATACTTGGTTTTGGTAGGGTTTATGATAAGTCCTATGCTCGCAGCCAGGCTTCTGTCGTGCTCTGCAAAATATCTCAATTCTTGGCTTTTTACTGGCAAATTTGCTCTCTCTCAGTCGAATGTTACCTTCTCCGACGCGGTGAGTTTTGTTTTGCTTTTGCAGTACTTTGCTGCTTTGCTCTGCTAGCGAGTGAGCATCAGTTTGGTTTCATCTTTCTTTTTCTGCCGGAGCGCTACCGAATGCATGCTCTCAAGGTCACGGAGTAAATCGTTCCAGTCCATATAATTGCCTATCACATATTCTCTTTGGGACACGGAGCGAATAGTCTCGTGTCTCCAGTGTGTGAAAAAAATATTAGCTCTGCTTGTCGTTCTCGACAAGATGAGTGGTCGTAAGAGAAAACAGTATTCAGGCATCGTTCGGAGGGAGAGAAAATGATTGAACAGAAAACGAAAGCAACTTGACGCAGCGTCCATCTTAAGAGACGTGCATGCCACAGATCTAACACCGATTATATCGATGTTATCCGCGAACCTAAGGAGCACGTGAGATTTCGTGATGAAGGTACCGCTTCTCTGCACGCCTACTCTTCGAATAGCACCTTCCAATGCAATGTTGAACAGCAAATTTGATAGCCTCGTCACCTGGCTCCAAACCATCTAACGTCAGAAACGAGTCCGATGTCTCACCTCGTTATTCTGACGCTTGATTTTGAACCATCAAACGTAGCACTCATAAGCCGAATCAGTTTTGTCGAAAAACCATATTTAACTTTAACTGAATCACGTGCTACATGTTGAGATCTAGGTATAAGCAAATGAAGTTGAATTCCCGGAGTTTATTGTAGATTTGTCGCAAGGTAAATATTTGGTTCGTCGTGGAGCGCCCCTCTCGAAAACCGCACTGATATTTGCTAATAAAGGTTTTCTGCAACGGCCTCAGTCTGAGAAACAGAATACGGGAGACAATTTCGCACGCAGAATTGAGAAGAGTAATTCCTCGATAATTGCTGCATTCGAGTCGACGGCCCTTTTTGTAAATAAAGGATATGAGATCTTCCAACAAGTCCGTAGGTAGTTCCTCCTCAGTCCATACCTCTAGCCTATAATTTGATGAGTTTCCATAATACAGCCGTTCGTTCCCGACTCTCGAAGTTCGGCGGGGATACCGTCCTTCCCGCCAGCTTTGTCGTTTTTCATCACCCTAGCTGCTCCGATCTTTCGGTAATCAAGTTGCTCCCCATAACAGGAGTCTTGCAGGGTCTAGTTCCGCTGATTGTTTTAAAGAAGCTTCTCGTACCGTGCCTCTCAAAGCAATTCTCCGTCTCCTTCCGCTAACCAACGAATGTTCAGTCATATTTTCTTTGTTAGTTTCGATTTGAATACGTTGGGCAACCGGGCGCGAATCTTGCTTACTACTACGAGATCTTGCTTACTACGGCTCGAGTCCACATTTGGTCCTCGGACTGTTGTAATTGCTGTATTACCGTCAGATTACCACACCAGCAGTTCGATTTGTTTTTGCACTGACCAACTCGCATGGAAAAACTTTCCACAAATTTCTTCGGAAAACGTAACCAACAAAAGTTTGAAAAAGTTTTGTCTTAGCCATGACAAAAGTAGTGGTTTAGAAAGCATCACATAGGAATAGGTATATTGGAAAACGAAAAAAAGTACATTCGTGCTCTATAGGACATTATCATCAATAACCAACATCCGAAGGTTTGATGCGCAAAATAACCGGCACACTCGTGCAGGGTAGAATGGCCACCTCAGTTACAACGGCCGTCACCAGTTCCGGAGGTGTTACATCGTAATGTAAATTCAACGGCGTTAGGCTGCTAATCGATTCCCACTCGGCAAGCGGGTTATGAAGTTGGTTCTCCCGCGTGCCCGAGTTCAAGATCAAATCATTAGGGTTACCTGTGGTTGAAATATTTCATTAATCACTCGGAACATGCGGGGAAAAAGCTTCAAACGTACCAATTTCATTATACACAAAGGCATCCGTCTGAACACGTTCGCTAAATTTATGTGTTTCACAGCAAACCAACACCGGTACGTTGCACGCCTTGGCTACGAGTGCAATTTGGGCCGTGCCAACGCGAGACATGACACATCCGTTGGCAAGCAGTGCGTGAGCATTGAGCAGAACCTTCGTCACTTCGGGCATAACGTAGCCAATAGCGTTGATCAGTACAGTGGTGCAGTCCATTCCTTGCGCTACCAGCTGCCGAAGCATTTCATGCTCTCGGTTGCGTGGTCGAGAATCCACAATCACCACGCGGAAGCTCTTCTGACGCCGGTTGGCCTCCTCAAGAATGTGTTTTATCAGCGTCGAACAGCCATAGGTAAGGATGACATCCCCATCGTAGATTTTCTCTTGCACGGAAATACTGATCGCTTCCTCAGCTTTTTCGATCTGATCGCGGATGTACGTTTGGATAGCATCCAGGAGATACTCTTTTTGCTGAAATTAGTTTAAATTTATGTTACAGTACTACGTGTTACTTTGGCTTTATTTTGAATGAACACTAACATCCGAGTCCGAATCTTTAGCGTTCAGCTGCCTCGTGTGCATCTTAATGTACTTCAGTGCGTTAGTCATCGAGACGGAAAACGGTCGGCAGCGTTGTAGATGAACAATGTTTGGATTTAGTGTTTCTTCGAAGCCACGCGAAAACTCCTTGTCCGGCGGTGTTTCGTAGTCGCCGATCATTTGCATTAAGGCATTCAGAAAGGCGAGGCAGCGGGCCTTGGAACCGGCAACAACACCGTCCGCGTACTGCAGACCAAGTTTCGTAACTGCTGGATGAAGCTGGGTCGAGTTGACAATTTCCGCGGCAGCAAATTTAGCCGTGTAGAGATGGTTTAACAACCGAACCATGTGCGGTTGTTGAGTTGCATCGGTCTTTACGGATTTCTTCGGTTGTTTCTGTAAAGAAAACTGTAATTACTTATTCATATTACTTATCTATTCGGTGAAGAACTAACCGTCGGAGTAGACTCCTTCTTAACCACCTTTGCTGGTTCGGTTTTGCTTTTAGCTGCTTCTGGAGCAACTTTCTTAACCTGAGCTGTAGCCTTGGCTGCACGTTGTGCTTCTTGCAAAGCTCTGCGTTCAGCTTTAGTCGTTGCAGGTTTAGCGGTCGGAGCTGCACCAGTCGATGCACGTTGTGCTTCGAAGAGAGCTTTGCGTTCTGCCTTACTAGGGTTTTTATCAGCCGTTGAAGTAACTAGCGGGTCTTTCGGGTCCGAGATATGAAGATTGGACAGTTTCTCCGATAAACTGCTATCGGTGCTAGATTTTTGCAGAGAGGTAGAATTGACTGGCGTAGGTGCTGCAGCAGCAGCCGGTTTTGGTTTGTCCTTGGACTTGCCCTTGGCTGCTGCTTTCGCTGCTTTTTTAGCTTCACGTTCCGCAAGAACCTCCTCCCGGGATTTTTCTACCTTCGGCGGGTTCATAGTTTCTTCTAAAGGGACTTTAATTTGCTGTTGCTGAGCGTCAATGGGGAAAATTTGATCCAGCGGAATATCCACTATTCCTCGAATGGAGTTTACGGTCCGTTGATGACTGATACCTTGGGAACAACCCGCCGATATAAACTTTCTTGGAATTACAACGTTTTCGACGGTGTAAATAATCGAAGAGGGAAATATTTCAGTAGCGGAAATATCAGCAATACATGGGCAGCTCAATTCTGCTTTTGAGCTTTCTTCGGAAGGAAAAATCTGATCTGAAGAAATATCTACAATCGTTGAACACTTGCTTGTAGGTCGTAGAACTTGTTCGGAAACTCTCGCAGGCTTCTCCGCACAAACAGCATGAACTTTTTTTCTACAAGCTTGATTTTCTAACGTGAATAATTTTGACCCTGGGAAGATTTCGTTTAGAGGGATTGCCTGAATTGGCTCGATATCAGACTCCGGTTTTTTGGACTTATTTCGCTTACGACGTCTCTTGCTAGGATTTCGATTGAGCTCGTTCTTCGGTTGCGATTCGTCTTGAGAATTTTCCTTATTCTCAGCCGCTTGCTTCTGTTCGATTGCTCTAGCCACCGGTACGGCTGGCACGAACTGCAGTGAAATTGGTTGCTGGACAATTACCTCCTGTGCAGCACCCGGCTGCTTTGGCTTGTGCTTTCGAGGGCGACGTTTCTGAAAGTAGGATATCTGTTAAGTTAGTGCAAGGCTAATCTTTTGAATCAAAAGTATGCATGCAAGTTTAGAGGAACAGGAACTACATATAGATAGAATAGCTTCACATGCAGTTAGTGTCAAAGATTTTCAGATTTAACACACATTTCACAGTGGATTGGATTACATATCTGTACCTGTTTGGAAGGAGCTCCTGGCGACTCCATTTTACTATACAGCACAGAAATAAAGGTAAATCATGGTTAGCGCTGTCTAAATTCAACAGACGGACTCAGTATAGGAAAAGGACTTGTATTAATCATTGAAAAATTATTTAATTCAAATTATGATGAAATAGGAAAACATTCATATTTCCATACTTCGAATCTTTTTCCAAATACCTAGCAGATTATTGACTCAACTAAAATTACCTATAGAATAGATGGATTGAACAACACAAATTTGCACGTATGGACTAAAATAATTACATTTTCTCTCAATCGAAATTTGTAATTCACAAAATGTGGTAAACTTTTCTGACTTTCCTCATCAGTGAACGTATCTTTGTTTTAAAAATTTTCGAATTTCGATGATTTGGGCATGATTTCATCGTTCAGCTGGGGCGCGTTCGCAAGCGATTAAATAATCCAACCCATTTTTGGGTTACTTTCTACAAGCGTGTCGTTGTCCGTTCGTCACAGAACTGTCAAACGGTCGGCGTTTCTCATCGCCACGTAATTTGTGTATGCCTGGTTCTAGTGCAGTGTGTTTGCTATTTGCTTACAACCGGAAAACTTTGTTTTTCAGTTTCTGTGAAACTATTAGAAATTTGACCGTACACCATTAGTAAAGGTATGTAACATTCCAAGCTCCGGTCTAATTTATTGGTGCTTTTACTTATCGTGTGTGCTTTAAACCGAACAGTACACCCAACCCGTCGCAATGGATTCCATGGTTCGCTACATCTCACCCGTCAACCCAGCAGTGTTTCCACATCTGGCCAGCGTACTGCTATTGTTTGGTACGTTTTTCACTGCGTGGTTTTTCGTGTTTGAAGTGTCCAGACCTAAGACCGGTGGCAAGGAAAGCGTCGTTTTCAAGGAATTGCTCATATCCTTGTTCGCCTCGATTTTCCTCGGATTCGGAGTGCTGTTTTTATTACTTTCCGTAGGAATATACGTGTAAGAGTAAATTTTCCATCGTTACTGTAACGATTACAGTTCTCACCTCAACCTTCACCAAGCTATCCACTCTCTGTGCGTGTGTGATAACATTCTAAGCGGTTTCACCGCCCTGCCAATTGAGCATTTCAACCTACGGATCGGCATTACCCGCTATGGATACGCCTGGAGAAATAAAAAAGGGTCTTAAGATAAGATACGAAAATAAGTTGATATAATACATAATTGTGTACACCAATCGGAACATATTTTACTTATAGAAAAATGAGAACTTCACAATTTTTGCAGAATTTCAATTTTTTGTGTTCCGGTGATTCCAGACACCAATTAGAAGATTACTGATAGCTTATTGATTGCCCTCTACTATATATGAGTATGATGGGGGATGTAGGTATCGCGACCCCGGTGAGGTAGTATACCGAAAACTCAATTACCACGAACAGCGAACAAAGAAATTCAGGACGGAACAATCGGTATAGGGCACGGCAAGGGACAAGGAAACGATTAAGGGATAACGATTGGAAACTTGGTATCTGGAATGTCCGAACTCTCCATGAACCGGCACGGGCTGGCTTGCTTGCTCGAGAGTTGCATCAACTCGAAGTGGAGATCGCTGCTATTCAGGAAGTTCGGTGGCCAAATTCCGGAGAAAGGGAGCTCCGTGCAGTATACCCTATTGCATGCACTTCTTTCAAGTACCACATCTACTACACTGGCGGTAAAAAGGCAGAACATGGAGTCGGTTTCGTAGTGTTGGGAAACCAAAAGCAACGAGTTATCCGGTGGAGGCCCGTAGATGACCTTATATGCGTGTTGAAGATTAAGGGCAAATTCTTCAACTATAGCCTATTCAACTTATACGCACCGACAAATGATAAATTCGATGACGCAGATCGGGAGGGAGGAATTCTTTCGTCCAGTTATTGGAAGGCATAGCCTCCATCTGTCGACTAATGATAACGGTCTGAGGGTAATAAATTTTGCCGCGGCCAGAGGGATGGCCATCTGTAGCACCTACTTTCCACGTTTGAATATTCGGACCTTTCGGACAAACCTGGAGGCATCCAAATGGAGACTCTAGCTCTCAGATCGATCGTGTCTTGATTGACTGTCGACACTTTTCGGATGTTATCGATGTACGGTCTTTTCGTGGACCAAATATCGACTCTGACCACTATCTCGTAATGAGTAAGATTCGCGCAAGGCTGTCGAACACGGCGAAAGCTCGCACTGAGAGGACACTGCGTTTCAACATCCAGCGGTTAACGGCAGACGGCGTAGCAGTGGCGTACGCCAGGAAGCTTGACCAGCGAATCGCAGAACAGCAGGTAGAAGAAGAAGATATAAATGGGCTGTGGAGGAACCATGGTGGATCCATGGTGCCATCCAAACAGCAGCGAGAGAGGCGGTAGGCACGACGCGAGGAAGACAGCGTAACAGCTGGTTTGCTGCCGAATGCCAGAGAGTGACAGATGAAAAGAACCAGGCCAGGATTCGCATGCTCACTGCGGCAACGCGTCAAAACAGAGAGAGATACAGAAAGACTAGAGCTGCGGAAAAAAGAATCCATCGTCTAAAGAAACGCGAGTACGAGAAGCACGTGCTCGCCGGCACAGAGGAGCGATACGCCAGTAACGACACACGGAGTTTATATATATTTCTGTGATGTGCAATGATAGTGCTGGCAACCTGCTTACCGACAAAACGGCGGTAGCAGCCAGGTGGAAGGAGCACTTTCAGACACTATTGAATGGAGAGGTAAATGCGGAGATCAGCAGGGACAGGTTAGAAATTGTAAGCGATGGTCAAGCTATGGAGCCAGCAACACCGGAGGAGGTTAAGTAGGCAATCAGTCAGCTGAAAAACGGTAAGGCTGCTGGGAAGGACGGTATCCCGGCTGAACTTCTAAAAGCGGAGAGCGAGCGGCTGTACGAAGCAATCCACCGGATCATTGTCAGGATCTGGGAGGAAGGACAAATGCCGGAGGAGTGGCTGGATGGCCTCATTTGCCCAATTTTCAAAAAGGGATATCGAATGGAGTGTAAAAACTATCGAGGAATTACATTGCTCAATTCTGCCTGCAAGGTGCTTTCCCGTATCCTGTTCTGCAGACTGAGACCGCGAGTATCAAGCTGGTTTTCGTGAGGGTCGCTCCACGACGGATCAGATGTTTACCCTGCGTCAGTTGCTAGACAAGTTCCGGGAGTACAACTTGCAGACACACCATCTGTTTGTGGACTTTAAAGCGGCGTACGATTCAGTTAAACGAAATGAGCTGTGGCAGATAATGCTAGAACATGGTTTTGCGACGAAACTAGTTATGCTGATTCGTGCGACGCTGGACGGATCCAAATCATGCGTTAGAATAGCGGGTGAGACCTCAGCTGCTTTCGTGACGTTGGATGGACTGAAGCAAGGGGATGCACTCTCCAACCTGCTATTCAACATTGCCTTAGAAGGTGCATTACGAAGGGCAAACGTGGAAAGGAATGGAACTATCATCACGAAATCTCACATGCTTCTTGGTTTTGCGGATGACGTCGATATCATCGGAATCAACCGTAGAGCAGTGGAAGAGGCCTTCAGGCCCTTTAAAAGGGGAGCTGCGAGATTGGGACTTACCAATAATACCGCCAAAACGAAGTACATGGTTGCTGGTAGGGAACGCGGGAGCGCAAGTGGTGTTGGTGCCGAGGTGGAGTTAGATGGGGAACGATATGAAGTAGTGGAGGAATTTATATACCTTGGTACACTCGTGACATGTGACAACGATGTTAGCCGCGAAGTGAACGACGAGTTGCAGCCGGGTTTTCTACGGATTACGTAACCAGCTGAAGTCCCGTAGTTGGCAAATTCGCACAAAATTGGCGCTAGAACACTAATCCTCCCGGTGGCCCTTTACGGACACGAATCATGGACGCTAAAGGAAGCTGATCGGCTTGGGCAAGTGCTTGGGGTTTTTGAGCGTCAAATGGTGGCAAAATAGAAAATGGAGTGTGGTGCAGACGCATGAATCACAAGCTGTACCAAGTATACAAACATGCTGATATAGTGAAGGTAGTGCAATGTGGCAGGCTGCGGTGGGCTGGACACGTGGCCAGAATGCCCGATGAAAGAGTATCCAAAACTATTTTCAGCAGAGAACCAGGAAGAAGCCGTAGACTCCGAGGCAGATCCCGCACCCGGTGGGTGTGTGGTGTCGAAGACGATGCACGTTCAGCTGGTGTTCGTGGGGATTGGAGAACGGCAGCCCAAGACCGATGGAGCATAAAATCAGGATTATTTTGAATAGACTGCATTTCAGCCGAGATGCTGAAAGCTGGCTCAGTATTTTCAGCGCAAATTTTGCATCATCTCTTCAGCAATATCTGATAAACCACGACATACACCACGACAATGGACGGTGTTCGTTTGAACTAGCCCATCGATGGACACTAGCTCAATACAGAGAATCTTGGTAAAAGGCCCAAAGAAAGGGGACCCACAGTACTCCGGAGGATGATCCATAATCGGATATCGAACGAATTTAGGTGCAAGTGCATTTCTCTAATGTTGCTTGTTCGTATTGAAACAGCATTTCGCGCCCGAATTGACTGAATTTGGCGCGTACTGAGGCTCAGAGGAGTCTTAGATAACGTAGACCAACTCATCGATACTCAGTATGAGGCGTCTTTATGTAAAATCAGTGCTGCCCGACGGCATATTCCTCAGACCCCTTACTTACTTGCTTTAGTGGGGATGGTCCGTTATTGATCATTATGCCAAACGAATTATGGTTTTGCAGTGCTATCGGTCCTGGGTTACCGTTCTCTAATCCCCCCGAGCACTAGATGAATATGCATCTTTCACCTAAATTCACATTTTCACCTAAATTCACAATATCAGCATATTTGTGTACTAGATACAGCTCGTGGTTCATGCGTCTGCGTCACAGTCCATTTTTTGACGTAGGACTACGTCTTACGGCAAGTTTTGAGATAGGGTGTCATTCCAAAAAATCGAAAAATGCGAGCGTCACGAAAAATGAAAGGTTTTGAGCGCTAATAGCTCAGCGGTTTTCCGATCGATTTTCAATATTCTTACACCAATCGATCGGAAAATCTTCTAAGAATTGACCCAAATGAAGAAAAGTATGGATTCTTGATGTTGAACTATTGAAAAATTGAAAATAATGAACCTATGCTTTACCAAAATTCTTGCTTCGTGATTGGTTGGAAGATTCTTTGTGATGATCTAAACCTATACCAATTTGATATCTGTGCTTGGGAAGTAAGCCAAAACAAGTGACCAAGTTTCCTCATTTCAACAAGATTTCTTAACACCGCGGTTAAATCTAGACCATTTTGATATCCTTGCTTGGGAAGTACGCCAGAAAGAGTGACAAAGCCCCCTCGTGCAAACAGATTTCTTACGAACGCGAGTCAACCTAGTCCAATTTGATGTCTGTGTTAGGGAAGTGTGCCAGAAAAAATGACACAGGTTCGTTGTCCCAACAGAACGCAAATTCTTTACTGCGAGACGATTATACCTCGGCGAATTTGATATCTGTGTTAGAAAAATGTGCTACAGCTGTAGAGTTCGGTTATAATACGACTCTGTGAATAGGCATGCTTGCCGTTTCATTAGAAGTGCAGTGAAAAGATGTGCTGTTGATAAAATAGGATTGAATTGGTAAAATCCCTTCAACGTGGGAACCATGGGTAATAAAAACAATCTTTAATTTCAGTAAGGTAGCGGGAAAACAATAGTTTGTGTTCTTGATTTTGTTAAATTGTTTTCAAATGCACAGTCTTGTGAGAATTGAACGTATGCAATGTTACTACTTTGATAAATGTTACATACAACGCATGTAGCATGTATATATGTTGCATATAGCATGTATACATGAAGAATCGAATGATTACAAGCATGAATACATGCTACTATCATTATAAAGAGACTTACGTAGTCCTGCGTCACCTATATATGCGGTCGTGTCTTGTACACAACCCCTCTGATTTTTTATTTACCACCAAGTATAGATCGCAGAATTTTACGCTCAAAAGCTCCAAGCACGATCAGCTTCCTTTCGCGTTTATGATTCTTTACCGTAAAGGGCCACCGGGAAGATGTGCTCGGTAGAAAACCAGTTTTGTGCGAAACTACGGGACTACAGCTGGCTACGTGATCCGTAGAAAGTCCGATTCGGGCTGCAACTCGTGTTTTTATTACGCGGTCTACATCGTCGAGAGCGTACGAAGGTATACGAATTCCTCCACTACTTTATTTCGGCACCAATACCATATTGACTCCCACGTCCCACGTTCCCTGCCAGCAAGCATGTGCTTCGTTTTAGCTGTGTTAATGGTAACAAAGAATCACGCTACTTCCCATTTAAAAGGACATCCGTAAAACCAAACAGCGCGTGAGATTTCGTGATGATAATCCCGTTCCTCTACATGTTCGCCCTTGTATTAGACCTTCCCAGGCAATGTTGAAGAGCAAGTTAAAGAGTGCATCCCCTTGCTTCAGTCGATCCAGTGACACGAAAGCAACTGAGTCTCACTCGCTATTCTGACGCATGATTTTGACGCACTCAGCGTCGCACGAATCAGTGTAACTAGTTTTGCCAAAAAACCATATTCTAGCGTCACCTGGTACAGCTCATTTCCTTTAACTAAATCGTACGCCGCCTTAAAGTCCACAAACAGATGATGAGTATGCAAGTTGTACTCCCGGCACTTTCCTTGAATTGACGCAAGGTAACCATGCGATCCGTCGTGAAGTGTCTATCATGCAAACCAGCTTGGTAGGTACTCCATTTGCGCTACTGCATGCTTTCGTTCCTTTCCACATTCCATGGTCTATCGTCGATTTCGATTTTATGCGCATCTTGAGGTAATATCGATTCTACTTCTGCTATTCTTATGTTCTATTTCTTCATAATTTCTTCGTTTAAAGAAAATGAATAAATCTTAAAAATTATTAAATTGGGATTCGTAAAATCGGACAAAGTGCGCAACATGCCAACGCTTCCGGTGTCAACTCTGCTATATTTCACTGATGAGATAGTTCGATTCTATGAGACGATAACGTATAATTAATTTGCAATATTAAAAATAGTAAGCATCAATAGTGAACGATTATAATTCTCATGCAATTACATTTTTAGATGTCGGCTGGTGAATAAACGAAAAATACTAATAATTGTTCTGGCTTTCAAAATCTCACTTCTAATTGCATCATTCTGTTTATATACAACCCTTACTTTCACCTAGCTAAATCGTAAAACATCAAGCGCTTCGCAATTTCTCTCTGACAGGCACCATTCGAACATTAGACGGAGAGACCGGCCTTCTGTCGGCACTTTTGCATCAATGCTCTCAGCATGAACTGCTTCCGCGACAATTGCCGTACATTTTTCAGGAAAACTTCCAGATCGATCACCCCGCTGCGTAAGGCTTCGCCCATAAAGTAGATTGCGTCTTCGATGGCAGCTTCCTCGGCGTATGCGTTCAACAATCTGAAATGACATCATCCCATTACTGAAGCGATTTGCCACGATAATTGAAGTACTCACTGTTTATAAAGTGGAGCGGTTGTAGTCACGGCTTCGTCTACGTCAATACCGTCAACCTTTTCCAAACTCTCCAGAGCTCTCTCAAGTTCTTCCTCTTTATCTTTGAGCACAGCAATACTTTTGGTTAGTTCCTGTTCGTCTCGCTCCAGTCTTCCAACGATGTCGTTGATTTTTGACTGGCCCTCGTTCAATTCTTGCTGGGTGCGTTTTAGTGTTTGAATCTCAGCCTGACACTGGTTAACCTTCTCCTGTATGCGACGTTTCAGTTTATCTTCTACCGCACTAACGAGTGATGCTTTTATATGTTCCTCTGTAATAGTCCCCGTACCTTGAGGCGTTGGGTTCTGAAAAGAGGATAGTTTGGTTGTGGTAAATAAAAAAAGGAAATTGTAAATTTGGAGCTACGTACATAACCGGCATTGTAACCACCAACTGTCGGCATCGCAGGCGGCATGTATGGTTGATAGCTGCCACCAGCTTGATTGTAACCACCGTATCCTCCGGCTCCGCCAACAGGATACGGCGGAAATTGCGATTGCGCCGGGTATGGACAGAATTGGTTTTGATTGCTCGTTGGTGGTTGTGGCATGAATGACTCTAGAATCGAAAGAAATGACCAGAATGAAGATACGTAATTTTAGCTCTAAAAAATACTCACGCGTAGGATAAGGTGTCGGTTGCTCCTTGGTTTGTTTTGGCTTAGAGTAGACGGGTGGAAATTCGCCAAAAGTAACAATCATAACTTGAATCAATCCCAGTAGGTCTGAGTGCGAAGCGTTCCAGTCGTGCAGATAAGGCAGATAAATTTTTCCATTGTGATCAACATACATCGACACTTTAATGTGCATATCTGAGGTGGGTTTGACGTAGCAAATTGGAGCATAACGAGGGTGAGTGTCCAGCAACCAGATACAAACCGGGATGTGATAGGTATTGCCCTTATATCGCACCGGAATCGTTCCCTGCAGGTTGAGTAGTTGTTTCGCTGTTCCATCGTTGAATACTGTTAACCGTAATTATTAGATAAATGTATAATACATTTGATTGGGTGAGAAGTAAAAATTAACATAAATGTTGACTCACCATATTCATCACTGCGATAAGCTAAAGCCTTGTACTGCTTTAGACAATCAATAACGTCCTTCTTAGTGGCAACTGGGTCCGTGTACTACGTAATAACACAAAGATGATGGACAAGTTGTTCGATAGGCTTAATTCATTCTGATTAGAATCTCTACTTACATTTGTCAACATTCGACCGATATCTTCCATTTTTGACATTTTCTATCAGATTTAACTCTTTCAAAAAATTTTTTAAATGTTTTAAGTAAAAAATAATAATAATATATTCATGCGTATCAAACGCAATTAATATTTTGATAAAAACTGATGAAAAATTAGTGATTTTCGGGCATTAACGATAGCTGTCCAAACTCTTCTCACACACAAAGACCAAAAATTAATAAATCCAGCTCTGACACTGACATTTGAAACAGTGTTGGCATCTCGCATCTACAAGATATTCGATGTATTTACACGCTAAAATGCAGCACCATCACTTTCATTCATAAATTTTATCCAGCTTTTTACGAGCCATAATGGCGGACGTGTTCGTAATATTTGTACAGCACTTTTGACATTTCTCTGATACATCGCACGTTTTCTTTCCGCACATTCCTTTAGTTTTACCGTGAACGCGCGGAAACAAAACTTGCGATGTATTAGGGAATTGTCAAAAATGTTGTCTAAATATTACGAACACGTCCGCCATTATGGCTCGTAAAAAGTTGGATAGGTGTTACCCCATCAACAACTGTACTTAATTTGGACACTTCCATTTGATTTTGCTATAAATGTCCAAATTATGTACAGCTGCTGATGGGGTCCAAAATACGTTGGTTACTCTACAGACGGCACAATAGTCACAACGTGGAGCTTTAACGTTCTGTCTGAAAAAATATTATTTTTATTTCAAATTGTAGCACCCAATTTAATTTATATTTTGTAATTTATTAGCAATTGTAACGATCAGCCTATCAGTTACCCGTGCAACAAATTTCATCAAAATAATAAATTTTTTGACGAAGTTTTTAAATTTTAATGTTTTTTGTTTGATGAGTTTTGAACGAAACAGATATAAAATTCGGGTTTACGCATTTGTTCGTCCGGAAAACACATCGTGCCCATCGTACCCACGGGAATGACACTTCCAATACCAACCTGTACAAAAAAACGTAGCCAACATAGAGCGGGCCCAAGCTGACAGCTTCATAGATGGGCTCAAGCTGACAACCGAGTCGGATGTGTAAATTGTTAAATATTGTTAGTTTTAGTTTGATTTTAGCCAAGGTTTTAGCATCACATAACCAATGACAGGCAGGCAATTGATGCGAAATACATGAAACTATGAAAATGGTTAGTTAAATTCGTTGTGTGAAATCGCTTTGCGTTTGACGCCTTTTTCATGTGAGCAACGAAAATGTGACGTCATATCAGCCCCCTGATCGTACCATCCCGCTGGCTTTAACCGGGACAGGAACCTATTTGGCAACCCTGCTCCTAACTGTCAGTAGTCAACCGTCAACCGTTCGGCTCTCTACTCTTCTTTTATGTTTTTCCCGTTTTTCCTGCTGCTGGCGTTTGCTCGGCCGCGGATTTTCGGACCAGCAAAAAGAAGAGATTGCCAGTAGGAAAAGTTGCATTTTCTTTGGAAAATCACTTTCCTCAGGGCACTAGTAATCATTTTACGGACAGAGTTTCTATTAATTATCGATTCGTGCTGTTATTATTCGAGATTAAAGTAAATCGAAGACAATTTCGAAGAGGTTGGCGCTTTGAATTTATGAAGTAAAAGACATCTCTGTGTGTGGTGTTTTCACCGATATCTGGTTGCTGTCATTTGTGTGTGCTAAAATATCCGGATAAGGTTTCTTTAAAAAATAAAATGACCACCTACGCAACCGACAGCCAAGGTTAATTTAGTACTCCGTGTGTCTTGCTCTTTTTAAACAGTTTATATTTCGATGTTTAGGGAAGTTTATTCCGGCTTCACAGCGCCCTGATGGTACCTGGCGCAAGCCAAGACGCATACGTGATGGATATGTTCCACAGGAAGAAGTACCTTTGTACGAAAGCAAAGGTAAACTCTTTGCTCAGAAACCGGTTCTACCCCCCGGATTACCACCGGAGATGGCTCACAAGGCGAAGGAGAAACGTGAGAAAGCAGAACGTGTCAAGCAACAGCGAGAAGCTGAATTTTCTCGTCGGAACACTCAAAATTCCATCCCTGGCTTGTTGATATTGGCACAGGATGATAAAACGTATCAACAGCAGCAGCAACATCAAAGATCGCGACCAGCGAATTCTAAACCGAAGAAGAAAACGGTCGAATTACCTGATGTCCTTCTGGAGCAGAAGCAGAAGGAGGATCAAAACCGTGCACGTCCTCAAACTCTACAGGTAGGAACTATTGTGTTCATTCGTAAGTCTTGATTAATAATTTATCATTTGTAGAATCAAAAACAAGGAAGATCTAAACAACAGCACCTGACTGACGTAACAAAAGCTATGGGTGACTTACAGCTAACGGGACTTAGCGATGGCCATCCTGATCTCAGCAAGAAATTGCGCAAATTACGGAAGAAAATTCGCGAAATCGAAGTAATTGAAGAGCGGTTACGATCGAACGATTGTCCGCGTCCAGACAAAGATCAGATTGAAAAGGCTAAGCGGAAACCGGAAATCTTAAAGGAGATTGAAGAGTTGGAACGAAGTATGCCTAAATGATGACAAGCCGCAGCAACTGCTGCGACAGTCTACGCTGCCACCGCCGCTGCTCTTAACTCCAGCACCACATTTACCACTCAAGTTTCCGTCGCTTTCAATGCGAAGAGGAAAGAGTGACATTCGCCTTGTACAAAGAGATACGCTGCATACAAAAAGAAACCCAGCTAGAGAAACTATTAGGGGCGCGTAATTTTACTCTAATGTGGAATAATTTTACAATTTGTTTCTTTTTCTTCAAGTATAACTAATCTTTCAATTAGATTAGTGTTTCGACAGTTTAGTTTCCTGATTATATAGTTCAAAAGTTTTCCTCTGATTAAGGAATAACCTGTAGCCTTTCTGGAAATGGTCTTATCTTTGCCGCATTAAAAAAACTATCAATGTTTTAATCAATTGTAAATGTAATTTTATTGATAAATTTATGTAAGAAACAATTTATCTAGGCAGCAAAGTTTAGCCAGCATATACAAGTACAGAATATAGTTCGGAACACTATTTAGCGCAGCGTCGTATTTTAAACAGGGTGTTCTTGCAACACCACAGATAAACTCTAGCACAGTAGTCCCGCCATAAAACAGCTAATCATCAAGCTCGAAACTCATTTTGTTAACCATTCAATTTTTTATTTTGTTCATTATAGAACAGATTCAGCCAACCATTTGCCAGTCACTGTAGTTTCCAGAAAAAAACTTCCATCTTTCTCATTAAGTAAACCTGTTGGCTAATTGTGTACCAACAAACTCAATTTATAAACTCTATACAAGCGAAAAGCACGTTGACCTACAATGACCGTGTGTTGAGTAAATGAATGAGTAGTAAATAAATTGAAAACAAAAATCTACACCACTAGAATAAACGGCTACAAACCGATTAATGTTTAAAATGATTGTTGACAGCAAACAAACAAAAAAGCATACCTAATTGTGAACGTAAGTGAATGATGGCAGTCAAAATAAATGATCTAAAATCAATATGGTCGAGATTGGTTTCAATAATCGCTTCGATCCTCTCATTCAACTAAACGTACCCATTCTGATAAGAGTTTCTATTCAGAATATTGATTTGACTGTCTGATGTAACATATATTTAAATTACAAATATTTGCAGTTTTCATAGATTCCAAACGAAATGAGGAGAGTTACTTGGAAGGAGCGTCAAACATAGCTCTGGCTCTCTCAAGCTCCAACTTAGCGGCTTCTCACAGAACTAAGTCAAATGATGACCCCCTACCGGGAAATGCTTCATGTACATACTATACTGGAGCAGCTAAGCTAGGAGGTACGTACTCGAGCGCCTGTACTCCAGGTGAGGGGCGGCTCACACAGCGTCTGTCTCGCAGCGAGCGGCTGTTTATGAAATGCAATATCCCGCAAACTATACCTAAGATAGCAGACCCATCAGCGGGATGTTAGGTATCGTGACCCTGGTAAGGTAGTATATGGAAACTCTCATTAACCACGAACAACGAAGAAGGAAATACAATATGGATCAGTCGCTATAGTCAATCATCGGAGATGCATATGCGTAGATCGGGAGGGAACTCTTCCGTCCTGTCATCGAAAGACATTAGCCTTCATCTGTCGCCCAATGATAATGGTCTGAGTCTCATAAATTTTGCCGTGACCCTAGAAATGGCCTTCTGAAGCACCTACTTTCCTCGTCAGAATATTCAGAAACACACCTGGAGAGATCCAAATGGAGACTCTAGCTCTCAGATCGATCATGTCTTGATTGAAGGTCGACATTTTTCGGATGCCATTGATGTACGGTTTTTTCGGGGACCAAATATCGGCTCTGATCACTTTCTCGTCGTATGTAAGATGCGCGTAAGGGTGTCGAACGGAGGTCGCTACGTTTTAACATCCAGCGGTCGACGGCAGACGGCGTAGTAGCGAAATACGCCAGAAAGCTTGATCAACGAATCGCAGAACAACAGGAAGAAAGGGACAATATAAGTGGGCTGTGGAGAAACCTCCTTGGTGCCATTGAAACTACTGCGATTGAGGTGGTAGGCACGGCGCGTGGAAGACAGCGTAACAGCTGGTTTGAGAGTGACAGATGAGAAGAGTAAGGCCAGGAGTCGCATGCTCACTGCGGCAACGCGTCAAAACAGAGAGAGGTACAGAGAGACTAGAGCTGCGGAAAAAGAACCCATCGTCTAAAAAACCACGAGTACAAGGAGCACGTGCTCGCCGGCGCAGAGGAGCGATACACCAGCAACGACACACGGAGTTTCTACAAAACGGTGAGATGCATGAATTTTGCCATGCCTATGATGTCCAATGAAAGTGCTGGTAACCTGCTTACTGACAAAACGGCAGTAGCAGCCAGGTGGAAGGAGTACTTGCAGACACTGCCGAATGGAGAGGTAAACGCGGAGATCAGCAGAGACAATATAAGAATTGTAAGCGATTACCAAGCTGTGGAGCCACCAATACAGGAGGAGGTTAAGAAGGCAATCAGTGTGCTGAAAAACAGTAAGGCTGCTGAGAAGGACGGTATCCCGGCCGAACTTCTAAAAACGGGGAGCAAGCGTCTGTATGAAGCAATCCTCCGCATCATTGTCAGAATCTGGGAGGGAAGACAAATGCCGGAGGAGTGGTTAGATGGCCTCATTTGCCCAATTTTTAAGGAGGGGCATCGACTCGAGTGTAAAAACTGTCGAGGAATTACATTGCTCAATTTTGCCTATAAGGTACTCTCCCGTATCCTGTTCTACAGACTGAGACCGTTAGCGGAGTCCTTCGTCGGCGAGTACCAAGCTGGTTTTCGTGAGGGTATTCAATACTGCCTTGAAAGGTGCAATACGAAGAGGAAGAGCAAACGTGGAAAGGAACGAAACTATCGCCACGAAATCTCACATGTTTATATAGTGAAGGTAGTACAATTTGGTAGGTTGCGGTGGGCTGGGCACCTGGTCAGAATGCCCCACCAAAGAGTAGCCAAAACTATTTTTGGCAGAAAACTAGGAAGAGGCCCAAGACTTAGACGCAGACCCCGCACCCGATGGATGTGCGCTGTCGAGGACGATGCACGGTTAGCACGTTGGAGAGGACTTAAGAATGGCAACCCAGGACCGACAATACTGGAGAACCATAATTCGATCGGCCCATCGCCAATAAAGTAAGTACGTATAAACTTGCAATTTTACAAAACGACCATAAAACTCTTATAAAACTAGCGAGGTCCGCACTGAAGATGGTTCTCGAGAATATTTTCAAAGGGTGATGATGTGTTCAAAATATTAGACAGATTGCCGCTTAATTTTCATTTAAAATATCCACAATTTTTTAATTTTCTCCAGGTTTTAAGCGCCCATTTGGACAAATTCTTTGTATAGGCTAGAATGTTCTTTCCTAAGCGTATGGATACTTTCTCAAGAATATACGGCTTTACGTGAATTTTATGGCAGCATAATTAAGGTTGCAGAAGAAAGTCGAATTCAAAGCTATTGTCAAGTTTTAAAGAATATGAATTATGAATAATATGAATTACACTTATTGATAATTCAGGGTGGGTATTATCAATATGGGTGTTACTTCAAGTGTTCTTCAACTGTGAATCAAATAAGACAAAATCCACTTGAGGAAACCCATTATAAAAGCTGACAGACTCGGTAATTAATATGGGAAATAATTAGAACCAATTTGCTATTAGAATGATACTTGGACATTGACTCGAATGCAGCAATTATCGAGACATTACTCTCCTTAATTCTCCTACCAGAGAGACGCTCCACGACGGACCAAATGTTCACCTTGCGACAAATCCCCGATAAATTTCGAGTATTCAACTAACAGACTCACCATTCTTTACCAAATCTATAAACTTCAAGAGAGCGTACGACTCAGTTAAACGAAATGAGCTGTGACGGATTATGGTTGAACATGATTTTCCAACAAAACTGACCAAGCGTCAGAATAGCTAGGAAGACATCGGACTCGTTTGTGATGTTAGATGGTTTAAAGCAAGGTAGCGGGCAATCGAATTTGCTATTTAACATTGCATTGGAAGGTGCTATTCGAAGGACAGGCGTGCTGAGAAGCGATACCATAATCACGATATCTCACAAGCTCTTAGGGTTAGTCAGTAGGATCGTTGAACTAGCCCCGTAAATGTCTTTTACTCTAAATAGCCGGTTGCGAACTCTGTCAATAAAGAAGCGTCAAGTTCTCAACAGACAATAGGACGTTTATACCCATGGTTTTGCTTTTTGCTTAGGGTTCGCAGATGACATCGATATCATCGGTGTTAACCGTAAAGCTCTGGAAGAGGCGTACACGCATCTTAAGCTGCAATCTGCGAGGATAAGGCTTATCATAAACTCTACTAAAACCCGTTGAAAACTATTTGGACAAACTCAAAGCTGTCGGATTACGCTATCGCCAAGACATTCAATGCCAGACAAATCACCGTTAGACGGACTAGTCTGCGAAAAGGATTTCAATCTTTTCGGGCCAGTAAGCAAACAAACAGGAAACTGAAGCTCACTGTAAGAGTGACTTATGCTAGACAGGGGAAAATCATCGAAGCAGTACTCAGTATGCTTGTATATAGATCGTTTCTTTTTACCAAACTACGATGTTCACGAGTTGAATCAGCCTATAAATTAAGAGCCAATTATAACCGGATTCACATCCAACTTTTCTCGTATTCCACCACGGTTTGCCGATATTGCGTAACCTTTAACCACAAAAAACTGGACAACAACCTGAGACTCAGCCAGTAAGTTAGTTCAATCCATATAACTTGCCACACTGAAAAAGGTACAATTAGTAACCGAAATACGCGTATCTGTGAAAATCGTCTAAAGTTGTAATGGAATGAAATGAAATTTTGTCCTAAGTTTCTGGTTTGTTGAAAAATAATTTGGCACTCACTAAATTCGGTCGAGATAACCTAAGAGAGACTAATTGTGTAATTTCTGTCCTGTTTGTTAACGATATTTTTCATCTAATGAATAACAAAACTTTATTATTACCCTAACATTTAATGAATAGAAAGAAAAATCAAACGCAAATACTAGTGGCACGTTTCAGTCTGCGAATGTTTTTAAAATTAAAAGAAACAAAATCTTTCAACAAAGACAACCTATCAAAACTTGTAACCCAACTTATCGTAGTGACACTTGGCAGCGATACACGCCGCATCCTTTGTTCATAATCAATCATTTGCTACACAGTAACCTACGTAATCAATCCACAGCGCGACATTGACGACGCCGGGGTAAATGGAATGTTTGAAGGCAAAAGAGTTTATTTTTCCAAACAGATACAGTTTATACAAAAAAACTGACGGTATTTCAATTAATCCTAGACCTTAGTTCATTATTGGCAATTTGGAAGAACAAATTTTTAAATAAAGTTATAAAACCAACAAAATATTTATTATTGAATTAATTGACTCTGTAGAATAGTCTACATTCACACTCACCTACACCCCCACGGGTATGAACGTGCGCGACTTATCATTTTCAACAGCCGAATCAGACACTATACCTAGATTAGGACGAGCAGCACAAGTGGCCTCTTGTGATGTACGACGAGAGAAGCCCAATAATCGAGTCGTACCGTTCAGTTTTTTTTTGCGTCGGTTAAGCGCCAGTCAGCCTATACTCGCCATCGCCATCAACAAAAAAAAGACATGTCTCTAGAGCAGATCAAAGTGAACCCCTGTGCTTCGAGATAAAGGCGTTAATTTAATCTATAAATAATAATTGGTGCTGCACAGCAATACTTTTTTTCTTCCTGAACAATACGAACGAACAGGTTTCATCGTTTCGGATCTGTTATAGAATTCATTCTGGTGCGTTGATGTTAAGTCTGCTTTAGCTAAATGTTACGAGCCTTTCAATTGTTAAAAATATAAAAAAGTTAGATACTAGAACTAGTACAACATACTACAAGTACGCATGCACTGAGTATCACGTGAGTACCGTCATTGATATACCACCGTTTGAAGTAATATAATTGAACTTGTTTACAGTTAATCTTTCTACGCAATTAAACCATGAACGAAGATGTCGTTGTGAAGCAGGTTATCGAGTCTAACATCAGTGATTTGGATTTTCTTCTTCTAATCGGTTTTATTCTAACCGTAATAATCGTCGCTGTGATACTTAGACTGACCCTGCAATTAACCAGAGCTCGAATGATGAGTGAGCAACAACAACAATACGATAGTGATTCTAGGGATTCTATTGAATCTTGGTGGAGTCTGGTATTCGTCAGCAATCGATGACAATCAGGGGATCGGCGCGAGGCTTGATACCCGTGAATGGATGAATTAGTATAAGTCTCTGAAATATATAGGCAGTAGAGAAAAATCGAAATATTATATTCGGCATACGATAAGTTAATGGAAGCGCATTTACGTATATTGAAAGGTCGATAGAACTGGCGCTCAAGCAATTATGTCAACATGGTTGTACACTAGGTTTAGTCATCTTATAAGCTTTTGCAAGTGTACAGCTGTAGAAAACATTTGCCTTTTTGAGGAGAAAAGCTGCAGTTAGTAAACGTATAGAATTGTAACATATGCATAGTCTACTAGTGATTAATTCAAGTGAGAGTTATTAAAGCTATGGTTCCTTACCTCGATGATGCGACATCGTCGCATGGATATTTCATCGAAAAGATTGATATGCCTAATAGAATACAATATGTATCTTAAGACAAATCTTACTACTATTTTTCGCAGTAAAAACAATTATTTCGTATTGAAGACGTTTTTCTGTAATTACAATCTCCTGTAAGTTTCACTTAGCTGATCGGAAAGAGGGAGACTAAACTATAGTTTTCACACAAATTTTTCCCACTCTAAATGTGAAATTACTTTGGTTAAGTAATAGGAAAAATTTGTGTGCAAACTTGTGTGCATTTCATTAACATGAAATCATTTTATATAATTTAGTTCATATGCACAGTTAGTGCATCATATAAGTAAATAAATAGCAACTTTCAGCTTTGTTTATGGTTTGAACTTGAAGAAGAAATGATGAATTCGTGGTTGTTACTTCCAATATGGCGTGACTTTCAGTACTTGCAGTTTGCATCTGTACGATGTTATTTTCTCTTCTGCCATCTCTAGAAAAATTGAAAATTATTCAAATTCCACGTATAACTGCAGGATAAAATAGACTCCGCAGTGGTCATTAGCCTCTTATCCAACAACTCCTATCCCTACCTCCTCGTGGTACCAGCTGGAATACAAGCAACCTTAGTGGAGCTCGGGTAACCAACCCGGTGGAAACTAAGGTCAAATACCGACAGGGAAGGAGGCACTCATACTTACTGCTGAGTGTTGGCAAAAGGAACAACCTTGCCAGCCGTGAGCATCTGTCTCCAAGTTAGGGGCGGCTCAGGGTGGTAATCTCACTGCACGGTGAATCACCGTTTCCGTACCAGGTATGCGACTGTATCCCAGGTTAGGGGCGGCATACAACAGCGCTTATATCTCGCCAGCTAATCCCAAGACGGCGGCCCTGTCCACGAGACTAGGCATCGCAATCCCAGGAAGGCGGTTTACTCAAAAAAAACTCATGCGGAGAAATTCCGGAAAGGAATTACAACGCACTAATCGGTATGGACCCAGGCAAAAGAAAAAGGACAACGATTATTGGAAACTTGGTACTCTACTCTACTCTACTCTACTCTATTCTATTCTACTCTACTCTACTCTACTCTACTCTACTCTACTCTACTCTACTCTACTCTACTCTACTCTACTCTACTCTACTCTACTCTACTCTACTCTACTCTACTCTACTCTACTCTACTCTACTCTACTCTACTCTACTCTACTCTACTCTACTCTACTCTACTCTACTCTACTCTACTCTACTCTACTCTACTCTACTCTACTCTACTCTACTCTACTCTACTCTACTCTACTCTACTCTACTCTACTCTACTCTACTCTACTCTACTCTACTCTACTCTACTCTACTCTACTCTACTCTACTCTACTCTACTCTACTCTACTCTACTCTACTCTACTCTACTCTACTCTACTCTACTCTACTCTACTCTACTCTACTCTACTCTACTCTACTCTACTCTACTCTACTCTACTCTACTCTACTCTACTCTACTCTACTCTACTCTACTCTACTCTACTTGAACCAGCACGCGCGGTTATCCTGGCAAGAGTGCTGCAGAAGATGAAGGTCGAGGTTGCAGCCATCCAGGAAGTGCGATGGGCGAAGACAGAAGAACGCGCATTCCGCGCAGTAGACCTTATTGCGGGCACGACATTCAAGTATCACATCTACTACAGAAAACTAAAAAACAAATGAAGCGTGTTATTAGGTGGAGGGCCATCAACGACCGTCTATGCGTGTTGAGGATTAAGGGGAAATTAAGGGAAAATAATTACAGTCTGATGAATGTGCACGCTCCGACGAACGACAAACCTGATGACGTAAAAGAGTGGTTCTATGATCTTCTCGACAGGACAAATGGAGAGTGCACAAGACATAACATAAAGATAGTCATCGGGGATACAAATGCACAGGTAGGACGTGAAGAGTTCTTTCGTCCTGTTATTGGTAGAGAAAGCCTCCATCTTACCATAAACGACAATGGCCAGAGGCTAATCAACTTTGCCGCAACCAAAGGAATGGTTATCTGTAGTACCCATTTTGCACGATGGAACATTCGAAAACGCCCTAATAGAGGGACCTGCTCTCAGATCGACCACGTTTTGGTTGATGGCCGGCACTTTTCTGATGTCGTAGATGGTGCGATCCTTGCGAAACCAAACGTCGACTTGGACCACTAACTCGTAGTAAGTAAGATCCGCGCCCGGTTGTCCAACGTATTCAAATCGAAACCAACGAGGAAGATACGACTGAACATTATCAGCGGTTGAGATGATGCTGAGCGATTATCAGCGGAAGGAGTTGCTGTAGAGTACTCTCGGAAGACTGATGAGCGAATCGGTAAACAACTCGTAGAGAACCTGAACGAACGTTGAAGGCACATCCACGACGCGATGAGTACTACAGCGCGAGAAGTGTTGGGTACTACTGCTGCAGCCACTTCCAGTGAATGGCTTGACGCAGAGTGGCAGTGAGTGACTGATGAGAAGAATCGAGCCAGAAGTTTCATATTGGCTGCAACTGTGACACGCCAGAGCAGAGAGAGATACCGAGATACTATAGATGCCGAAAAGAGATTTCATCGTCGTAAGAAACGCCAGCACTAGGATCGCGTTCTTGCGGAGGCGGAGAATTGCTTCGAGAGGCACGATACGAGAAGCTTCTTTAATACGACCAACAGAATCAGGAACTGCCACCTCCTGTTATGTGCAACGACAAGGAGAGGAACCTGATTACCGAAAGATCGGAGGTGATTAGGCGTTGGAAACTACAATTCGATGCATTGTTGCATGGTGGAGCGGTCAACAGAAACAGGATAACGATTGAGGATGATGGACAAGCTGTGGATCCACCAACTTTGAACGAGGTTAGAAAAGCAGCGAATGAGCTAAAAACGGCAAAGCAGCTGGAAAGGACGGCATCCCCACCGAACTTTTGTAAGTCGGAAGCGAACGGCTGTGTTGAGCAATCCATCAGGTTATACTAAAGGTATGGGCTGAGGAAGAATTACCTATAAACTGGTTGGAAGGTCTTATATGCCCTATTTACAAAAAGGGCCATCGACTCGAATGTAGCAATTATCGAAACATCACTTTCCGCAATTCTGCATACTACATTATTTCCCGCATCCTGTTTCTTAGACTGAGGCCGTTGCAGGAAACCTTTGTTGGCCAATACTAGTGCGGTTTTCGAGACAGACGCTCCATGACAGACCAAATGTTGACCATCTTGTGACAGATCCTCGATAAATTCCGGATATTAAACTTGCAGACTCACCATTTATGTATAGACTTCAAGGCGGCGTATGATTCAGCTAAACGAAATGAGCTGTAGGAGATTGTGGTTGAACATGGTTTTCCAACAAAACTGATTGGGCTGATGCATGCTACTCTTGATGGTTCAAAATCAAGCGTCAGGATAGCGGGTGGGACATCGGTCTCGTAAAAATACCCGATTGAAATTTCCGGTAATAAAAAATTTGGAGCCTTCAAATGTATAACAAATGTGTCAATGATTAATGGGAAACTAACAGTCATTAGCTTTTCGTCGAAGAGTCCAATTTCGGAAGCAGTTTTTGGGCCCAAAAGCAGGGTTCTGTTTATAGAAATGTATTCACTGCATCCGTCTTGCCATCCTGAACACAGCGAATATATTTTCATAAAAAAAAATTTTGTTTCAAACAAAAAAACTGCTTTTGAAATTTGCAGAATCGATGACGACTCATTTCACCTTAAGGGTACCGCCAGAATGCAAGCCACCTGCGACGCGACGCGACTTCACTCACATGTTGCTAAATATACAATCCTAGTTCGGGTGAAAAAGGGCCGCGCGTATGGCTGCAGCAAGAAAAGTCGCGTTGCGTCGCAGGACGCTTGCACACTGGCAGTACCCTAAAGCTTTTTACTCGTATAGATCGCTTAGAGAGAAAGTCTCATCACATAGATTAGAACAGTATTTGTGTAATCATATTGTTAATACGTTAACCTTACTACAAACAGATAAACTCAAAAAGAGCTGTAGTAGAACACGCGGATATGGGTGCCGGTGTATTTTTTCACGTCAATTTCAAAAATCTTTTTACGCATTGTTTCCAACGCGCTGGCAAGACTGTCATCTGTATACAATTTGAGTGAAGCCGAAATGTTAGTCCAGTGTCCAGCTTGACAGCTTATCTTTCAGTTGAAGCTCTATTCATACTGAAACATCAGCTTGACCATCTAATTAAAATGTTTTCATGTTTTCCGAAATATTTGAAGTGACACCGAGTATTACCGAATTTTAAAACACGCATTCTATTGCGGAGGATAATGAATTCGTCAGAAGCAGGATATGTTTGGAGTAAACTGGTATATTTGGTTCGACTCACGGTTCACAATATGAATGGTTCTTGCAAATCATTCTGCGCTTGCAGCGATGCGATGTTTGTTGATGGCTTCAGGAAACAATAAACTTGCCAGTTCGTTGCTTTTTTCACAACAGATTAAGGCCACTATATAGAACTGATATTGGTTTTTAACTTTAACATAAAAAAATGCAATTTCCTTAACTGATGAATATTACCCCAGCCCGCTGTAATCAACGATTTCTTCCACCCCAAACGCCACTTAGCAATGCGGTAAGCACTGGAACTACAAAATAGTTCCGCTTTGTCTATCTTCTAAACACACCTTACTTGAAAAACATTCTTTTTCCTCCATCCAAAGCATTATTTTTTTGGTTAATGGAAACAAAAAGCGATTTGTAGCTTATCTGGTGAATGATGCTATCAAAATCGGCATAACCAATCCAATACAACGCTTCCGTCACCCTCATGTGTATTCAAATACAACGCACGACCCGTGTATCAATGGTATAAGGGGAATCCCCTGTGGTAAAATAATAGATTTAGATTTGATTGAATATTGTTTATATTCTCCATGTTAAACATGCGAAAAAGTTAATTGGAGGAATATGTACACCTTCCAGTGTACATCAATGCTATGTTCATACCTGCTAGAACCGCTTTCCGCTTAGCGAAACATGCTTTAGCTTTAGATCGACGATTGACGATTGACTAGTAAGTGGGATGTTCGTTTCGTTTCATCTATCAGTTCACTCATTGATATAAAGAAATCCAGAACAGGACGATCAAGACCAAGTTATTAAATCAACACTATTGAATTCTAGAAATCGATTGAACATAGTAGATAGTTAAATTTTAGCTGCCGCTAAATATACCCGCCACAATATAGAAATGTCAAAATACATAGACAACGTGTTTTTTTCTTCCTAGAAACGCCGCCTGTAAGCGATAATAGATTGTATCCATGCACAAAAACAAAGAAAGTCTTAATTGCACAAATAAAAAAGGCTACAAACTGGCCTGCAGTTATCAGTCTGTATCGAGCTATCACCACCGACGGTAGCTGTAAGGCAGCGAGTTTCCATGATGCTTTCTACTGATTGCAATACTTTTCGTGACGACGAAGAAGAGCCCACGGGACGATTTCTGTTCAACTGTCGATTTCCGGAGAACGCTAAGCTTCAGGATCGGTTAGCAACCTTCGAAGGCGATGATTGGCAAGCTAGCCGGCGACAGTTGGCCATTGCAGGCTTTTTCTTCACAGGACGTCTTGCTACTGTGCAATGCTTCTACTGCGGGCTGAGATTGGCCCACTGGAACTCCTCTGATGATGCTTGGATAGCGCATGCCAAATCGGCTTCTGCGGGCTGCGATTATTTGACGCACATGAAAGGTAACCGTTTTGTCGCTGAAGAAATAGAAGATGAAGGATTGTATTCGTGTTTCAACCCAGCCGATTCGGATGGAAATTGGAGGCCTTGCGAGCAGCCCACTAAATGTGTTCTATGTAATTGGGAATTTTGGTTAGTGCCTAACGAAGCACATGAAGATACTGCCAGAGAAAATACGGCGAATGATCTATAGAAGTGGTGGTATTGTAATTTAACAGAGATTATTGTAATGAACAGAATTGGTGTTGTCCAAGCAGTAAAACATTCTTATAACAAGAATTTAAAAAGTAGTGATCAAACTTAGATAGGTACAACTTACTCAGATGAATTAATGTGAACATCAATGTGAAACATGAGTAAAAATAATGGCAATGTTTGCTGCATTTTATGTATTCTCTTGTTTGAATCTTGATATTGTGAAATGACCACCTCCTCGGCTCCTGAGCCAGCCACATTTTTATGCTACCACTGAGGCGTGTGCATAAATGAAACATCAAACCACATTTGGTCTTTGTTTGAAAGTTGTTTAAACTTTGTATAGTTTGCGAGGTGGCCTTGCTATATCATAAAAAAATTTTCCGCTTTCCGTTCGTACTTCACCAAAAATAATCCGCAACGCCTTTCCTTCAAATGCGGCAAGTGCACTTATGTCTTTAAGCAGTTACAGTCTGAAGTCTGTCGAGGACTCCCGACCTGATTAGCATTTTCGATCAAAGCGTCTTGTGGAGGGAAAAGTAGGCCCGACTTCCAACTTGAATGTGTCGTTGTTGCTCCTTACTCGTGTTATTGGCAGCGGTGACCAGAGGTACCAACTATATACACTAATCTACCACTTCCAGTTCATCGCCGTCAAAAGTCACTGTCCAGGGGCTTGCGATGGGTGCCATGTTTTTGTTGCCAACATCTCAGCACATCTCGACAAGGTTGGCAGCAAATCTACCTGTCAGACGGGCGCTATTTCTTGCGTTTCTTGAAATAGCGCCCTTCGTTAAGTCGACTGTCAAACACCGTTCGTTAAGATTGGGATAGCACCCCGCTGTCACTGTCCGTAGAAGGCCAAAGTTCCGTTTTTAAAACGATAAAAAGACAACAAAAATTATTTATATCCTTTAATTCTTTAATCCTTTAATTGCTGATAAATACGTATTTCGGTCTCTACGTGAGACCTTCCTCAATATCTAACTAACTTAGAACACAAGGGTGTCTCCGAAACACGCTTGTAGCCCATCACTAGTTCCAGAATAGCTTTGCCCAGCAGCACCAGTTTGTCCGGCAAACCGATCACGTGCACTATCTACTATAGCTGTTCGTGCACGACTGTACTGTATGCTGCCCTGAAATCCAAGGAAATATGATGCGTAGGCACGTTCTACTCCCGACATTTCTGGGGGATTTGTCGGAGGCAAAACTTTATTCAGCAAAATTTTAGATAACTAATTCTACAAATGTCCCACATAAAACTTTGTCAAATTTTGCTTGGGTACTGTCAAATGAATGTGAATTGAGTCAAAGTGATAATAAATATGTTTTAGCATCCCTGATCCGTAGCAGTATTGGCCTCCAAAAAGCCCGCCTAATACTGCCCTACAAAATTTCAGGCTAATGTGAATAGACGACGTAACAAAATCTGGCCACCTTGTGAGGTGCGGCGTTGATCAGCGTAATGCCGCGGCAATTACAGCAAACAAGCCGATTCACTGTTTTTGTAGATGGGACAAATCACACCTTCAATCGATTCCTCCGATAGTCTCTTCCTCCCAAATCCTTGAAATTATTCGGTGAGGTGCCATTGCTAGTGAGTCTCTGCCATTTTTATAGAGTTTGTCATCATTTGTAGGTTAACTTTTATTCCGTTATCTTTCTGTTATGTTGTCATTGAGATACCTGCTTCGAAGAACTGCTTCCGCCTGTCGACCACCTCGCGCTCGCTTGTAACCAGATTTCCCTCTTGGTCCCTATCATATATCAGGTTTTACCTTCTCATAGAACTTGCGCGTCTCATTAGCTCGCAAGAGAGGGATTCCACGCCAAGTGACGAAAAAATAACATATTTTTTAATTTATCATTTTTGATTTAGCTGAAACTTCGCATAGCTGTTCTCCTTAAAAAATGGTGTCATTTTATCATATCAGGTATTTTTTTAAGATGTCGACTGCTTTTTCAAAAGGGCCTAACTAAAAATGGTGCTAATCCATTAAATATTTTATATTGGAAAAATGGTTTATTTGATCGAAATAGTTTCTTTAGCAAAGTTGTAGATAATAAAATTGCCTTTCTAAAAAAAATATTTGCACTGTAAAAACTACAAGGTATACAGCCCTAAGGGCTGTACGAATGGGTGACGTAGGACTATATGTTTATAAGAATCTATGAGTGCCATTGTTTAAAAGAGAAGAGCGAAATATTCAGATTTAATTCTTCATTGAATGCAATGGCTGGTGGCTTTGAAAATACGTGGACGGGGGTTCATAAGTACAATGCCTGCAGCCATTGAGACATAGAAGATTTCTTATAAAAATCACTTGTGTGTATCATAAAACTTGACATAGTAATGAATGACCACCCCACAGATTATTGTATTGAATATGATTATGCGTAGTTTGATTTGTTTCAATAATCTTACTTTTGCTCGCTTGTGGCCTTTAAAAGGGCCATTGGCTACTAATCGGCATCTGATGCGTGATCGGCATCGGATGCGTAAAATGCTATCTGTCTAAATTGTTTATCGGGGCATACACTCACCGCACCGTTCGGCAAACGGTATTCGTCGTCTCTTTCATTCTCTGGTGTTCTTATGCGAAACTGCGAGTTTGACGTCTCACTCGCTGTTCATAAGGATGGTGGGAGAACAAAAGTGGTAAACATATAGTAGTACAAACGATCCGACTCAGAACAGTGTTGTCAAAGCAAATAACATTGAAACACATCGTTGCTTTATTAAATCACTGAGAAAATCTTCGAAAATTATTGAAAAAGCTGTCTTTTGTGTTGTTTTTAATAAAGAAAAATTGATTATGAACATACATTTCTCTTGAAAGTATTGAACCACGTTTTCACCATAGGAGGTTTCAGTTAATTTCAAACTTAATATTCTTATTTCCAGAACCGAAACAGTGTCTTGGCAACACGATAGTTCATCAGTTGTGCTGCAGCTGCTGCTACTGGTGAACAGGTTCCGTCAATTCAGAATTTGTTTTCAATTTTGTTAGAAAATAATAAAACTTTCGGCTAGTGACAAAGCCTTAGATAATAGAAAAAAAGAGAATGAATAATATGGTATGTGACAATTGAGTGCTTGACTTTTAGAGTGGTTGTAATCAGTGCTGAAAAATGTGATGGATTCGTTAGTAGCGAGGTGGCGATCGCCTTCAGCAGCTGAAAAATGTACGTTTTTGGACCACAATTTTTAATTCATCATATTTCTTGCCGGAAACCCAATAAATTGTGTTTGTATGAATCAAATGTATGGTTAAGTGATTTGTGAAGATGATCCTATCAAAAGATTTTGAAAATATGGATAAAAAAGTGCATTTTCGGCTCATTTATGTTCAACTGATTAAAATAGGTGACACTGCTTAACTCGTTCCTTACCCTAATTAATTAATGTCCACAGATTTGAAGCCTATTACACGATTTGCTATCAAATAAATTGCCTTTCCTTTCGGCTGCAACAAGACGTATTTACCTTTAACCCAATCTCTTCTGCCTTGCGCTTTAGTCCGGTGTACTGTTCAGCCATCGCCACACATGTTCTGCCGTTAATATCCATGTCATCGGCAAAACAGACGAATTGACTAGATTTATTGACGATCGTGCCCCACGTGTTGATATCCGCTCGGTTCATAACACCTTGTGGCGCTATGTTGAACAGCAGGCATGAGAAGCCATCATCTTGACGAAACCCTTTTTGTGATTCGAATGGACTTGACAATTCACCCGAAATCCGAACACAGCACTGTGTACCATCCATCGTAGATTGAATCACTTTGATGAGCTTCCAGGGGACATGTACAGGCCAACGGGACGCTAAGCACACAACAGGAGGCTCAAAGTGCCCGACAAGCGTGCCGGCGACTAAAACACGGGCATAGTGCAGGTAACGCAACTAAACTTGAACCACTGCCAAGCGGCCCAGCAGCTGTAATACCAAGCAGTTACTGAGTCGTTGACGGACATTGCCATCATCTCGGACCCATACCGCATCCCTGCCGGAAACGGTAACTGGGTCTCGGATAGGTCCGGGATGGCGGCTATATGGACGACAAGCAGGTTCCCGGTTCAAGAGGTTGTGTCAACTGCAGACGAGGGATTTGCGGTTGCCAAAGTGGGTGGAGTGTTCTACTGCAGCTGTTATGCTCCGCCGAGTTGGTCGATCAAGCAGCTTACGCGGATGGTAGACCGAGTATCAGTTGTGCTGACTGGTCTAAGGCCGGTGGTTGTGGCGGGCGACTTTAACGCTTGGGCGGTTGAGTGGGGAATCCGTCGCACGAACCATAGGGGTCGGATTCTGCTTGAGGCTCTGGCAAAGCTCAACGTAGACCTGGCCAACGTCGGCACCACAAGTGCCTTCAGTAGGAATGGTGCAGAGTCTATTATCGACGTGACATTCGGCAGTCCTGGTCTGATAGGAGACTGGAGGGTAGACAATGGCTACACTCACAGTGACCATCAGGCGGTCCGCCATGGTGTTGGTCAGATAACGAGGCGGCAGGCGGCGGGTACAGCCAACACTCCAACCACCCGTGGGTGGAAGACATCATACTTCGATCCTGAAGTATATGTGGAAGCGATCCGAAGAGAGTGCGGTGATCGCGATATGCCCGATCCGAACGCTGATCATTTGGTTGAGGTGCTGTCGCGAGCGTGTGACGCCACCATGCCTAGGAAAAGCTGACCTAGGTATGGTAGGTCACCGGTTTACTGGTGGACAGAAGAAATTGCGGAACTCCGCGGAGCCTACTTTCGTGCAAGGAGAATTATGCAAAGAGCTCGTTCGGACGAGGGCAGAGCAGAATGTCGAGTAGCACTAGTTGCTGCACGTGCAGCGCTTAAGAGTGGGATAATAGCTAGCAAGCAAGCATGCTTTGAAAGGTTATGTGCCACTGCCAATGCGAACCCGTGGGGTGATGCCTACAGGATCGTAATGGCAAAGGTCAAGGGCGTGATGGCGCCCGCAGAGCGATCGCCAGAGATGCTGGAGCGGATCATTGAGGGCCTCTTTCCGCGCCACGAGCCAAGGCCCTGGCCTCAGGCCGCTGAGTCGTCCCCCGGCCGACGTTCCAGTATCTCAGACCATGGCGTAGGATGGTCGGCCTCCGTGCCGAACATCCAAAGTAACGTGGGCGACGGCGGTATAGAGGTCGGGGATGAAGTAACGGTTACGAACGAGGAACTCATTGAGATCGCTAAATCCCTAAAGGTGAGCAAGGCACCGGGACCAGACGGAATCCCGAATATGGCCATTAAAGCGGCTATTCTTGAGGCTCCCGAATTATTCGGGGCAGTAATAAGTAGATGGCTGGAAGCTGGCCACTTCCCGGACAGATGGAAGCGACAGAATCGGGTCCTATTGCCGAAGCCGGGAAAACCTCCGGGTGTCCCCTCGTCATATAGGCCGATCTGTCTGCTCGATACTGCCGGCAAGGTACTGGAAAGGGTTATCCTTAACAGACTCGTACAGTACACTGAGGGTACAAACGGTCTGTCAAGGAACCAATTCGGCTTCCGAAAAGGCAAACCTACGGTGGATGCCATCTTGTCTGTCACTAAGACAGCCAAGGTGGCGATCCAGCGCAAGAGGACAGGTATTCGCTATTGCGCAGTTGTCACGCTCGACGTGAGAAATGCGTTTAATAGCGCTAGCTGGGACTCCATAGCCAACTCGCTTCGGAACGTCCAAGTGCCGGTGTCGCTGTAACGGATCCTGGAAAATTATTTCCAGAATCCTGTGCTATGCTACAACACGGAGGAAGGTCAGAAGTGCGTTCCAATCACCGTAGGGGTTTCGCAAGGTTCCATACTGGGCCCGGTGTTGTGGAACGAGGTGTTGAAGCTAAAGTTCCCGGTAGGGGTGGTGATTGTCGGCTTTGCGGATGACATCACCTTGGAAGTCTATAGTGAATCTATCAGAGAGGTAGAGTTGACGACTGCCCACTCTATAAGCATTGTTGAAGATTGGATGCGATCCAGGAAACTGGAGCTAGCGCATCATAAAACGGAGGTTATCGTGGTGAACAACCGCAAGTCGGTGCAGCAAGCAAATATCAGCGTCGGGGACTGCACTATTTCGTCAACGCGGTTCTTAAAACTCCTGGGAGTCATGGAGGACGACAAGCTCAAGTTCGGGAGCCACGTCGACTATGCCTGCAAGAAGGCTTCCACAACTATTTCGGCATTGTCTCGTATGATGTCTAATAGCTCTGCGGTATATGGCAGCAAGCGAAGGCTATTAGCTAACGTGGTCCAGTCCATACTCAGGTATGGCGGGCCGGTGTGGTCATCGGCGTTAGGTACCAAAAGTTATCTAGCCAAGCTGGAAAGCACCTCATTTGCTTAAGAGTGGCGAGTGCGTATCGCACAGTTTCACATGACGCAATCTGCGTCTTAGCAGGTATGATGCCTATTGGTATCATCAGCGAGGACGTAGAGTGCTTCAACCAACGTGGAACTAGAGGCATACGGAGTACCACAAGATCGGTCTCGATGACCACATGGCAGCGGGCATGGTCTAATTCCAATAAAGGCCGGTGGACACATCGACTTATCCCGGAACTATCCGGGTGGGTCAACAGGCGCCACGGCGAAGTCAACTTCCACCTGACACAAATTCTGTCAGGGTATGGTTGTTTTAGACAGTATCTGCACAAGTTTGGGCATGCGGAGTCCCCCGCGTGTCCCGAATGCGTGGACGTTGAGGAAACTGCAGAACATGCTTTCTTCAGATGCCCTCGTTTCGCGGGCGTGAGAAGCAACATGATGGCAGCGGACAGGACACTAGTCCGGATAACTTAGTCCAAAGGATGTGTTCTAGCCGGACGTCTGGGGAGCGGTCAACGCGGCTGCTACCCAGATCATACTTGAGCTACAAAACCGCTGGAAAGCCGATCAACGGCGATTTATCTAAGAGTGTGCGTTAAGCACAATAGCCCCTCCCTGAAATAATACTGATAAGGTGGGTGCCAGGGGGATTCAGGCTGGAGACTCGAGTAGGGGTTTAGTGGGTCTGGATCCTCACGCCCCAGTAGGGGGTCGAGATACCAAACCCCACTCCCTGAGTTGTCTTCTCAGGTGTCTGATAGCAGATTTCCCTACTCGTTAAAAAAAGGGGGAAGCTGTTCTAGTCCATGATTTTGTAAAGCTTTTTCCGGTTGATGGTATCATATGCGGTTTTGAAGTCAACGAACACGACTCTTTTGGAAGATCTGCCGCAATGTAAATATTTGATTCGTTGTAGACCGACCTTCGACAAAGCTGGCTTGATGAGTTCCCACAAATCTGTTCGAATTTGGTGATACTCGGCAGAAAATGATTTTGGACAGCACTTTATAGGCGGCATTGAGAACGGTGATCACTCGATAGTTCTCACAGTCCAACGCCCATCTTTCCACTTCTCCGGTAGCTGTTCCGTTTTCCCAAATTCTAACAATTAGCCGGTGCATGCAAAGGGCCAGCTTTTTTGGTTCCATTTTAATAAGCTCCGCTCCGATGCCATCCTTCCCAGCTGACTTGTTATTCTTTAGCATCATGCAGCTACAATATTTAACTTAATCAGAGATGGGAAAAATCACTTCTAGCGATCAAGATCATAGAAGCGATCAGATTCAGATTCATTGACATCACTACTTCTACACGATAAACACTTTGTCGCGATCCGTACAGATTATGACAAACCTCATGTCAGATCATGTTCATTGCATGATTGCGTTGAGAAATATAACAGATACAGACGATTGGTTGTGTGCATCGTATGAATCAGAATACAAACAACATATGTGACCTTTTTTCTCGCAGCTAGGTAAGATGTAACACTGTGATCGACTGCTTAGACTGTTTAGAGAACAAAATCCTGTGATCAACGCTAAAGATTCACTGTTTGTCATGATCTGTACGGATCGTGATCTGTGCGTGTGGCAATAACTCACAGATTTTATCAAAATCACTGGCCATGATTGTAGAAAATATATGAAATAGAAATATCGAAAGTATCATTGTAAAGTATGACATTCTGATACGGATTATTGTAAAGCATCCACTGAAAAATAAATCATCTGGTAAAATAATTTCATTCATCATATTTTACCGCCAAAGCATCGGGCGAGTTACAAGCCATGCGCCATGCTTATGTATAGGCACATGAGCATAAACGAAAAACTGATACGAGAGAAAGAGTATGTAACACGTTCGTTGATTCATCCTTTTTAATTCTTTCTGTCGTGTACCGTCGACGAGAACGTGAAAACGCAGCTGATAAGGGAGGAGTCAGTGAAAATAACCGGAGCAAGTAGTTTAGAAAACATGAATTTATTGTGAAGAACTGTTTCGCTTTGAATCTGTATTGTTCTAGAGTTTTTTTTTAACTTTATAATATCGAAGAACTATGCAGGCGGTACAAAGCATAAAGGATGGAATTTGGAATCTACCCAGCACGGTAAACAGTTTCCTCGGTCGAGAAGAAATGACTAATACAGCTCCAGAAGATATTGATACTAGCGATAACAACAATAACAATGCCGGTATCGAGAATGCATCCAACGGAGGCGAAACTGATGATGACATCGCTGATAACAGTCCTTCCGAGACAGAAGCGGAGGAAGCGGCCTTGGAATCGACGGTGTCGATAAACTCGCCAATCCTTTGTGACGAAAATGATTTGCTCAGTGGATCCCATGCAATACCGTTTGCTTTAATAAAGGAAGAGTGGCAGCTTGTGCTGGACTGTGATGCGTCCATTCCGCAAATCGAATCGGCCATCACGAAGTGCAAGGATCTGGTATTACGCACTAGTTCTGCAACGGAAACTGAAAATCGGAATTGGCTCGTTCGGCATCTTATTGAACTCCGGCATCGACTGAAAGAGCTTCAGGATGTTCATGACGATCCTGATACGGTACCGACCGGAATGAAAGTCATTTTGGGTCATCATTTTGTAGCGCATAAAAGTTATCCCAAATGTAAGGTTTACTGCGATCATTGCTCCGGGATTGTTTGGAACGTAATGCAGGCGTCCTACCGTTGCAGCGGTAGGTTCAAAGTTAAAAAAAAACAAGTTAATTCAACTGATATCGGTGTTCTTTTATAGATTGCTCATTCACTGTTCACCACAAGTGTATACGAAATGTGATAAGAATTTGTGCGCACGTTATCACTGCAGAGCATAATTCACCCATCGAATGCATTTGTCCGGAAATTGGTCTCGCTTTTCAAAAGTATACCTGTGCCGAATGTGGATCGCAACTTAGTTGTAGTGAGTATTTTATAAAGTGTGGTTGGAAAATGTACTGACCAACTATTATTACAGATGATTCAAGCGCAATTGGTTGCTTCGGCATTGAACTTAAAGCGGGTAAGCATTCTTTCTTATCGGATACCATTGATTTTCTTTTGAACGATTTTTTTTCTTACAGAAAAACTTATTTCAATCCAGCCACGATTATGCGACTACTCAGGGCTTTACTACTGCTCGGTGTGCCACTGGAACGATACCATCGTTATTCCGGCTCGGATAATGAACAACTGGGATTTCAAACCGCGTAAGGTTTGCCGAGCATCCCTACAGCAGATTCGTTTGCTATACAAACGCCCAATCATTGATCTTGAACAAAAAAATCCGCGCTTATTTGCTTTGGTTTCCAAGCTTAGCATAACGAAACGATTCCGTCAGAAGCTCCAGCATATGCGACGATATTTAACGGTTTGTCGGATTGCGGAAGAATTACGTTTGGTTAGAGAAACTATCGGTAGTAGGAGGCATCTAATGCAGTCGGATAATATGTACAGTGTAGCGGATTTAGTCGGAATAGAAAACGGTACTTTACTGAACTTTTTACATACCGCCCATGGCGCATTTGAGCGACACATTCGAAACTGTTTGGTAATTTAAATACTACGAAGCAACGTATGAATATTTGAAATCTATTTTACAATATTACAGATATGCTCTGGAAAAGCGTACATATGTGAAATATGCAATAATGATGAAGTTATTTTTCCCTTCGACGATGATGCTGTTTCGTGCGCCCAGTGCAGTTCTGTCACTCATCGGCAATGCCAGATGAGAAAAAAGATGCAATGCCAGAAATGCGTCCGCCTCCGTGTACGAGAACAGCGGCTGCTAAATGAAATTTTGGATGCTGCTAACGGAAATTAAATTATCAACGAAAGCTTAATAGTAATCGCACAGCAACTTGAAACTAATTGTGAAGAAATCGCACTGCTATAGTGTTCCAAACTCTCAAGTGTGGAAGTCGTTAATCTCGAGATATCAACGTGGACACATGTCTAACACCGTCACGTTTAAAACCATCAACTGAATAAAACCATCGACGCTAAGTTAACGCTTCAGCTTTGGTACCAAATTATGCTGAGCTTCACAAAAAATATTGTGGTCTGGTTAAGTCATCATAACCAAAGCTTTTCGATGAACAATTTGAATGAAATTCAATTGAATGTTGGTAAAAAAAATAAATATTGCTTGCTAACAATCTATCTTACAACATACTTTAAACGTCTAGCATTTAAAATTACTTTAGTTATGAGTCTCAAATTGAACACCAAGCTGTTTCAAAATCTTGGACTGCTCTCCTATGAGTCGTTCCTTTTCGTTGAGTTTTTTTGCCAGTTGCTCAACCTTAGCCCGTTCTTCGCGTAAATGGTCTAAAAGATTCCAATGATTTTCAACATAACAACTTACCAACACATCGTCGTCATCAGTCGGATTTTGGCTGCTTGGTAAATCCCCGGCAGTGATTTCCTCCACGATCTCATCCGGTTCGGTTCCGGTAAATTCTATCAGATCATTGACCCCCGTTGGAAGGACATCTACCAAACCGTAAACCTCGCCGATCAGCTGCTGACTTGGTTCAACACTGTAATCAACATCCTTTTCGCTTACAGTATCTGAACTGACACAGTCGTTTGAGCGGGAATTTATTACATCTTCTGCAATCTCCGTGTACACATTCAGCGGAAACACCGATGGAACGGCGGTGGCAGTTAGCTTCCGAGTCAGGAAGTCTTTCTTCAGAAAGTGTTTTTGACAAAGACGTGGTGGTTCGCGAGAATTTTCATCAATGTCCTTTTCCTTGAAACCGCAAGCTGTCAACCACCGGGACCACATTGGGCTGCCACGGGGAGGAAATTTGAACAGACGACAGCTGCGCTCTCGGTATCTGGTGCTCTTGCAGAGTAAACACTTGCGCCCGTACTGCATCCTGGGCGACTTTTAACGACACTTCTGAAATTATTCACAAAAGTAATCCACATTTTCTGCTTATAACATTATTTCTTACCAATTTGCCAAAAGACGACAGTTACTAAATTCATATAACTTTATTTTGAACAAAACCACAACAATTTGATCTGTTTTAAATATTTTCAATTAAATTCGGTCAAGATAATGTAGTGCAAGGTGAAAACTTTTCTACGTTTTTCAAGTGTGTAAGGAGTCTTCAAATATTACGTGACGCCAAAACCGCCATTTCCACGAACCCCCACCTTTGTATGTAACAAAAAGGCTATCCAGCTTTTTACGAGCCATAATGGCGGACGTGTTCGTAATATTTGAACAGCATTTCCCTAATCCAGCTTTTTACGAGCCATAATGGCAGACGTGCTCGTAATATTTGAACAGCGTTTTTGATATTTCCTTAGTACATCGCACGTTTTCTTTCCGTACATTCCTTTAGTTTTACCACAGAGAACAGACATTCACCTTGAGCACGTAACGTGTGTAAAAGCTTAGCCACCATTTTGAAAGTAAGTGGTAATGCTCCCGTTACGTGGCGCTCACATCACTAACATAATAGGCTTTGGTTGTTAATGTCTGTCAACGATTTGATTTGAGCTTTCGTCGTATTTTCACCAAAGCTTTTAACAGTTGCTACAGCAACTAACGTATTGTTTACCCAATCTACCGAACTCAAAATAAAGGTAAACATCATTCATCAAAAATAGTAATTATTGAATAATTCGTTTTTAATTCTTCGGAGAAACTGTGTATCTGTACCGGATTGCGAACGCACCAGATGGGGGTAACGGAATTGCTTGCAGATAACTTTCGCCAATTGAAATAAAAACGAACTTCATGGCGATAAGGGTGATTTTGATTATGAATTCGGTGTTACGAGTCATTGGCATATAGGTCGAGAATATACCACGATTTTAGTGGTCGCCACCTCTGAGGTCAATGAATCACAGCCAAACGCTCCTCCTACGGTGGACTTCGATGAAGTAGTAGTACGGATTTCCTGGTGTTCAAAGATGAAAAATCCATAGCAAGTACCGCTGCAGTGAGGTCATGCTGGTATAACGATGAAATGGCACGATTTAATATGGAAAAACTTTAAATACGATACCTGTTTGGCCATACTAATCCAAAATAACAGAAAAAATTAAAATGCGCTTTGGTTTCTGTTTTCAATGATCAGCCAATGTTCGGCAAATAACAAACAAAATCTCCCCGTTGCTACGTTTGCTACAGTAACTGATATTGGAGTTGCCAGTGTTTCGACGATGTAGATTATGACAAGCATATATAATAAATTTGGCAACGAGGATGTTGGGCAACTGGTGCACTCTAAGAGAGATGTCGCTAGTGTCTTGTTTAAAAGCTTTACACACCTTTTGCGAAATATTTTATATGAACATAATTGTCTGTTCTCTGTGGTTTTACCGTGAACGCGCGGAAAGCAAACGTGCGATGTATTAGGGAAATGTCAAAAATGATGTTCAAATATTACGAACACGTCCGCCATTATGGCTCGTAAAAAGCTGGATACATCGCACGTTTCTTTCCGTGCATTCCTTTAGGTTTCCCGCGAACGTGCGGAAAGAAAACGTGCGATGTACTAGGAAAAAGCTGGATAGCTGCTGGATATAGAGCTTTCTGACAGCTCAAGCACCCACACTAGCGAACACGAAATACGCGTGTATATACATGATGTTTACCTCATTTTGGGGAACAGCTGATGCTGGAGGAACAAACCGAAAAATAGCGATTACTACCGTGGACCCCCGTTCGTTTGACCATTTTTAATCTGAACACTTTTTAATTTGAACCCCGTTGGTTTGCACGACGTGCAAATTAAAAATGGTTCAAATGTCATTCTCAACATGACATCATTTGTTTATGCAGACGATGCACATAAACACGATTCGTTTGTACTGACCTAGCGTGTTTAATCGGTTTCACATTTCGTTTTCCTAACGATTAAGAGAGAAATCCGATCGGAAAATGCAATATTCGCACTTGCAACTGCCAACAAAAACAAACCACCAAAACAATAACAAAGAGTAGGGCGGCCAGTTCACACAGGTTTCAGCATATTTCGGGTTACCAGTTGTTCAAATTAAAAAGTAACCTCGTTAGTTTGCATGAGGAATCGTTCAAACGAACGGGGGTCCACTGTAGTTGTGTTTCTCCGTTTGCCTTACTGCAGAGCACATATTTCGCTCAAATTTTTCATCCAGTTCCCAAATCAAGCTCATATTTTGAAAATTTGCTGGTATTTAAATCAGCGGAAGACGAAATTCATTCTGTACCTTGGTGACAAAGGAATGGATCTCTTTTGTTTACTGTTGTTGTTTGCGTCATTTTCAAGCACCAATACACTCATAACTGGAAAGCTCTATCCAGCTTTTTACGAGCCATAATGGCGGACACGTTCGTAATATTTGAACAGCATGTTTGACATTTTGCTCAGGGGTTTGAAACGAACGTCAAATGCATATGATTGCAGTGTAACCGTTTTTTCTGACGTTTCGGTCCGAATGACGGCTAAAGGCCCCCATACACGTACGCATATGTTGGGTTGGAAATGAACAAAATGTTGGAGGGTCATTCCGGTCGAGCGGCGAGCCGAACATTTTCTTCTGTCAGCTAGGTTCGTGGCACTCACACACCGGCGAGCGTGTTGGACAAGCATGAATTCACCAACATTTTCGGCCAACATGTACGTACGTGTATGGGGGCCTTAACGCTTTATTCAATGGAAATTCTAATTGCCGGCGAACTAGTTAAAGGATGCTCTCTTCACTCCTACATTATAGTTACTATATATATAGTTCGGCGGATAGAAAACCAGGCGAATTGGCATCCCTGATTTATGAAATTAAATTTGAAATTATGGTGAAATGTGCAGGTTTTTACGAAAAATAATCACTGGCGGGTGTTGAAAATAACTAGTTCTATGAAAATAAAGTGTATTTTTTTTAACATTACTCCTGCATTTTGGATTTTGAAAAGCTTTTGGCTCCGCTTTTGACGTTTATTTGGCTCCCGATTTTCTATCCGCCGAACTATATATATAGTAACTATATCCTACATGAGAAAGAGATAGCATGATTACATACCCTTGATTTTGCTCCGCAGCAAGTGCTGGTAGTATTTGTACACTGATGCCAAATCGTTGGCTTTAGTTTCCGTGTATCTCTTATACTGTGAGTATTTCTAGTTTTGATGGATGCAGAGTTGTCAAAAAGATTGTTCGCATTTTACGAACACAATTTATAGCGTCCGCCATTATAGCGCGTGAAAAGCTGGATGTAGGGAAATGTCTAAAATGCTGTTCAAATATTACGAACTCGTCCGCCATTATGATGTATTACTGAAATGTCAAAAATTATGACTCGTAAAAAGCTGGATACATCAGAAAATGTTTTTCTGATCAGAATGTTTCTGATGTCAGAAATGCAATTCGCCATTATGGCACGTATTAGATTCGTGTTTTTTCCTTCCGCCACTCGCACTTCGCAGGGCACGCAATGTAATTTGACATCTCGTAGAATGACAACTTGCGTCATCCGATCGTCACGCAAGCGTAACGCATGTGCAACACTCACACCAAGGCCCCTGCTTTTCGATGAAGGTCTTACGCACACCTGCAGCCAGCGTACCAGTCGAGTTCGAGATTCCTCGCGTTTCAATCGCCTCAATCCGTTTTGTGTGTGACGAGCAGAAAGTCATCGGTAGCGCAGGCAAGCAACAGTACTCGAAGTGGCCATATTCGTCTTCGAATTTGAGATTTTTCCGTGCAAATCGCGCCTCCATTTTTGCCTTGACAAGCGTAAAAGCAAGTGATTTTTGTTATTACGGAATTCTGGGGTGGCGAAAGAAACTCTTGGTGGTGTATTTTAATCCATAATTTTCTACTCCCTCGTCTACGCAATCGGATTCGGAACCCATTTTGTGTGCAGGAGAAAGTCTGCTAGCTGGCTGGCTGGTTGGTCGGTCGGTCGGCCTGACGAACGGAGTGTGTGCCCCCTTCGTTTCTGGGGACACAAGGTTTTTGCATTTTGTAGAACTAATTTTAGTGACTTTTCACGGTGTTTGCGTTTTCTTCAAAATAATACTTCCGAAAAAGAGCATTCGTTTGTGATTCGAACACGGAGGAGTGTGAAGTGAAGAGTGCGAGCTTTCCGTTCCTGTTGGATATTTTAGTCGGTGAAGTGTTGGTGGTGCTCGGTCGTCGCGTAGAAGAGGAGATTTACCACAACCGGATGGTAGTACTGACGGCCGGAAAGGGAGTGCAATTCAAAAAAAAAATGTTTTATTTCGGCCGTAATTTTTTTTCGCAAATTACTTCTCACATTACTGCTCTGGCATGCGAAATGTCAAATGAGTTGACGTATAAGTAAACAAGGAGGCGTATAACGCAGGGTGTCGGGAGGTGCACATTTTACTATCGGTATTCGTGGATTTTATCAGTAGAAGAGACAAAAATAGGGGAACGATGCTGTCTGTTTTCGAGTAGCCTTAGCAAAGCACAGAGTTGATATATTTAAGTATTCTGCCACGAATCAGTTTACATAAAATATATTAAATACTTTTTTCGTACTATACAAACTCGAATTATGAATACCGAATAGAGTTAATTAAGAATTCGAATGATTGAACTTGTATAGTGTCCTGTTTTTGGCAATATCTGCTGGTTACATCTTTTTCCGATCGTGGCAACAACTATTTTGGATATTTTCTATTTTAATTGAAACTACTCACATAATTAACGCAAAAGTATGTAAAATCATTTAGAATGTAAAAATCTTAGTTCTACATTGAAATAACATTGAATAATTAATTAAATTGAAGTGCCCTCCCAGTTGGCCTCGAGGTAAGACGCTGGTCTAATAAGCCAGTCGTATGTTCGAATCTCGGCTGGGAGAGGCTATTAGAGCCAATAGGATCGTAGCTCTGACCCCGCACTGTCCTGTATTCTAACGATTCTAACAGCTGGTTGCGAAGTCTGTCGTATAAAAAACAGAAGGTCAAATTTCGGTAACGGAGAGTTAGCACCCCAGGCTTTGCTTTTTACATTGAAATTATTAAATTTTGACTCATCTTATGTAAAATACTCGTTACATGAGACGATTTGTTTTCGATCAACGAATACATCTGACGAATCCTATTGTAATCTAACCTATGGAAAAGTCTTCCTGACGTTTTTTGGTAAAGAAGTTTTGCAACACAAATGTGCAATGTCTGTTTATTCTTATTACGTTGTAAGCTGGTTTAATGATGCTTGATAAAACAGCTGCGATCGGGATCGCTGTGGTTTATAAAAGTTATTGTGTAATATGATTAGCGACACGGACTATAGCTTTTCCTAAAATGTTTTATTTCAAATGCTTTATACTGCTTTAAAATCATTTACTATTTTATTATTGCATGGCACAGAAGTTTCATCTATACCTTCACTTTAACTTAAAACGATATGCGAGTGCTACAGCTGAAACTATTTTTTGCGTGATATGATAACATCGATAATAATAAATAATATGTCATAGTTTTCCATATTACGCAAACCATCTCGCAGTCCAAATTTGGATTGTTTGAATTAAAACAATTGATTAAAACAACGCTCTTTTATGCGTTTTCCTAATGACAAAAGAACGATTTTTGCATGTCTGGTTTTACTGTTAACTTTCTAAAATAGACTGTTTACTATCTATTCCAATTTATGGACTTAGATCTTGTTGTAATTCCAAAGAAGGATTGTAAGTTTCATCAAAACAATTGCCAAGTTCCGTTCCGTGGATCTAAGTGAGACGCTGTGCTCTGCTCATTAGTATTTCCAGTATGCAATCTACCGGGAAAGGAAGTTCCGAGAGAAAATTTTCCTCCTAGCTAGGAACATTCTGTGAGGGTTCTTGTTCTTAGTGCTATTGTTACTATTATTTTTCGACTTTGTGCTTGTGTGAATGAAGGCAAACGAAGTAAACGACATCGACCGATTTTTTTTTACTCTTTCGCGGAACCTCGACGAACCGAAAGTGTGCGAATGTTAACCCACCGTCCGTCCGTTTGAAAGAAAATGTGGAGTAAGATAGAAAAAGGCCGAGCCGTCCGTGTGTGTAGTTCTCTATTGCTGTGGTGCAGTGAACGATCCGATAGAGACGGTTGGCGGATCCCCGTTTACGTTCGTTCGCACGTATATTAAACTTTCCACCATTAGCAGGGTGGAAGAAGCAACAAAAACAACTTCGAGCGTGTATAAATAAATATATTAATTTCAATTTCAGTCAGTTCCTTCTCGCTACGAGGCGATGTGTAAAAAATCTCGGCTGTTCTTCTCTCGACGAATGTGCAGTTAAAGTTTCTTTCCAATCAAAGATTCAGTAGCAGAAGCTGTGTAGAAGTGCACTAGTGTTCGAACAGATGATCGCACGTGTGTTTGTGTTATCAGCAGCCGCACGAAGAAAAGTGTAAACCAATTTAAAGATAAAAAAACAAGAATAATTTAGTTTAATCAGTAATAACAGAAGCAAACAAAAAAAATCACTAATAAAAAGAAAATACGTTCGATGAAAGGAAGAATTCTATTTGATTGTATGGTTTTGGTGGACAACGAAAAACGAGTAAAGATAAACTAGCCAAGATTGGTCGCAGCAGCAGCTCAAAAGCCAGCAGAAACAATTGTTCGGGCTGTCGGAAGCAGATAGACAATGTCCATGGACAATCGGAACACCTCGGCCCTGTTCAAGCGGGCCGAGCAGTTGAAACGCTGGGAGGAATCGGAAACGAACAAGCAGAGCGGCACTCCGAAGAGTCCGTCGATGCGCCGGATCAAGTTCTCCTCCGGTTGTATCTTTCTGGCCGCTTGCGTGGCCGGCGATAAGGACGAAGTGTCCCGACTGCTGGAAACCGGAGCTGACATCGATACGGCCAACGTGGACGGGTTGACGGCGTTGCATCAGGTGAGTTGTAATGGTTGGTGTTTTCTGAAAAGATCTCTTCAACCATGTAAATCTTGCAAATCTAGGAATGCTGACATGATATTGTCAATCATCAATGTCCGGCAAAACTGATAACGTTCGGCATTGAGATTCTTTATTATTAAATTCAAATTTCGATTTAGTTCTATATGAGACATCATAATTTTCGTTGTTAGTCACGTCCTAATTGTACCGTTTAAAACGCAATCGTATTCAATTGAAACAATAAAATAATTTCCAACGCTACAACAAAATTTAAACATAATAATATGATTGGTGAAAGCGCATTTAAATAACTTTCAACGTCATGCTTTAGCAATTACTGTCTCAAATAGCAGTACATCCTAAAAAAAAGGTGTGCGAGGCGTGGGCGCGGGAATTACGCTGGTGGTATCAATCGAATTCTAAGCAAACGCCGGATTTGCAGAAAGATTTCTGGGCAGTTCGCAAGGTGTCCTAACCAGCTTCTAACCTTGATTAGTTTTGGAGTAAAATCAAAAAAAATGATTCTTCAAATTCTGTTCTTTAACAGTGCACTAAATCAACAGCAACAGTTGAAAAGAGTTTTAGCACAAAATGTGAACCAACCGAGGGAGAGTATATTTTTCAGCTTATAGAAAATAACAAATCATACATGCTGTACGTTTGTATCTTTTTTTATATGATTTTATAGTAAATTTCCAAATCAGAGTACACGTAACGCCTGTCCAAAATACCTACATCACCCTACGTGTTATTTACTTCTTACTTATAACAGCATCGATGCGAGGTGGCTCTTGCTGAATCAAAAATTACTCTCCACTGTACTCGGTCCTGGTTACTCCGTCACTACAAGTCATCTTCAAGTCGGCAGATCGAATCATCTAGCGCGTTAGGTCCCTCTGTTCCTGGTGCCGGTGCAATTCTCGAAGAGAATAGAGAACGGATTTCACTGCACAGTCGTTCGGCATGCTTGCGACTTGGCCGGCCCGCCGTAGTCTCAACTTGCGCCAGGTGTACGATGGGAATCCCTCTAAGTAGTACCTGCAGTTCGTGGTCATTTGCCTGCGCCAGTCTCCGCTTTCCGTCCGCAACATCTTTCGTTCAAATGCAGCAAGTGCACGTATGTCTTCTGTAAGCAAAGTTACAGGGAAAAGTAGGCTCGATTTCCAGCTTGAATGCGTCGTTGAATCTCCTTACTCGTATTATTGTGGGCTGTGACCAGAGATCCCAAATATACGAATTCATCAACCCGTTCCAGTTCAACGCCGTTAATAGTCACTGTACGTGAAAGGCAAACGCTGTTTCTCCAGAGCCTCTTCCTACCATATATTTGGTTTTCGACGCATTGATTTGTAACCCTATCCTCCTAGCCTCCGTTTTAGTCTGGCGTAGATTGCCTGTGCAGTCCCAAGGTTTCTAGTAATAATATCGAGGCACCACGTAGCATATATCTGAACAAGTTCCGGGGACTTCCGGGAACACCAAGACAAGTGGCCAATTTCGTCCATGAGCAAAAACCTATCGTGCGATACCCTAAATGACACTAGAATTTAATAACTAGATCAATGGAGGCCAAATTTGTTGTCTAGGGTTAGATTTGGTCATATCTGGACATATTTGAGGGACCCCGGGAACCCCTGGGAAGTCAATTACACAATGTGGTACATTTTTGATAATAAAGACATGTTCTGAACTGACCATTGTGGTTCTTGGTACTCAATTTTGCTTCCTTGGACCTATTTTAAAAGTTTTAGTGTGATTTAAGGTGTCGTATGATGAGCTTTTGTTCATATTCGAAATTGGTCATTTCCTAGGGTTTTCCGGAGTCCCCCAAACATGTCCAGATATGACCAAACTTGAGCCTAGATAGCAAATTTGGCTTTCATTGATCTAGTTACTGAATTCTAGTGTGATTTAAGGTGCCGTGCAATAAGTTTTTGTTTATGGACAAAACTGGCCACTGCTCTGGGTGTTCCCGGAAGTCCCCGGAACTTGACCATATATAACCAACACGGCACTAGGTAGTTGATCTGTCAGTGATCTAGTTTTTAAATTCTGGCGTAATTTGAGGTAACGCATGATAAGTATTTGTTCATGTTCGATACTGGCTATTTTGCACAGCAACTCAATCCGGAACATTTCCAGTTAGTCCCAATACAGCATAAAACTACTAAAATGGTCGGCAATGGCCATATGTTGCATAAAAAATCAATACCGGCTGTGATTTACGTTCATTTTGGAAGTGTCATTGAAGATTTTTATTTACTTTATATGAGCAATCTGTCCTTTAAAACTTCAAAAGGGCGTAACTCAAAAATTCGTTGATCGATTTTTTTAAAAATTGGCTCAGATGTGTTGGATGGCAATACAAACCAACTGGCATTTTCCATTTAAATAGCCTATTTTATTTTTCAATAACGGTATTTTGAACACCGTGGGTAGGGACAAAACTAGATCTGAGACTAATTAATACATGGGTGTGGTATAGTTTAAATGCGTAAAGCACTCGAGTACTAATCGAGAAATTGTGAGTTGGAGTCCCACTGCCACAAACTAACCCAATATTTTTAGCCGCAGATCGAAATTTTCCCAGTATTCAGTCTAACATTTTTCGCACCAAACGCTCCTCTGCTTTAATCAAAATAGAGTCTACGTTTGACCGCGAAAAAGTCAGTAACAGTAAAAACGAAAAAAAAAGGTTGGTTAGCTTCAGCGCGATGCTGCTAGGGCATCACCAGTGTGGCCAGAACAGTCGGAGTAGACCAAGCGTATATGGCGAACGGAATAGACACGCTTTTTTAAAAACCACTAATAGAAACAATTCTCAGTGAATTACCGGATTTTATTCGCAGCAGGAGACGTTTCCTTTCATCCTTTAAAGGATATCGGTATCTGACTCACATCGAAACACATCTATCTTCTATCTATCTATATATATAAGAGCCTTGTCTGTAGCCAAAACGAGGGGCGCGATATGTATTTTCGTGGTAATGTATGCCCACGTTAAAGAAAGACTCAAACCTATCATACCAGATTGCATTCAAGACGAGCAAAATTAACGTAGTTTAACACGTCATAGAGTTACATAGCGTTACCTCCAAATTGCTCTCAATTAGACGCGAGGCGACGCGCCCGTTTACAGCTAGTTTAATATATTTCTATATGACTTTTAATTATTAAAAAGCTGGTCAAATAGGATGGTGCACCATTATTAGTCCTATTGCCTACATTAGTCCTTGTTTCACTACAATTGGGGCAAAATGCTATGTAAACCAAATTTTTTACAGCTTTTGATTTCCAAAACTTACATTTAGGCGAAAAAAACGCCGAGGTATTCGTATACCTACATAGACATAAATGATTTCAATGTAAATAGGACCAACATAGGAATAAAACTAATAACGGCACCCCCACATAATTGTGTTGTTTTGTGTGCTGTTGGCGTCTGAAAAGCTGGAATTGTTGAAGTTTTCAAAATAGGTTTCAAACCAAACTATGATCTTGCGTAAAAGCAGTAAATTAGAAATTGTAGTTAGTTAACTCTAACTGAACACACAGTGGAACATTGTAACTTTTCATTGTGAGTTACAACGAAAAAAATTTTGACAATGTACTAGCCATTCTAATTTCGATATTGAAGATCTTTCTAACGAATCCAGTTTTACCGAGACACATAAAAGAATGTGGCAGGATGACCATAAACACGTTAATTTAAAGTCCATTTTACTAAACTTTCGTAACTCGCGCCAACTTCGACTCATAGGTATGTTAAAACAAAACATAAAAATGAATGTTCAACCAGTTAAGTTGAGTAACTTCCCTAGTTTAAAATCAACCTCGACAGCACACCAAATAAATGACAGAATTCTATCATCAAATTGTTCAGTCATAGTGAACCAAATTCCTGCAAAATATTCTTCAGTTCAGTTAGAGTGGACCAAATACGAACAATTTCTCATAAACTTCTCTCGTTTAACCTTGAATCTTATTACTTTTACAATAATAGTATTAGACGACTTTATTGAAGAGTAACTAAAAGTTTTGGAAACAATTGTGACAAACTATTGAAAGCTTACAGAACTTCAACTTTTGAATTCGATTTTCTCAAAATATAGTGTAGATTGCAGATGGGACAAACTCAACCTTCCATCCATTCCTCCGGTACTTTCCCTTCTTCTAAATCCTAAACATTACTTAAAAAAGTGCCGTTGAAAGAGACAGAGCTTGAGTTCTGCTAATAGTCGGCCCTTTTCGGTGGCTCTATTAATCTCTAGCTGTCAGATTTCTGTCAGACCTATTCGTGATCGGAAAATTCCTTCCCAGGCATTCCCAGGTTAACTTCCGCTTTGTCTTCTTCTGTGATGCTCATCGAAGAATTGCTTTCGCCTGCTGATTATCAGATTCCTTTCCTCGAGTTTTGCGAGATTGGTCCATCTTCTTGCAGAAAAACACTGTTCTTATCTGTTCTGTTCTTATTTTTTGCCATATGGCGAAGATATCTCTATCTTCTTTCTGTTCTCTTCACAATCGTGGTCAAATGGTTGCTTGCTCGTTGGTATTCGCCCAAGTTCTCCCTAGTGGCAATGCTCAGATAATTTTTTCAATATGATGGAGACTAAATGGAGAAATAAATCCTTCCTCTCATATTTTCCAAGCCGAGTGAAACCTTCATCGTTTGTTGGCATTTTCCATCAAAAAACCACTTCGTATACTTCGTGGCTCTTGATCCCACATGGAAGTTAAGAGGATTCGAATCAGGCGAAGAACCTGGTCACTCTTTCGAAGAAATAAAATCCGGAAAATTATCCTCATACCAAGCCTGTATAGCTTTCGCCTGGTGAGACGGTGCAGAATCTTATTGAAAGCAGTATATTGCATTCTTGTAGTGTTTTTGATGATGGGAAGCGAATGGTTCGTCAAAACATTATCGATGAAATATTTAGTGTTGATTTTAACACCATATTCAATGAACAGCAATGCAACCTTTAAATTTTTGGGGAAACATCTCCATACCATCACCCTGGAAACATTCTGGTGAGTATTTGTCGAATATCGGAAAGATGTGCTGCAGATTATTTTATTGGGTATGGTGATCATGTAGCAGGAACATTTTTTCCGAAATCAGAATTTTACAATCACATCTTTTGACTCTTACCACCTTCTGCTTTTCAATCAAACCGTTCACCCGTCGTTTTTTGTATTAAATCAATCGAAAATCATTTTTCAAAATGTTCTACGTGGTAGACTGCGAAATTCCCAGTTCTTTGACCATCTTACGTCCAACTTGTCTGGTTTCCATCGAATTCGCTGTCTTACTGGTTTAATGGCTGCTGCCCAGTCAGCATTTTCATATGTATAATTAGATTGCAAATAAGAGTTACGTACTGATATGTATTCAACAAAATCGTATTCGACGCGCAAAAGCCGCTTAACCGTACTATTTTGGAGGCGATATACGCACTGAGGAATAATTTTGAGCGATACACTTATATAAGTATTTCAATACGATACGATCCGATTAAGCGCGGTCAGCTACATGCAGCTATACGACTTTCTGCTGAAAATCGTATGTTTGTCAGTTACTAGCATTATAAGCGATAGAATATTAACGTGTGCGCACTTTATTAGGCTTTATTTACGAATCCTAATTTGTTAAGAGATATTTACGATTGTTTTCGTACATTGATATACGAGTTGGTGCTGGCTGGGTGGCGTCGTTACAGTGCGTTTACGGCCAGGTTTGTGGAGTATTTGTCAAGAGCCGGTTTCCTTGTATCGTTTGATGGTACGAAAGATGAATCGTTCGTTTATTCCGAGTGACTTCAACTTCTGTAAAATATCACACGGTCGAAAAAAAGTTCCGTTTTTGCCTCTATAGGGTTACCACTCTTAAACTCTTAAACGAATGAAAATTCAAAACAAACTTGCAAGCTGTGTCTGAATTTGAGTACATTCTAAACGAAAAATATGTAAACATATCTGTGATTAACCCATTTTTAATTAAACTCGTCCAAAAAACACTGAGAGTAATTACTACTCACCCCGTAGATAGGGTACCTTACTAGGGCCAACGCTACCATATCTCGTGATGGGCTACCATCTCAGCTTTAGTGACGAGATACCACGTTTCTTAATTCAACCGCCCGCTCCGTATTACACGCTATCGTGAGCCGCCCCTAACTTGGCAGTGCAGTCGCTCACTAGGTTGAGGAACGCCGAGTCGAAGGACAAGTTCCGAAAACAGAATGTTGTACCTAAACTTTACTTTGTTTTGCTTTGAGGAAACTTAGCCGAAGACATCCGACACCCTGTGTATATATGTATTTGTAATTAAAGTGTTCGAAACTTAAATTTAAATTTTAACTTGAAATAAAGTACAATACAAAATGGCGAATGGGACAAATCTGAGTAATGTTCGAATATCAATAAGATTTTTTTTTCTGGGGAGTGTTACGAACGAACTGGGGTCACATTGCGATTCTCGTTTCGAGTGATTTTGGTTCGTTTCGACCACGTTAAACGAATGGGCGAAACGAACCAAATCACTCGAAACGAGAATCGCAATGTCACCCCTGCTCTCTGATTGCTTTTGTTGGTGGCTGGATTTGTTAATGAATGATCTTGAGAAAACGCTAGTATTCTCAAAGCATCACATCAAATAAGCCGCGCTGGTGTTCTGGATAGATCTTGTTTGGGCGGTGGTAGACCAAAGTTCGAACCGTTTTGCAGAAAACGACGTCTTGGGGTATGGCAAAAACAGTGAGGAGCTACAACAGGATGGGCATCCTCAATCAATCATAAACGACGGAGGATGAAATATTACGATTTAATGCCTTTTTCCGTAGTCGAATTTGTTTATTTGATCGAAATACTTTGAATTATGACAGCAATATGTATACGGCGGTATTCTTTGGCGAAAATTTACGGAAGTGATAAATAAATTTTGTTGCTATTTTCGGGATATTGAGCTATCAAAACGTACATAGAATTTTCAAGAAAAAGCTTCCCAAGAACTTCTAAAACGGCGTTTGATATATAATCACAGTATCATTCGAACCGCCAGTGTGTGCACCAAATATGAAAACCAGTAAACCGACGAGACAAGTACACCGGGTGCAGCAGCCAGCAGCAGCCTCTCTTTCAGTTTCAGTTTTCCCATCCCAAGAGTGTATAACCGTCGTCGTCGTCCTCCGTTCAAAAATAGAAAACCAGCAGGAGCCGGCCGGCAAAAATCGAATTGTTAGAAACCCGGCCTTCTGGCTCGGTACAGCAATACAGTGTTGGTACTACCTACCAAACAAAACGCGTGTTTTACAATCGCAAACATTATGTAGTTATAGCGGAACATATTTTGTCGCGTAAAATTTAAGCCAGTCACGGACGGGGGACGAACCGACGGGAACGGCGGAAACAGTAACTGTGCAGGGAATTGTGATGTAGTGAGTTCTTTCTTTAGTGAATAGTATGAGTGCATGTGGATGATGACTGAGGAGTGTAGTGGTTGTAATTCATGTTTTACGGTTTGAGACTTTAATTATTTGTTATTGTTGGAAAATTTAACTATAAATAGTATTTGCAGTATGCAAGCATGACATTCGCAAATTTTTCAAAGCTATCGTACAGCTTTGCACTGACGCGTCCCAAAATTTAATGAAATTTGTTCGCGGGTATAGTTTATTTATTTATTAAGTCGACATCAACAGACTATAGTTCCAATGATGAATCAACATCACAGTTAAGAAATCACAATCACAGTTAAGAAATTACAATTACAAACACTAACAATTTTTTAGGCGTCATTTGTGGAAAAAACATAGAAAAGTTATGATGGGCCGTTTCACGTGACAAATTAAAATCAAAAGCGAATGCAACCCGATTGAAAACTCGCTGTATACCAGTCAATGAGCTGTTTCGTCCGTAGTTCTTGCGTGGAAAAGGTACCCTCAGCATTGAGTTGTTCCCCAGTGCCCTGGGACGCACATTTAGATCAATCGCTCCAGGAATAGCAGGACAATCAATTCTTCCCTGCAACCTGTCAACAGCAAACAGAGCTCTTGCGGTGTTCCTTCGTGTCTGTAGTATCTCCAAGTTTATTAATCGGCATCGACTTTCATAACTCGGCAACTAGAACGGATTTCACCATGGTAGACGACGGAAAGTGTAAGAAGCGGCGTTGATCTGATTCAATCCTTTGCATCCCGTCCTGGTAATATGGATGCCAGACAACGGAACCGTACTCATGAGTCGAACAGACGAGTGCACAGTATAATGCCTTGAGGCAATATACGTCAGTGAAGCTCTTAGCGATGCGGAAGACGAATCTTAATGTTCTGGATGCCTTGTCCACAATGTAAGAAATATACCGTTTAAACGATACCTGACTATCTAAAATAACACCGAGATCCTTTACCTGGTCGACACGTTGGATTTCTGTATCGCGTAGCTTGTAGTTAAAAGTGACGGGTTCTCTGATCCGGACAAAAGAATGGGACACTTCTCAGGATTGACGAGCATGCAGTTCAGATTGCACCAATTCGTAAAAGTCTCAAGCTCTTGTTGAAGACAAACTGTATCGTCCTTGGAACGTATCTTCAAATACATCTTCAAATCGTCGGCGAAGGATAAACGAGGACCTCTGAGTACATAGTTGATATCATTGAAGTACAATAGGAAGATTAACGGTCCCAAATGACTACCTTGTGGGATTTCAGATGAGGCCGGAAAATCATTTGATTGAAAACCTGCAACTGTCGCAATCAGTTGGCGACCTGCGACGTACGAACTGAACCAACGCAGCATACTGCCGCTGATATACCGAGTCTTTCCAATTTAGCAATCGCAATAGCACGATTGATTTTGTCAAACGCCGCAGACAAATCAGTATAAATGACATTCGTTTGAGCACGATCCGCTAGACTCTCAGCAACAAATGTTGTGAGACAAAGGAGGTTCGTAGTGGTTGATCTACCTGCGATGAATCCATGTTGGTCGTCACTCAAGTAATGTTTACAGTGCGACAGCAGCGGAGTCATGACTACAAGCTCAAATAACTTGGCAATGGCACACAATAACGAAATTCATCGGTAGTTTCCATGCAAGCGGAAATACCCCGCTTGTGATTGATAGACCAAACCAAACACGATCCGGAGAGGGATTAACAGGTCTTCAATGTGCAAGTAGACTGTATTTACACGGACATGAGTAAAGCTTTTGATGCAGTAGGAATTGGTAGTGTACTCGATGCAGCTTATGATTTCGGCATTAGTGGCTCACTGCTAAACTGGTTAAACTCCTATTTAACATGCAGAACGCAGTATGTGAGAACTCACGGCGAAGTTTCACAGCCGTTCATCGTAAACTCAGGTGTGCTACAAGGAAGCCATCTAGGTCCGTTACTCTTCGTACTAGTGATGAACAATCTTTCCACTTTCATCGTAGTAGCAAATATTCTGGTATACGCCGATGATTCTTACCAGTAAAGACCACCAAAGAATGTTTTATCCTGCAACAAGATCTAGTTAACTTTGGCAGATTCTGTGCTGCCTGTGGGTTGTCAGTAAATCCCAGGAAATGTTCTGTTTTGACGTTAACAAGAAGATCAGCGCCAATTGTATTTGATTATAGCTACGAAGAAACAGATATCCCGCGAGTGACAGTGATATGAGACTTAGGAGTTATATTCGATGAAAAGCTCTCGTTCAACTGCCAAATAAATAATTTGGTTAAAGAATGTTTGCAGATGTTTGCACTAGTGCGCAGATTTGGACGCGAACTTACCGATCCGCATGCTTTGCTAGCTATATTTATTGGCTTAGTCCGATCCAAGTTGGATTTTGTGAGTACCGTCCGGAGGCCACAGTACTCTTATCAAATAAACCGTTTGGAAGGCATTCAGAAAAAATTCGTGAGATTTGCTCTAAGAAACTTAGTACGGAACAACGACTACCTCCCTCCATATGAGCAACTTTGTATGCTTGTCGATCTGGATATCGTGACCGCCAGACATAAAATAACGGATGTTGTCTTCTTTGTGAATGTATTGTCTGGTCGAGTAAGAAGCCAAGTGGTAAGCGACAAATTAAGTTTAAATAGGAGTCCCGCTGTACTTCGTCGGCGCAGAACATTCGAGCCTCCTCTACGAAGCAGAAACGCAGCATGAAGCGACATGCAGGTTCATGCACGAGTTTAACGGACTTCAGGAGATTATAACTTTGGATATGACACCGAATATGTTAAGACGAAGACTTAGTCTGTACTACAGAGGTCAATTATATAGTGTTTAGATTTTATGTATTCATAATTATTTAAGTCAATGTTTAATTTATAACTAATTCAATTATTGCTTAAGGGCAAAAAGCCTACAAAAGCCAGTACAAATACAAACACAGACGGAATACCATCTGGGCCTGATTTAGTCGATGATTTTAACGTTGATGCGGCTTGAGAGATCATTTCTTCGTCGATGTTGAACGTACAACAGAGTATTCACAGTCATTAGCGGAACATTGCAAGCAGCTTGGGAGATTTGGTCGTCCGGGATGATTTCGTCGCAAAAGGTTCTGGCGAATTTATCGGCAAAAGAGCTGGCAGACCTACTGGGACTCCGAAGCAACCTGTCCATTGAGGATCATAGTTGATGGAAGGCCCGATTCCTTGCGCTGATCGGTAACATACTTCCAGAACGTTTTTGGTTGCACCTGCAGATTGCGCTGGATTCTCTGCAGGTGACGTCTAAAGCATGTCTGACTGGTTCTTTTGTATACAGAGTTTAACTTTATGTATTTATCACGCAGTGAGCGGGTACGAAACTTGGAATATATCCTAAGTGCAGCCCTTTTTTCAGTCTTCAACATGCGAAGCTCGCGGGTCAACCAAAGCTTTCTGTTTGACGAATGTACTACCTTGGGTACGTGACGATCGATACCGTTTGCCATCGTTTCCGTCGAGAACATCAAACCAGTTGATAGTGGCGAAGAATTCAGCAATGCTTTGGTGATCAGCATTTCGAAAGTCAGACGAAACAGGGGGGATAGTTTTTGTAAGATTCGAGTGGTGATTGCTGAGGGTAAGCACTAGTGGAGGGTGATGCCTCACTTGCTTAACTAGTGGCGACGGATCGAGCAAAACCACTGGAGCAACATCCTGTGCGCTGGTGAAGCAGAGATCCAGACAGCAAATGTTCTGTGACGTGGTTGGTCTGTCGCAAAATGGCAGAAATGTAGCAGTCTAGAAGCCGTAATGCTGCACTGTGCACAGTGGGGTGATCGGGATCCGGATGGAGAAAACCATTACATAAAAGTCCTGGTAGGTTGAAATCACCGATAATAATGAGCTCGTCGGTTGCTGTTGCCAAACCGTTCACTGACATTACCGAGGGGGGTGAACGTCGATCAGTCGTTCGTCTCGTACTCGATCGGGGGGGATGTAAATTCCACACAGGAACAACCTGCAGTTAGTGAACTCGATATACACCCACATTTGCTCAATACTGCTCCATTGATCATTTTCGATCAGTTTTGCTTTCAGTCTCTGATGCGACAAGCACACCACCGCCTATTTCTGGGCCCACGGTCGCATCGAAAAACTTCATATTCGTGATCAAACACCTGACACAAGAGAGTTAAAGAGTCGAACCAGGTTTCGGTTAGAACAATGGTATCGTAGCAGCCATCAGAGATACTCGTTCACGTCGCAATTCATCCCTCCAGCGTTTTGGTAGTAGATGAGCACATCGTCATTGGCATCACCGCACGCAAGGTCCGGCCTTGATTGCATATTGGACGAACTAAAAATCGGAGTATCAGGTACCGGAAGTTCATTACTTGACTTGCAACGGTACTCGCCTGAGGCTATGAATTGGAAGACTCCGACACCACAACTAACCGCAGGACCGGGACGACTGTGAAGAGCGCAGGCTGCGATTAGCTCGACTGGGTTGGGAGGGCCGGTAGCTTCCATGATGCTGTCCACAGTACGGCCCAGTTGTAGAGTAGGACGAAGAGGAGGCTCGTTGCGATCAGGATCCACTAATTGTTTATTGTACGGACTTGTAGACGGAACGAGGCTAAAAATGGGCTGGAAGACTTCTTCCAAACCACCGTGAACAGGACCAGGACGACTGAGATGGCAGCAATCGGATAAACAAGCGTTGTTTGTAAAGTTAACTGAGGAACAAGACGAGGTTGTTCCGGGATTAGAAGGAGCTCCCATTATGCCTCGTTCCGTGCGTCTTGGCAAACCAGTAATTCTTTTACTTCCATGCTCGGCAAACTCGTAGCTGATGGAGTTGTCGTTCCAGGGGATTCCGCTAGAGATAGATTGACCACCTTCGGTAAGTTTTTTGCACGATTGCCTTCGAATTGCCGAAACCGGATATGTTCGGGCCATGAGTCGCAAGATAACGCTTTTTCTTTAAATCGCCCGCTTAATCCAATTTTAAAAGAGACGTATAATTAAGCGTATTTAAATCCTTTCCTCTAGGGACCAGCTTGAACACTTAGAGTATTACGTTTGTTGCCTGTTAGTTAAAGAACTAACTTAAGCATTGTAAGACAAATTTATTTTAAATTTTCCATGATGGTAAATACAGTTTTTCTGGCGTTTTCCACAGCTGTTAAAAATTTTGCCCAAAACTTTTTCCAAATGATATTTTTTCTGTATCCTGTATGCCTGTATCCACACCTTCCTGAAATCCGTGATGTTGAATCAAAGGTCAATGTGACCGGAATTTATGGCACGTCAAACGTCGTAAAAAGATGGAGTTCTGGCAAGAAAAAAATCAAAGAATCTACCTTCCAGTTTTCTCAAAAGAGCCCCATTGTTCTATCATTTTTCGAAAACCAGTTCTCGGTCTGTGCCAGACGACGAGAATTGTATCGATAACTGCGGACACCCTCAAGGTATATAATCGGCGAAAGGTGTTTAGATTTTCTCAGGCCTTTCCGGTGCTAATGGTGCTGCTGTTGGTGCTACCACTGCGCTGCTACTGACCTCACAGGCGGTCGTATATAAGCACGTATGGCTTGTGTAAACAATAAACCAAATTTTTCGCCAGCGTTGAAGGTTACCATTTGCGTTTTTTTCTCTTCATCCTAAGTTATTTCTGAAAGTGACGCGCCACGTTAATCATGGTGGGAATTACTGTTTTCCCCTACTGCAAAATCGCACCTCCGTGCTCATTTAAAATCCGGGGGTATTTGGTTTTTTAATTACTTTGACAACCACAATTCGACGACCGACATCGGAAATGAATTTGCAACTCCACTGACTGGTCACACCGAACAATCAACAGGTGTTTAATTGACATATTCAGCAAACTAAATTGACTTGTACAACGCGCGCCAAGATTATCTGGGCATTCAAACAACTTACTTCCACAAACACGATGAAGTGTTCGTAATCTTGGTTAGTGATTTATTTTTATGGATAACGGACATAATGCTAATTTAACAGTGATCATAATAATAACAATAATAATACTATTACCAGACGAGACTGGCTGCATAAATTCAAAGTAACCACACTGCCACTGCGTCGGTCGACCCGGCTAGCTTCGTTCGGGGTGGTGACACGGGGTTTGCTAGCGCCAGTTGAGAACCGCGCGGCTCAAATCTGAAACCGCTAAAATGTGACGTAAATCTCCGCTAACCACGATTCGCTAGTGGAGTACGTACAGCAGCGGACGGACGACTGGTGGTTGTTCGCAATTTATACCGCCCCTGTAGGTAACGTACTTTGCGGGCTGTTCCGGTATAGCACCCAGTGCCAAAAGCTGGTAGGTACCACTCGAGACGACGACGACGCGACGATATCTCTGCAATAAATCCTTCCATTATCTAATTAGCTCTGACAATTTTTGTCAAAATAAAATGAAAAATTGTATGCTCTGCGGTAGGCAACATCACTGTTTGTTTGTTTGCATTCGCATGGACAGATTTGTTTTTCTCGTACTCATATGACGACGCTCGCTAACGAGCAAATCATTGAGGATTTGTACCTGTGTAAATTGTAGAACAGCGCCAGGTAGCAAATAGCAATACCAGTGATGGTAGTTCGTTCGTTATTGTTATTACTTCAAAAGTCTAGCAGCATCCACTCAACCAGTGAGCAATCAACGGGTAATAGTGGTAGTAGTAGTAGTTGTTGTTGTAGTTTTAGTAACAGCACACCAGCAGTAGCAACAGTACACACGGTGCCGTACCAGCCGAGCCGTTCGCGATGCACTTATTGTTATTCGATACACCTTGACTTTATTATCGGGCTGACTGATGTCTTATGATGGGATGGGCTTGGCAGATCTGACTTTTTCCTCTCGCTGCTAGACAGACAGTTGCTGGTTTTATCATTTATTTGCCGAAGCAGATTGATTGAAAAATCCGAGTCGGATTTATTTCTGCCTCTTTTGATGCAATGAAAACACAATATAAAAAAACTCTTAAGATTCCTTTTGCGATATGTACTGATTACTAACTAAATACTAATTTTAGTCAAATCTCAACAGGAATCTAAAAACTTTAATTTTTCATTTTATAATTAGTTAATTTATTTTTTATGGCACAAAATTGTAGAAGAAGCAACTTGGTAGTTTCAAAAAATAGAAAAGATTTATTTCATTAGAGATCTAATCTCTGCGTTATTGTTGCTTTTTATCATTGTTGGTCCACATCCAAGATTCTTTGCAGCCGGCGACATTAATTGATAGATTGAACTACTAAATATATCTTGGCTGAAAACACAAAAAAAAACAGATCAATTTTTAGTGCTCATTAGCTATATTTAGTGGAAAAGTTTATGCCATCTAAGATTAAGATATGACCACCACGACTGTTTGAATTCTAGTTTTCACTCCGAATGCTGTGGTCGAGGTAAACATAACCCCACAAAAAATAGTCTAACGTACGATCTTGGCGGTCAATTGCAAGAAGAAACCGATTCGCCAAACCATGCATGTAATAAATCTATAGCTATAAAAAAGGATATCTGTCTGTCCGTATGTTCCTTATAGAATCGAAAACTACTAAACCGACCGGCGTGAAAATTTGCATGTAGGGGTTTTTGGGTCCAGGGAAGGTTTTTATGATGGCTAGAGACCCCTCCCCCCACTAAGAGGGAGGCTCCCTTGCAAATGAAACACAAATTTCTGCATAACTTGAGAACTAATCAAGCCAATGGAACAAAATTTGACATGTGTGTGTTTTTGGAGACAAGAATTTTTTCTATGGTGAATTGAGACCCCTCCCCTCTTTATTAGAAGGGGAATCATGGCTCCTCTCCTCTTTAAGAGGGGGGGGGGGGCTTCCATACAAAGGAAATACAAATTTCCTCATAAGTCGAGAACTAATCAAGCAAATGGAACCAAATTTGGCATGTGAAGGTTTTTGGAGGCAAGAATTTTTTCTATGGTGAATTGAGACCCCTCCCCTCTTTAGAAGGGGAATTATATCCCCTCCCCCTTCAATAGAGGGGGGCTCCTATACAAATGAAATAGAAATATCATCATAACTCGAGAATTAATTAGTCAAACGGAACCATATTTGGCATGTGGGTGTTTTGCAGGCATGAATTTTTTCTATGATGAATTAGGACCCCTTACCTTTTTAGGAGGCGTGGAGGCTCCCATACAAATGAAATACAAATTTCCTCATAACTCCAGAACTAATCAAGCAAATGGAACCAAATTTAGCATGTGGGTGTGTTTTTAGGCAATTTTTTTCTACGGTGAATTGAGACCCCTCCCCTCTTTAGGAGGGGAATTATGTCCCCTCCCCCTTCAATAGTGAGGGGAGGGCTCCTATACAAATGAAATACAAATATCCTCATAACTAGAGAACTAGTCAAGCAAATGGAACCAAATTTGGCGTGTGGGGGGTTTTGGAGGCAGGATTTTTTTTACGATGGTTTGAGACCCCTTACCTCTGTGGTAGGGGGATGAGGACTCATACAAATAAAACAGAAATTTTTGCGTTACTCAAAAACTAATCGAACTCGAGAGGCGAGTTTTGCAGGCGACCTGCCGTCGGAAGCGCCGGCCACTGCGGGAAGGCAGCCCCTCGCAGAGATCACCTCTAAAGTTTTTCAGCAAGTAAAACACAGAATTACAAGTCAGCAACACGGTTTCTTTAAGGCCGCTCTACTGCCTCAAATCTTCTGGAATTTGTAACTTTTACTCTGAATGCAATGGACCATGGACAACCACGTAGAAGCTATTTGCACGGACTTTAGTAAGGGATTTGCCAGAATTGACATACCACTACTATTCTTCAAATTAGCAAAAATTGGAATAGAACCGAAACTCTTGAAATGGCTTCAGTCATATTTTACGGAACGCAAACAAATTTTTCGTTTTCAAAATGCCCTTTCGAACCCTATTCAAGTCACCTCCGGGGTTCCACAAGGTTCCCACTTAGGGCTACACGTAAATGACATTTCCTTTATACTTAACCGCTCAAAAGTACTTGTATATGCAGACGACATGAAAATATATATGGAAATAAAAAATGCCCATGACGTCGCAGTATTTCAGAATGAAGTCAATGTATTCAACACTTGCTGCAACAAATCTTTACTAAACCTGAATGTAAAAAAATGTAACTCAATAGCATTTAGCAGGAAAATTCATACTCCCTCTATTGACATATATTTAGGAAACAGTATTGTACCAAAATGTAAAATTGTAAGGGATCTAGGAATAATCTTAGACTCAAAACTAACGTTCACTGAACATTACAATACCATTATTAACAAAGCAAATAGAATGCTGGGCTTTATCAAACACTTCAGTCACAATTTCAAAGATCCCTACACAATAAAACTATTATACATTACATACGTAAGACCTATTCTGGAATATTGCCATATTGTATGGCACCCACACACTGCGTTACACGAAGGACGCATTGAATCTGTTCAGAAACAATTTCTACTATACGCGCTTCGAAAACATAACTGGACAGTATTTCCATTACCATCTTATGAAGCACGTTACATGCTCATCCATATACAAACACTTAAAGAAGGTCGCGAACATGCAATGCTTTACTTTATTAATGACATTATTTTTCAACGTATCCAGTCAGCAGAATTGCTTTCTCAATTAAACTTTTATGCGCCGTGTCGTAACCTTAGAACTCGAAAAATATTTATGGCAAAATCATATAAAACCAATTATGCGAAAAATGGACCAGTCAATAACATTATGCGTCATTATAATCGAAATTGCGAAATAATAGACACCACTATGTCCAGAATCCAAATTATTTTATTTTATTTTTTTTATTTTGCTATTCATCTGACCTTTAATGGTCTACATGAAGTGTAGGGTGGGGAAAAGCTCACTTGAGGTGGTCCCAAAAGATCTTCCTCAAAAGTGCATAAAAACCCCACCGTCTTTTAATGTGCGTCACAATACATTTGATACATAAAATTATTAGATTACATAATTATTACATTGTCATTTTTTAAAAAATTAACATGAAAAGACAAACTATAGTAAACCACTCACTAATAATCCACGACGATACACGGATGAAGTTTCATTGAAACTGAACAAATCGGCATATTGGTTAAACTGACGGGCCATTGCTGAGAGTGGTGAGATGGCAGCATATTGGGTGGTCTGGAATTCCATCTGAAGCATAGTTCTTGGTCGCAGGACTCTAGAAGGTGCGTAGAAACCGATTTGCGATAACAGATCCGGAGCATCGTACTCTGCAGTAATCAGTTTTACGATGAAAACAGCTTGCGATGCTCTTCGACGCTGATCTAATGTTTTGATGCCCAACAGACGACAGCGATCTTCGTAGGAAGGCAAGTTGTGAGGATCATTCCAAGGTAGATTCCTCAGGGCGTAACGGACGAATTTGCGTTGAATGCTCTCTAGTCTATTAATCCATATTGCCTGATACGGGCACCAAACAACACTGCCAAACTCTAGTCTTGAACGGACTAGCGAACAATATAGCGCTTTAAAGCATAATGGATCATCAAACTCACGAGCTATTTTGAAAATGAACCCAAGTTGACGGCTAGCTTTCTCAATAATCGTTGCGATGTGAGGTCCGAAGGACAGTTTTTCGTCTAGTATTACTCCCAAATCCTTTACCTGCTCGACTCTGCTAAGTTTAGTTCCGGCAATATTGTAATCACATCGGATTACATTTTTCGTACGATGGTAACTGATCACGCAACATTTTTCCACGCTCAATAACAATTGGTTTCTATTACACCAATCAGTAAATCGATTTAACAAAGTCTGCAGTTCCATACAGTCTCCGATTTGCCGAATTGCAAGGTATATTTTCAAATCATCAGCAAAGAATTGTCGTCCGCCTTGGTCAAGGATCAGTGCTGCATCGTTTACAAATATTGAGAATAGTAAAGGACCAAGATTACTACCCTGCGGTACACCTGAATGATTCGTAAATGTAGCAGACTGGCAATTTCCAATCCGTACGTAGAGTTGCCTATCAACGAGATATGATTCCAGCCAATTGCAAATCCTCTCGGTACAGCCAAGTCTCTTCAGCTTGCACAGAAGTAGTTTGTGGTTGACAGTGTCAAACGCGGCATTTAGATCAGTGTATATTGTATCAATCTGTGCTTTGGAACTGATATTTTTGATGCAAAACGACACGAAATCAACAAGGTTTGTTTCCACAGAACGTCCGCGAAAAAATCTGTGTTGCATTATACTGATATAGTTTCGGCAGGCAGCAAATAATGTGTTGTTCACGATAGTCTCGAAAACCTTAGACTCCGCACACAAAGAAGTTATTCCTCTGTAATTTGTTACATTACATTTGTCACCTTTTTTAAAAACCGGAAACATGCAAAATTTCTTCCAAGAAGTAGGGAACTTTTGTTGTTGAAGCGACAAGTTGAATAAGGATGTTAACGGAACTGCCAAGACATCTAAACATTTTTTCATTAACGCTGGTGGAAGCATGCCAGGTCCGGGCGAAAAAGATGACTTCAGGTTACTAGCAGCAGAAATGACTGTCTGCTCGCATATGCTGAATATGTCCATTTCCAACTGAATTAAACTATGACTTAGCCATAGGAATAATGTATAGCATATAGATAAACATTGTAATAATATTATTGTATGTAGTCTACAAATGCTTGACGAATATATGAATATGTAGGTTTATTTAATTTCCTAGATCTTCTGACTTCTATTACTTTCCTTCAGTTGGGTCACCCCTGCGATATGGTACTTTCTACGAAAAGATTTTCCGTGAAATGATACCTCCCACGTAAGGTTTTTCGCGAAATGGTATTCTGCGAAACTCTATATTCCGCGTTATAGTCAACCGAGAATTGGTGTTCCGCAAAATGGTATTCGGCGAAATGGTTTGTAATGATGGCGAATATTTAAATGCTATCCGCCTTATTTTATCAGGCTAAGCAATGGGGGGAGTTGTTTTCTACTTTACTGTGAGGAAAATTTGTATATTAAAACACCCATGAACTCCCCAGAAACTTGCAAAACTCGAGATTGTGACAAAGGTCATCCGAGATTCACGATTTATGTACACCACAGTTTAATTTGTGGCAATACGAAGTTTGTCGGGTCAGCTAGTCCAATATAAAAGCCGCATTCAGTGTGGCATGTTGTACCATCTAGTTGCAAAAAACGCCATTGCTACAAATTTCATCAATTTTTGAAAAATGAAAAACTTAGTTATCTTGTCACGATAGCGCTCACCATTGACCGTAATCGTACGAGCTTCTCCATTTTAAAGTACGGGCCTGTGATGGTACCATACTAGTAGCCACTTTAAACTGGGTCTGCCCTTCGGGACGTGATGGTCATTGAACCACACTAGGATACGACTTACGAGACGGACCCGCTCAACCAGAAATGTGCTTCGTTTGAGATGACTTTTCGATGAAAATCTGAGTTGGTTCCAACTGATTCTAAGGCCTTAAAATCGCAAAATCTCGACCTAAACGCTGATTATGTGTTAGGACCATCTTGTATCGATGTGAATTTGAAATTGAGCAGCAATGTTCTCTTCGTTACGGCCGGTACATAGCTTTGGAAATGGTCTGAAAATGTGTAAAGAAACTTCACTTGTCAACTTATCAATTATTCAACGTATAGCGAACCTCTCTGTTGGCTTCGAGGTACGACAATGGTCTAACAAGCCAGTCGTCGTAGGTTCTAATCTTGGCTGGCAAAGTGTGTGTAAAAATTAATAGGATCGTAGCATTAGCATTTGTCCTGCACTCTAACAGCTTGCTGCAAAATCTGTCGAGTAATAACAGAAGGTCAAGTTCAGAAAGCGGAATGTTGCACCAAGGTTTTGCTATAGCGAAACGAGATGGTGCTCTATGATGACAATATTTTGAACGCAGTTCTCTTTATTATTTATCTAATAGACTTTCCGCTCTAAGACGTAGCCTGATGAACGAAAAGTCTCCCATATGTTGTGGACGGCATCGCTCCAAATTCTTGGAAACCGTCTCCTTGCCGTCAGATTTCACTCCACCTGGTCTTGATCCTGGTAATCTTGTTCTTAACGGATATGAGGCGAACACCATCTTAGCAGGGTAATTGTCCGGTATTCTTGCGACATGTCCAGCCGACCATATACTCCTTCAGCAGCGACAAAACTTTTTGAATTTTGATAGAATGTTTGAACAATTACCAATTTCTATGTAATTGTGACCATCATTCTTCATGAAATGGCAATCATTTTCGATGACACATTCATTTAGATGTCAAAAAATTAACAATTAATTAATATTAATTAATTAGCTGGTCGCAGTGAACAATCAAAATTGTATCTGTTGGTAAATATGTTATTTTTTCAGATCATCAGTTTACACCAACTTGCCGCGCCGAGTTCAAACAGTAAAGCAATAGTTGAAAAACATCATGAATAGAACAGATCGTACTTTGCTACCTCGCGGAACACCCAAGAAGTTAAAAAACTGTGCGGAGAATAAATTGCAGAAAAGATACACTAAAATAAAAGAAAAACCTTTTGATAAATTATGTGTCCTCCTTTGGCCTTTAGAACCTCCTGCCGGTGCTTCTGCATGCTCTCCACTAGGTTTTTTAGGTGCTGTGCATCTAGCTCTTCCCAGGTGCGCTCCAGGGCATCAACATGGTTATTTTTATTGGTAACACCCGTTTTGTCAACTCAGGCATCGAGAATCACGCACCAATTCGCGATGGGTCCGGACTGTGCGGAGGCCGTTTCAGCGGTTTGATCCGATAAGACCAGAAGGAAGACTTGGTCTTCTTGGTAGTATGCTTCGGGTCGGGTATCCTGCTGAAATACTAACTTTTCTTCAAGGTCTATCTGCATTAGTGAATCCTTCAGATTTTCCCGCAGGATGTTGATGCAGGAATCTGCCGTCATTATTTCGTCGGTTTTTACGAGGTTTCCACCTTACCGCACGGAAAACACCCCCAGATCATCACATTTTCTCTTCCATACTTCACCGTGCCTTGGTTGTGGCGCTCCTGAAGCTGGTCATGACACACGAACCCATCGCTTTCAGTTAAACCGTTGAAATTTCGATTCGTTCATCCAGAGAACCGTTTTCCAAAACTCCAGGGGTTTTTCAGCATGCTGCTTAGCAAATTTAAGCCAATAAATAAATGGGCAACCGGACTTCGGGCAACTTTGCTATTGTTTCCTCCCAAATAACTATTCTAAATTCAAGTAAATCGCAGTTTTACTTGAATTTCCTATAGGTTTTATTGCGGTATTCATCATTACCTCTGATTTTATTATGGCATTGCGCAATACCAAGAGGATACGAGTCAAAACACACTTATAGCTAGGTAGAAAACCATAATAAAGCAAATTTATTGTGGTTGCTTATATTACCACGATAAAACTAGTTGATTGCATCACGTCTCTTATAAACTTACCATAAGTGTGGTGTAGCAACTAGAGATGGTCGGGTAGCGAAAAATTTGCCCGAGACCCGCACCCGAACCCGACGGGTTGCGGTCGGGTTCGGGTATCAAAAACATTAAACTTGCGGGTTCGGGTCGGGTACGGGTTTTTAATTTTTTTCTTAATCGGGTACGGGTCGGGTTCGGGTATTCAAATTTTCATACCCGACCATCTCTAGTAGCAACACAAAATGGCGCACCAACCAAAATTGATCTTTTACGGTTGCTTCTCAAACCACCAGAAAGCTGTTAGTTTTATAAAGCTATTAAAACGGCAACACTCTGACCAAACAGTTTTTTTACTGCTATTATGTAGAATACCAAAGATCAACGCCAAAATCATTTTTTTTATGCTAGGCCATATTGCCATATCCTTGTATTTTGTGCTGGCTCGCAAACAAATATTTATCAAAGTAAAGTGTTTTTCAGAAAAAAAGTTATTGTCAATCAGGTTTCCTGTCACAGAAAGCAACTAAAATGATTTTGTTAGAAATTGAGATTGACTAACTAAATATATTTATTTTATTAAAACAACCAATTTTCGAAAATTGCAAGATTTCAATGGCGCGTTGATTTTATCCACCTATCATATCAAGATGCACGATAAAATTTAATGCGCATATGCTGCAAACTAACTGAGATTGTGGTTTATGGTGAATAACCCTCTGGTTTCAAACCACTCTAATGAAAAAAACTGAAATTGCTCAAAATTTTATTAATTATTCTATGTCAGCGTTTCCCAAATAGGGGTGCAAAACTTTAGTTCGCTGTAGAATACTATAGGGAATTCCGCTAGGGGGTGCGCGAACCAAAAAAGGTTAGGAATCGCTGTTCTATGGGATATTTTATTTTGGTCACATCACATCACATTCTGAGGAGTCCCAAGTAACAATTTAGGTTTACACTCTTATGATGGCATTTAAGGCCAAATTTGGTCATGAAAACTACCATAAGAGTACAATAAAACTCACATTGTTACTTGGGGTGGGCCACTTGGTCAGAAGGAAGTTTTATACTGGTCATCAGAGAGTTTTGGTAGAGCTCATAGTTTTATTAGTGGTTTTATAAATTTGGTCATAAAAACCACTATTGGATCGTAATAAAACTTACAATTGTTACTTGGGCTGTGTCTCGCGAACAATTACCTTCAGGTTCTTCTTCACTTTACGCACATTTTTGAAGTGTTTACTTTTTTGTAACTGTTTTATTTTCCAATTAAATTTGTTTTTCTTTGAGTAAATGTCTTCTTTTGTTCAGTATTCCATATGTAAAAGTATAAAAGAATATAAAAAATAATATTTCGAAAAGACTATAGTGTGCTTACTTTAATTTGAGCCAAATAAATCAGAGACGCCTAAATTGATGCAATATTATATACTGCTTTTTCAAAGAGTTATGACATGTTATGTAACATTTAAAGCTAGAAAAAGTATACTAAGAAAATGAAGTGTTTGTTTTAATCTTTCTATAGTTAAGTATCGACATTCACATCAAAAATTTACTCTTCCCCAAGGAAAAGGTAAGCCTGAGTTGTAGAGTCGTTAAAAAAGAAAACGAAAGTTATCGAGTAATAAACTTGATTTCCGTTTCTTTTGTCTGTCCCAAGGATATCATTGGTTAATGTTATCATTTCTTATCGTTAACATTCAGAGGCTCTCGTGATATTATTCTATCGATTTCATCGCCATTTCCGCCCTGTTTTTATTTACCCTAGACGAAGGCTAATGAACTTCCGCTACCATTGGTGATGAATGGTAGCTTTGTTTGTTGTTTCAAGCTGGTGAAAAGTCTAGGCAACAACGGGGCGGTAGGTGGGCTTTATTTTGGCGCCAACTAAAAAGCCCAAACAAAGGAACGGTCAGGACCGTTCGTTCGGGGTGGGAGGTACTGCATTGCGCATGTCCTTCCGTCGACCCGTGTTTGTTTATCATTTCCTTTGACAATGGAGGTGGTCTCCTCCGATGGCGAAAGTGGTGTAGCAGCTGGAAAGTTCCATTTCATTTACACACGAATTAACAATAAAGCAGGTCAATCAACACAGTTGAGGTTTGTTCGTTCGTTCGTTCGGGGAGAGGAAAACCTTGCCAGAAGGAAATGACCCACCAATCGTCACTGTCATTAGGTTCGGTTGAACGGCTCGCTGCCGTTTCGTTGTGTGTGCGAGTGCTGCGCGATCGTTTTCGTTACGGATAAACAAATTGACAGCGGCACTAGACGGGCAGGAATATGTTCATCATTTTGCGGGTTCTAAAATTAGATTCCTTTCGGGTTGGTGGTGCGTCTGTTCGAACACGGTTGTTGCGGTTCTTTGGCATTGATTGTATGTAATCCCTGCCTCCTCGGTTCGGGCGTGTTTCACCTAGCTAGTAGCTAGCCAGCTAGCGTGCGATGACGGAGAAGAGTGTATGTCGACCGATCTGATCAGATGATGGCGATGTCTCGTACCGAGTTGTCTCTCACGGTTGCTGGCTGTCCTCGACTCTCGGTCGGTGCGCGGTGTTGCTGTTGTCCCTCCGTCCGCGTCCCGGGCAAGAGGTCGAACGCAGCAGCAAGAGTAATCGGACGTTTTGTTGCTGTGACTCTGTCAGTTTCACAGTGGTCGGCCATGGACGCATTCGGTCTTTCATGTTTTTAGATTTTTTATTGGTGATTTTTTGGAAATTTTAGTAGAATGTCCACTTTAACCACCAGGAATTGAAGTTTTAACTTTTAACTTTCAAGATAGGCATTGGAATCAGCTTAGAATACAAATTAAAATTGCTTATAATATTTTCTTTGATATAGCTCGCAAATTAAGCAATTTATTGGGAGTTCCGTAGCCGCAAGGTTACCAAGTCTGCTTTGACAAGCGAGTGGTCGTGGGTTCGAATCTTAGTAGAATCTGACCATTCGATGTCAAGTGACTTTAGCATGGGTTTATTCTCAGGCTCCTCATTCTATAATACCCACTGAAGCCTCTTGACAGTGCAAAAATTCCTCCTATAGTTGAGTGTACTGGTCAGAGGAACGAATGAGTCCCTCGCCAGGGACGACTATAATACGGGATAGTATTGGCAGCGAGGAACGAGTGGGTAAAGTAAAGGAGAGCAAGCTTTGAAGGAAGGGTAAACCCCAGTACACGCAAGCACGCATAAAATTTAATAAGCATATCGCTCACTTAATATCGATTATAGCAAAAAGAAATGCAGTGCGGGTCATACAGCAAACACCCGGGCGATATCACATTAGATAAACGATACTGGTCGCAGTGATGAGTCCACACATGAAAAAAAGCAATTTGTTGAGTTATGATTTCGTTTTAAAGAAAAGCATTAAAATCAACAAACTATAAATAGGGTTGGCACGCACAGTTTCATTCAAATTTACTCTTTTGACTGTGCCACCTCAGTTAAGCATAGTACCAAAAACTTATGTACAAGTCACACATAGAGTTAGCTATAATCTACGATATTGCGGAAATAAGTATTGCTGTTTTATAAGGCTGCTACCCCATTAGTAACAAAAAGAGCGCCTTTTTGCTACCAACGGCATTACAGCCTTTTAGCAACATAACCACAAATTCAGCAGTATTGTAGATTGTAACTAATTCGACAATTGTCCCATACACAACCTTTAGAAATTCTGCTTGCCTGCGTGCCAACCCTGACTACAAAAACAGCAGTTGTTTCGAACCGAAAATTATGCAGGGTATGCGTTAAGAAGCACGTAATTACAGTATCTAGAAAGGTGTAAAAAGAACTTTGGAAATCTACACTGAGAAAACTTTTCATATAGTTTCTATGTGTCCCACTCATAGATTTTTGCAATGTGCTTAGTAAATAAACTGTGTGTGTCAAACAGTTATAATTTATGTGTACGGGAAAATTTTGCATATACTATTCATATGCTTATAAATTTTTATGTGTACTTCTGGACGGATTGTGCTATGTATGTATGTATATGTGGCACATGACAATAATCTGGAATTTCATATCACGTACCACACATTTTCTGCAAAGTTTAATGTAAAACAAAATAATTTCTGTACCCAGAAGTCCGCAATTTTTAATTTAATCGGCCACTATTGTTGTGTTAAGTAAATTAAATGCGTAAAAACAGTTTCAGTTTTACGTCTAATTTAAATTCCACGTTTATATCTTAAACTTCAAGTTTAGTTTCAAGCCTGATCTAAGCTCGATTTCAAGTTCAAATTTAATACTAATTTTATGTCTAATTTCAAAACCGATTTCAAGTCCAATTTTAAGTGTACTTATAAGTCCAATTTAACACTAATTCAATTTAATTTTAAGTTCAATTTTAAGTTAAAGATGAAAGGCGAAAAACTCCCAAGAAAAGTCGGAAAATTATGTTTTGTCACATTGGTTTATTTCTCGTTCTTTAGTGCTAAAATTTTTCTGCTAAAATTTTTTGTTGTTTCTGAGTTATATCAGAATAACTAAATTTTCCTGAAAATTTATCTAATTCATAAATTGATGCGCTTTGGTAGAGCACGTAGAGCAAACAGTTACTTATGACGGTAGTTTTTTACAATTCACAGAGGGAATGCTAGAAGAAAGTAATGAAACAAAGGTGTTTATAGTATCTCAAAGGAGCCAAGGCGTGAAGGAGAACCACAGAGACTGGATACCATAGGTTCACCAATATCTGTGATCACCCACAGGGCCTGGGAGACAATTTGAGTTCGAATCCAGTTATAACTGGCTTGGTTCGATCCGCGGATCTGCGCATTTTCCCCTTCAAGCTTTGTCTGCCCTGAGATACTATAAGCACCTTGGATTCTTCTTCTACCATTCCCTTCGTCGATTATAAAAAAATGCCGTTATGAAAAGCTTCACCTCATTACAAAAATCACGACAATATAGTAACACGAGGTTGGTCTAGTTTCTTATGAAAATACTAGTAAATTTCCTTAGCATATTAACAGATTAATTACCAATGGATCTACACCTTCAACTGCTCTCCAGAAAAAGAAGCAAAAAAAAATTAAGCAGAAAGAGAAAAAACGAAAAAAACACGAAGAAAATATTACAAAAACTTTACAGAAACGGGTTATAAAAAGGGGAAAACGCGAGAGAAAAGAATGAAAACCGGCATGAAAAAATAAGAAAAGCGAAAGAAAAAACGTGACAGAATGAGAGAGAAAACGGAACCTGAAAAGAGAAAATGGTGGAAAAGAAGGAAACGGATGTGAAAAAAGAGAAAAGCAAAAAACGAGGAAATTGGAAAGAAAAAGGTGAATAACGGGAGAGAAAAGAAGAAATAATGGGGGGAGGGAGAAAGGGAGCAGCAGAAAGGAGAACAGAAAAAGAAACAAAAACGGGACATAAAAGTAATTAAAATGGAGAAAAAAATGAAAATGGAAGACAAAAGGGGTAAAAAGAAAAAACGTGACAGAAAAGAAGAGAAAGCAGGATATACGAACGAAAACGAAAAGAAGTCAAAATGCAAAAGTAGATGAAACCCGGGACAGAAAAATAGGAAAAAGCTTAACGGGATAAAAAATTTCAAAGAATGAGTAAGCAAAGAGGAGAAACGGGTCTGAAAAAGGGAGAAAACGGAAGGAGAAAGACGAAAACGGAACAACAGAAACTTGGGACTCAGCAAAAGAACGAAAAACGGGACAAAAAAAGAAGTAAAAAGAAACAGAGAAAGAGGCAACAACAGGCAGAAACAAAACGAGAGAGAGAGAGAGAGAAAGAGGGAAAAACGAGACAAGAAAGGGTATATGGAACAGAAAAAAGAGAGGAAAAAGAAAACCGGTAGAGGGAAGCAGAAAATCGGGAAAAAGGTAACACGGGTTTTAAAAGGGATATACTCAAGTCTCTTTTAACATGTTTTTTTATGATTTTTTAATTAACGCAATTTTTTTTCATCATTTTTCGTATAACGCGGTTTTTTCACATTTTTGAGAACCCATAGGAGCACGGTTTCGGTTGTTTGTTTTCATTCGAACGCTCCGTTTTTCTAGAAATTTTCAGTGTTAAATCAAAGTATTTATTAATATAGGTTGCGCGAGTGTACTGTTTTGTTCTTTCCTGTGTTTGTTCTTTCCTGTAGTATGCTGATCATGTCGTTTGGCAAGAGATAAGTATTCATTTTCAAAATTAAAGTAGTTTCCAAACACATGTCATGAAAACAAAACAAACCTGATAAACCCCGATAAAATTCTTTTTGATGCCAATTATCGAAAATTATTTTCGATATTTATTGACGAAAAGTGGTTTCATTTGACATGTAATTGGCGCTACGGTAGAAATTATTCTTTTATGGATCAAAATGAAATTGGTATAGAAGAATTTTACAATTATGATTTTGTTCAACTAAATACGTGCCAGAATAATGAAAATTATTCTGGAATTATGGATATGTAAAAATATCCATGCGGGGCTTATTGTTTATGAATGCGACCTCGGAATGTACGTGTATATCCAGGCATTCTAGAAATGGGTCGCTGGATGAACAATAGAGCTATCACCTTCCATCTCCAGGACTCAAATTATTTGCATTTACAGAAACAAACTTACTGGATGCAAGTATTTTTTTTACATAAAAGCGCTGCCGGTCAGTGGGCGATGGATTGTAGACACACACACATACACAACGCGGTTTTTTCACATTTTTCGAAATATCGCGGTTTTTATTTACGCGCCGCGCATCCCCCGTGAAAAAATACTTGTGTAAATGGAAAAATGGGACAGAAAATAAACAAATAACTGGAAAACTGGAGATAAAAAGTAAGCCGGAATGAAAAAACGGAGTCGAAAACAGAAAAGACGGAAAAAGGTGCATCAAAAAGAGTAAAATGGCACAGACCAATAGAAAAAAATCAAGAAGGAAAGGTAACAAAAAAGTTAGAAAATACGAAAACTGGAAACGAAAAAATGAAAAGACAAAAAACGGGAAAGAAAATAACAAATATCGAGTGAAAAGCATGAGGAAAAACAGGACTGAAAATTAGAAAAAAAAAATAGAGCGGAAACGAAGAAAAATGAAACAATGAAACGGAACGCACGTGTCAGCAAAAGCGGTAAACAAAAGAAAATGAGGAGAACCGATGGAAAGTGAGAGGAAAAATTAAGTAAATGATACAGAAAAAACGGAAAAGGAAAAGAGAAAAAGCGGAACAGTAAAGAGATAAAATGTGCGGGCGAATAAGACGAAAAATGTCAGTTTTAATTTCAAGTAAAACTTCGTGTCTTATTCCGTGTCCATGTCCGGTTCGGAGTAAAATTTCAAGCTCGAATTAGTCCAAATTAAATGTTCTTATTAAATGTTCAATGTTCGATTTTAAGCTTAATTTCAAGTACAATTTGAATTCCAATTTTAATTCAAATTTCAATTTTAACTTTTAACATAATTTCAAATTTAATTCAATTAGAATTTCAAATGAAATCTTCCAAATCTGTTTTAAGTCCGATTTTATGTCTAATTTTAGTGTTCAAGTTCGTCCAGCCCAAATTTCGTCAAATTTAGGTCTAATTTCAAATCCAATTTTATGTCAAATTTCTAGTGCAATTTGAAATCCAATTTTGCGAATCGAAAGAACTCGAAAGTGCCCCAGAAAATCGTACGTTGCTCATCACTTGCTCAAGGGTAGCTTTGATCAGCCCCGTCACTTCGTCCGGAAAACCGTTCTCGCGCATTATCTGCAGTAGCTGTTCACGTCCAAATTAGTCCAAATTCAAATCTAACTGAATGCGCAATGTCCGGAATCCGATTTCAAATCCAGCTGCACCCGAAAGTGCGGAGTTTTCATCCTAATCAACCGGTAGTTTGTGATACGTAATAAAAGATTCGTCATCCTACGATTATTCCGTTTTTCCAGGTCAAAACATTCTTCAGGAAAGGTCGGGTGTCCCGTCTTTTGTTTATGTCTGGGCACACTAGTGCTGATGCCTGAGCTGAACACTCAATAATGTGAATGGGCACAGCTCCAATCGTTAGGCACAATGCCGAATCAGCTCATTTGGGTCTTTCACGATACTACGCTCTGCAGCGGCACAGCTTCTTCGGTAACCACTGAACGGTGTCTCTTGCGATGCGTGTTGTCTTGCAGAGTAAAGAATAGTTGCAGAGTTGGGCAAACGATCCATGGTTGGTCGAACTAATTGCTCGGATGGTTGATTATGTCGACCACCGGAATGGACACTAAATTATGGTTATCGTAAAAAACTGCAAATTTTGCACGCGTTGTACAGGTGCTAGTCTGGCAATTTAAACAAAACATAAAACAAGTGACAGAACATATGAATATGATGAATATATGGTAGTACCACCTGCCTTAGCAGAACATCCGTTCATAGCAATGAGCCTATCATGTCAAAAAGAGTACATATTCAACGATTGGTCATGCTTCCCAGCTCTTGTATGAAGGGCCTAAAGGGAATCGGTCGATAAGCATCATCACTTACACGTACCAGGGATTTAGAGAATCTCCATCCAAGGGCTAAGTCGCCTGAGTCAATCGTTGAATAAACCGCCTTAATGCAGAATGACTCCAGCAGGTGGGGAGAAGAACCCGCTCTTCATCCACGATGTGTTGTTAATTGGGCCAAGATTAAACCTAGAATGTTGACTGTGTCACTCTCCCTAGGCACACCGCTTCAAAGAAGCGCTCTGATGGTCCCTCCCTCTTCCCGATTCTAGTTTAGTTATGAAATGTGGTAGATATGGGCAAAAATAGAACAATCTCACCAGCAGTTCCTCGAATGGAACAGAGTTGCGTCCTTTAAGTGCTTCTAATAATTAATTTAATTTTTTCTTCTCTTATCCATGTGCAGTATTAACCCTCGTATTGGCCAAAGTTTTCACTATATAGCAGGAGGTGCGTCACAAGCTAAAACGAAAAAAATATGTAATTAAAATAACTTATATTATGCTTACCTATTAGCCAGGACGTGTGGCTCCGCCGTCTGCCCAACACCGCAGTTTTGAGATCAGACAGCCGGGAACCACCCTGTATCGCACCTTCTAGCTTGGCTATTCAATAGAGAGGTATATTGGACGCTCCTCATTTACCTTCCCCATTTCATACCCATAAAACAAATGACAACACATCAACAAAAAATAAAAGTCATAAGTTCGCGTATGCTGGCATGCAATTAGCAGTCGATCTGCTCATATTCACTTGCATGTTTAAGGTTGTGGCCATCGGGTAAAAGTGCAATCTTTTCAAGGCAATTGTTAAATGTCACCGCAAGCGTGGACCATCCTTACCACTAACATTTAAAAGCTATCACTAAGTCGTGAAGTTAGCAACGTAGTTCCATACGTCAACACGCCGTCATGCTCTTTATCGATATTCGTGTTTTTCTCTGGCAATTTTCACACCCTATCACGAGTACCTACTGGACAAACAACTCGGTAGGGCAGTGTATCATTAGTTGCATTCCATTTCCTATCAATCAAGTGCATCTGCGCGAGTTCCCGGTTTCGCCAAAATAAATTACCCGCGCAAAATTGGCCCTAAAGAGCGGTTCATAAAGCCTAAAAATAATTAATCAACCAATGAACGTTGTTAACGATTTCCCCGTACCCATGGGGGATGCCGTGTCGTGAATACGTGTCCACAGTACCTAGATTTGCACCGCCATCCGTCTTACATACGAGGTGAGGTGTCTTTCGATTCGTCCGTTTCACACTTTCCGACCAAAGGGGAGCGCCATATAATGGTGCAAAATTTAAATTAATAAGTCCGAACAAGATCAGCACAGGCACAGGTACCTACCTGCCTTCGAGGCAAATGATCTGTTCAAAGAAGTTACCACACCCCGCTGGCGCTGCTGGCGAGCTGCGGTCCGTAAATCTCGGCAGGTACCTGCCGCTGACCACGACACGATGACCGACCGACCGGCGCTGGTGTGTGCAGAAAACCAAGCAAAACACCGCTACGGGATCGTTCGAGCGTAATATTTTGGCGGCGGTAGCGGCGACTGGGAGGTGACGGCAATGGTTAGTTACAATCAAGCGGAGGGATTCCGCGAAGCGGGGCGGGGCCTGAACGGCGTAATGAATGGAACACACTATATTTTGAAAGAGAAGCTCGATCGCGCTTCACTGCCCTCGCTTTACCCATGCATGCATGCAGGTAAGTTGGGCATGAGCAAAACAATAATTATGTTGTTTGCTAGCGATATGGTACGGTGCTGTTTAGTAGTACCGTGGTTAGGTTGCAACGGAAAATTCAATCTGACTTAGTTATCGAACGAAATAGATTATGGAAAAAATATTGTTGTTGAATGGTTTATTGTTTTTTTTCTGTGGCTGTTATGAACATTACAAGTTTTCTTCCTATATAAGAATTAAGAATTGATGAGAATACTGATTGGTAAAAGAGAAACAAAATGAAGGCATTTCCTCGGATCAAACGACTCCGTATCGAGAATGAATCATTCCAGTGACAGCGACTATCCCCGGTGAGGCAGAGACGATCGTCTACGACCTGTCTATCTACACCCGGGGCGAGCGCGGGAAAACTATCCGATTTGTAAATCATGCAATGCAATAAACAATGGCCGCCTCTTCTGACCCTCTTTCTATTCATCTCCAACTTTTTCTTCTTCTGGCTGAGAACCGACACGCGAGTATTAATCTACATTGAAGCTGCAAGCTTTGTGCAACTTTGTAGCATTTTGTATCCAGCCAGACTTCCTCCACGAATGCTGCAGAAGCTAGCCTGAATTGAATGGCAGAATTATCTGCGAAGCTTTGTTGCTTCGTCTGCGACGGTGCTGTGCTACCCACTGTGAAACAGTACCCAATCAACCTAACGATAATTTAAGTGATATATTTAAAACATGGATTAAAATCTAGACAATGTAATTTACAGTAAATTTCTAGACAAAGCTTATCGTTTAAAAAATTAAAATAAAAGAATTTATGTGACTACTCATCAATTGCATTCTTAGTAATGGCCGCCGTAAATAAATATATGACCAGCAGCGGGACGCGACGGTGGTCATTGACATTACCGAGAACTGACCTACGGCAGTAACCGATTGTGCATTCATGGCTGCAAATTGAATGCATGCTTTAAATGCATACAAAATAGTTCAAGAACCACCAGGCGAAAACGTTTACTCGCGCGCTAGTCCCTTCGGTCGACTAGAAATAATAAAGACAGATGCTATAATCGCTAGCAATAAGAAGGTGCATTATTAATAACGCATACGACGAGGCGTTTGGAAACGCTTTTCGCACACTAATCCGCGCACACACATCCCGCGACCGCTGGTGGCGGTACTGCGGAACGGGGGAGCGCTGGCATGGCAGCGCGCTCGAGACTTTTTATTTCCGCAGCAAATTTTATTGAGTTGCTTCTTGTTCCCGCTCAACAGCTGCTGTCATTAGAGGTTACATGGTAGGTCTCTGGTGCGCGATGCGGTTTGTTCGCTGAGCTCTGATGTGTTACCGTGAGGCTTATGGCGGTGGTGGCGGTGGCTGCGGCGCGTATGGGCCTCCTGCCAGTGTGCGACGCCGTGAGAAGGCGTGACGCAGGCTCAATTGGCTGCTAATCGTGAGTCATATTGCACTTGTGCAGCAGCAGCAGCAGCTAGGGTGTTCCCACCAGCAGCGTTGCGTAGCGCTGAACGTCGTTATCTGGCGTTGGCAATGCGATTCCGCTTGACAGCTGTCCGTAGTTTGAACTTTGTGAGAAATGCGATGGGAGAAATCTCTGCAATAAAAACCAACTAAATCATGCTTCGGTGCTACATGATCGTTGTAAATATTTCAAATTAATCATGTGATTATGACAGATTTTTATATGTTTACACCATTTAAAGAAATGTTTGGTTAGCGTGCCTTAGTAACAAGAAACAAAATGTTTGAAGTATTTTTTCTAATCGAATCTAATCTCACACTAACGCATCCAATTCTGGAAGGCATCCTGGAAAATGACGATTACTTGAATCAATTATTTTCTTGTGAACGGCCAGGCCAACTGCGCAGCATGTACCGCAGAGAGAATTCCAAGGAATCAAGTGGAACCAGAAAAAAATACCTAATTCCATTAAACTCCTTGAAATCAAGGGGAAGGAAGAAAGCGTGGACCTCCCGTACCAAACGCTTCCCATATACATAGATAATGATTTATTTACAGTCGTTGGGAGTATCTTTGCTAATAAAGGTTAAGTGATACTCCGGACCCTCAGGGATGAATTAATGGCATTTAGACCAGAAGCCAGGCAGCAATTGGCCAAGGATATCCAGCTTTTTACGAGCCATAATGGCGGGCCTGCTCGTAATATTTGAACTGCATTTTTGACATTTCCCCAATACATCGCACGTTTTTTTCCGCGTGTTCACGGTAAAACTAAAGGAATGTACGGAAAGAAAACGTGCGATGTACTAGGGAAATGTCAAAAATGCTGTTCAAATATTACGAACACGTCCGCCATTATGGCTCGTAAAAAGCTGGATAGCGCCTTATTTCGCTCTCTGAAAATAGATTAGTTTGCCAAAAAATTATTTTAATTCATATAATACTTAATAGTTGTAGTTTAATAGTTGCCTAAAACTACATTTGTAAGGTTAGGAACTGAAAACCGCACGATCCCGCATCTCCTAGCCCTGCTGCTCAATTATACAAATTGAAGTATTTCCAGGTATGGCCACGTGGAGGGTCTTGGGATGGCTAGAGCTATGTTGGGCGCTTTTTCCTAGTTGCCTTCCCCATTTCATGCCCACAAAATGTTTGAAGTATTTTTTGACGTAAAACTAGGTTTTTTCGCAGGGTGTCATTCCAAAATTTAGATTTAGACCAGCGTCACAAAAGAATGAAAGATTTTGAATACTAATACTAATAAATAGCTCAGTTAACTCAGATCGGATATTGATGGTTCGCATCGCCGTCGTCGTCGTCAATAGCATAGAGCCGGCGTGGCTTGTGCTGTTTCTAGCTATCCATTCAACTGAACACGATCCTGGGCCACTGGTCGTTAATCTCCCAGTCGTCTCCTTTTCGACCTGGTCGAACCATCTTGAACGTTGCTGTTCCTGGTTCCGGTGGGGTTGTTGAAGAGAACTGTTTTCGTCACACTGCCATCCGGCATCCTTACGATGTGTCCGGCCCACCATAGCCTATCGACATTTGCCGGATGTACGCCATGTGGAAAGATTACATGGCGCATGCAGCTCGCCACTCTCCTATTTCAGTTTGTACTCCGCTAAATATTATCCGCAGCGCCTTCCGCTCGAACACGACAACGGCGCTTATGTCCTCCGTGAGCAGTGTCTCAGCTTCAAGTTCATAAAGAACTACCGGTCTGATATGGGTGTTGCATTGTCAGCTTCTTACGGTGGCGTATGCTTCTTGATATAAATAGCGTTTTGCGAAGGGCAAAGTAGGCTCAATTTTGCGCTTGAATGCGCCACTGGATCTCCTTACCTAGTGTTGTTGTCCGTGGTCACCAGCGATCCCAAATACACGAATTCATCTGCCACTTCTAGTTCGTCTCCGTCAACGGTTACCGTTTGTTGGAGGCACGCGTTGGTCTCCTTTGATCCTCTTCCTTTCATGTATTTGGTCTTCGACGTATTTATTTTTAGCCCAATCCTAGCCTACACTCCGTTTTAAGTCTGGCGTCAATTGCCTTCGCCGTTGCAGAGTTAATGGCTATGATATCAAAGTCAGCCATAGAGTTGGCTACCCTTGGTGAAAATCGTACCTTTCGTTTCGATGCCCATTCGTCGGATCACCCCCTCAAGAGTGACGTTGAACAGCATGCAGGATAAGTCGTCGACTTGTCTTAGCCCTCGCCGAGTCTCGAGATGAGTGGGGCTCGAGAGTAGTGTCGTCCAGATGCACACGAAACACAAGCACTCGATCCAATGTAGCTCTGACCAGGGCTTCGGTCGATCCTTTTTTTCTACCGCAGTCACACCAACGCGCATTCAAGTTCACACCGTCCGCTTAGAGGTGGAATACGAACGCTATGCATAACACAACTGGCAGTTTGCTCAGTCAAACGCCGATCGCACGCAGTAGTACGACCGCGTTCTAAAACTTTTTGACATTTTCGTTTCGATCAAGTTGCTTTTACCGTTTGGAGCAGCGAATAACTGCAAAACAGTCAAATGACTGGCAATCACCACGCTAACGAAAAGCAATCGCACAATCGTATGATTCAATACTACAAAAAAACAACCACTACATGTGCATGGAAGAAGTCGGCCGGACTCCGTCCAATACAAACGAATATTTTGCTTGCGTCCGACCGACGTCCGGGTGACAAACTATTACTGTGAGCAGCCGATTTGGAGACAAAAAGAGAAACGAAAAAATACGTCACCGTATGCTTCCAGTCAGTTTGCAGTTTATATTCTCAAAGCGCAAAGCAAAACGGGAGATCGACTGTTTGCTTTTGCTGAGATGCCGCATGAATTGTAAGACGGCAGCAGCGTAAACGGCAGATTGACTGGATTAAAAAAAACAGTCAAATGATCGTTCAAAAAGCGGAGTTTGAATGCGGAAAGTTCGCATTCACGGTAGTCGCATTCAACTTGCGATCCCTTTTCAAGCCCTGGCTCTGACCAGTCGCGTCAGTTTATCCGGAGCGTAGTGAATGACCGACCGGTTAAAACCACATTAAAATAAAAATAAAAAGTTTTTCCGGAAAAACGTGTTCGTGCATTATCTACCATAGCTGATCTCGATCGACTGTATCGTATGCTGCTTTGAAGTCTATAAAGATGTGCTGCGTGGGCACGTTGTACGCCCGACATTTTTGCGAGGTCTGTCGGATGGTGAAAATTTGGTCCTTAGTGGCGCGTACCCCATGAAGGCCACCTGATTATTTCCTACGAAACCTTGTGCTATCGGTGACAGCCGGGCGGCGTAATAGAATCTAGGAGTAAAATTTCACCTAAATTTATTCTAGTTGAGAAGCATAAGGGAGATATTCCTATTTGGCATCACAAAACTCAGTTACCAGAAACACCAATTTTAAGAATGTGTTCTAAACTTACGAAAACATATGATTTTATGATAGTAAACAAAAAATAATTTCGATTATTTAAGAAAATCGTACTATTATTATGCTACTAGCTAAGCCCACGTGCGTCTCTTCCCGTCTAATTGAGAGCGAATCAGAGGTATCAGTGGTATACCAAATTTTACAAAATGTCAGAGAAAAATGCTTTTTTGATGTGATAATCCAAATTAATTTTAACGGAGATAACCGGAATATATGACCAAAACGCCAAAATGGTGGGAATTGTCTCCGGTTGTGAAACACCCGCCATTTTAACGTGTTTAATAAACTAGCACTGCCTTAATAAACTAAATAAACTAGTTACTATCAACGTCTCATCTCATTGCATTCGACTCAGTTTCGAAAACTGAACATTCTCTCTGTGTGTGTGTGTGTGTATGTGTGTGTGTGTGTGTATGTGTGTGTGTGTGTGTGTGTGTGTGTGTGTGTGTGTGTGTGTGTGTGTGTGTGTGTGTGTGTGTGTGTGTGTGTGTGTGTGTGTGTGTGTGTGTGTGTGTGTGTGTGTGTGTGTGTGTGTGTGTGTGTGAGTGTGTGTGTGTGTGTGTGTGTGTGTGTGTGTGTGTGTGTGTGTGTGTGTGTGTGTGTGTGTGTGTGTGTGTGTGTGTGTGTGTGTGTGTGTGTGTGTGTGTGTGTGTGTGTGAAACGCTTTTAATGTCACTCACATTTCTCGGAAATGGCTGGACCGATTTAAATTATCTTAGTGCCAAATGAAAGGTATAAGTGTCCCATAAGTCGCTATTGAATTTTATACTGATCGCACTTTTACCTCAAAAGTTATGTATAAAAACACGAAAAATACGGACTTCATTATCTCGTAGATCCCGTAACCGATTTGAACAAAATTAATTGTATATAAAAGGGGAGCCTTTCAAAACCTTAGCTTCCAAATTTTATAAAGAATGGGCTGGTGGTTTGAATGTTACATAAAGAAATATTGAAAAAAAATATTTAAAACTTATTTTTGTTGCATATAAGCACTAATCCAATTATAAACATCCTACAATTTATTATCATTTAGAAATTACTGTTGAGATCTATCGAACAAAACTGAGTTGTTGAAAATCGGACGATTTGTTCAAAAGTTATTCAAACTTAAACAATTAAGTACCGTACATTCAACCGTTCAAAATGTGTAAAACCAAAATATATCAGTGAAGGGTCAACTGTAATCGATGTATGTGTGTATGTATGTGTCCATATATTTGCAATTTTGGAACTTGCTTGAAATATCAAGAAAAGTAAGAAGCATTTCATTTGTCATTTTATTCACTTGCTGTTACTCACAATCAGGCTAGACCATCAGAAAAGCAAAAAAAGCAGTTGATTTAAGCATATAGGTATAGTGGTGTATAGGATTGAAAATGGTAATGAATTATATTCCCAAATAAATTTATACAAATTTCAAACAAATTTTGTGCATGTGAAACCGACTATCGAAGAAGGCAAGCGCTGAAAAACGATCATGTTTCCCAACCTCAAGCATGCTTATGGTGCTGCATTCGCACTATTTCTTTTAACTCATATCGTTTCCTTAACCCATTGACGGGCAACATCGTAAAAACGATGTGATCAAGTTAATGGCTATTTTTTCATGAAAATCTATACAAAAGAAAGTCAAGTTTTGTGCAAAAATAATTATCTGGAGAAGTGCCAACTATGGAAAAGCCCAATTTCTCTGTTTCGTTTTTTATATCTAATACTCTATTCAGTTATGTTTTTATCTAAGATATTTTACATAATTAAAGTCAAGCATTTAAATCACTCATAGACAAGGGGTCAGTCCCGGCGTAGTGGTTAGCATTCACTCCTCTCACGCCGAGGACCCGGGATCAAATCCCAACCCCGCAGAAATCACGAATGACCCAAAACTGGTTAAAGTGACTATAATCTAAACTCATAGACAAAATTTGAGGTCTTTTTATTATAGATATCCTTTTTTCAACATGAAAATGAAAATCGCCCAATAATTATTTTTGTAATTATTCAGAATACTTGTTTTTGAAAGATGATAACTTTTGAGCGCATTGTCAGAAAGCTGTGGCAAAAATATCAAGATATTTGTACACACATTTTTCAAATGAACATTGCACATTTTATATGAATATATTTTTCATATTGCCAATTCAAAACGAACTTTGTATGTGGCTCTGAAGCTCCAAAAGCTAAGGCCATCTACAGATATTTTGTGTTCACATACATGTTTAAATCACTTAAATATAAAAAAGAAGGTGTTGATAAAATAAATTAAATGACGCTTACAAATATTTCACACCCCTAAGAAAGAAAATATAATTATTCCACGCAATACGTTCTTGTGTATTTTACTGTCAAATAAGGATTTTGAGGACTAAGGAACTGATATTTAAAAATATAGTCAACTTAATTAAAGATGTTCCTGAGAAAATAAAAAATAATTATTGTTGCAGTAGAAAGATTGGTGGATTGATTAGGGTTTTTTTTTTGTTTAATTAAAGTTATTTAAGTTAACTGCTGGCCAATTCATGCTTTTATTGAATTGGTAATTGGGCATTCCGAAAGTATTCGGCCTTTTGTGATTCGGCCTTCTGTGACTGTTGTTGAAATTCGATCATTTGGATTTCGGCCATTCGGTACCACTTCCGACGGCGGGTCACCGGCAACCCAGCGCCCGTCTCTCGCTGAAACGTCTATGAAAAGTCATAAAACATTTTTCACGGAATTATACCAAAAAGTCGTTAAGCCAAATGTTTTTCTGACAAATTGTCTTTTATGTTTATGCTTATGTTTTATGGCAAACGACGTTATGCCAAGCAGCATCATGCCAAATGAATTTATGTTAAATGGGCGGCCCCGGGTCTCATTGTATAGTGAGTTGTGACGCAGCAATGATTGACTCAGGTGCGTATTCGTAGGAAAGCGAAATTTTGTAAATTATGTCTAATGTCCGTATGCCTAACGTCGTGCATCCCTAGTTTTTCACGATCTCTGTCCTCCTTCCGGGGGCCTTTCCTCCTCAGGGTCGTGGTCAAATCGTTTCGTGCACGTCGATACTTGACCAAATTCGCGACAATGCTTAGATAGTTTTTCTCCTTTCCATCGCCCGTAGGAGATAACTAACAACCATATAAATTGAGCGACATTGCAACTGCTTGCTTATTTCGGATTGCGATTTTGTCAAGTTCATTACAGCAATACACAAGAGCAATGGATTTACATTTTATCGAGTTATTGATTGAAATCGTACTTCATCACTCCTTGAACGATTGCTGATCAATTCGTTATTATCACAACAAAATGGTGCGTATTCAAAAAATACCTAATTGCTGTCAATGTCAGTCTTACTCACAAACCTCTAACGTTCTGGTATTACACAGAAGGCTCGCGATTTAATACACACGTCTTTGCACTAGGCGTATCAGGATGCGATGTAAAGCTGCTTCCTGGTGTATCCGCGGGAAGATTGGTCCGCTGTTAGCGCTCGTTAGTAATATAATAACTCGTGTCGGAACATGGAGTAGAAGTACTACGATATGAAGTAATATTAGGTATTGAAAATTCGAAGTGGCAAATATACTTACGGTTGCAGGCTGAAAGAACCCATCACCAAAAATTATATTATGCCCAAAAGGTCAAGACAGAACCACAAGGTTGGTTGAACGTCTTTCTGCGGAACATTTTGGTTTCATTGAGGCATGACTACACTCCGTTTGTGGGTGGCGCTTTGGTAATTTCGGGCACTGGTAAAGTAGATCCCAAAGGGGTTACAGTAGTATTAACGGTTTAGGTTCCCAATGCGCGACAATTAGATGCAACCGTGGTCTCTGGTTCTGGAAACCATACTGACATTTTGCTGACTCTTCAAATTTTCTAAATACAACTCCTTGTTGTCAAGAGTCCGATTGTACGATTGTGCGATTGCTTTTGTTCCATACTGCCTTGCAGTATTCTAAATACACTTCTATTATTTTTCTTACAAGTAGTATTTTGTGTACGATTCAAGGTGATATTATTGTGTTTTTTTATCAAACTAATTTTGTTGAAAAAATACAAAAGACTGCTATAAAATCTGATTGAAAAAAATATAACCCGATTAACGCTATCATTTCTTATCTTCTGCTTCCAGGTAAGGATTTCAATCTGTAACAACTTTCAGCACAACCACTGACCGTAAACGAAAAAAGACCCACTATCGGATTACGCAATTCTCGTTCAAGTGCGGTACAACAACCCAGCGGCGGCCTCATATCATCATCCCCCAAAACGACAAGGTACACAACCGTATCAGACACGATGCAGCAACTCTCCCGCCAGGGGGAAAATTGCGTTCATCATATGTACAAGCCCGAAAACACCATCGTATGTCATCACACTTTCACCGACCTTTTTTTTTGTTAAATTAAAACAATGTCTACATATATTCGCGAGCAAAGCACCATCTATGGCAACGCGAGAGGGCATTATTTTCGAAAAAGCCTTGCCGTTGACTTTGACGAAGCGAATCTAAACACCTACACGGCACTGGTCTGCTCTGCTGTACGCGAGAGATGAACCTTCTCCTGCTCGGTCGGTTGCGAAACAGGCCGAAATTTATTATTTATGATAAAATATTAATTTATTACACTCGCCAGTCCATGTGGACGGACGGACAGGCGACCGGCCGCCGCATGGTCACTGGCCGTTGTTAGATGTTAAATTTATTTACAAAAAGCAAATATGCCCATGTTGGCTATCTGTTTATACCAGGGTTCATAAGTGTAATTTAACCTACATTTTGAACTCAATTCGTAACATAATCGGCTAATTGAAATTTGTTTGAAATATGATGTGCATTTAACTTGAGTTATTAAATCTACAGATCCGTCTGTATCGCACCCATGTTGCTTCCTTTTCCATAGTTTTAATTAGCAATGTATCATAGATTTAATAATTTCGGTTCATAAATGAGTAATTGGAATCAGTTTCAATTGAAATTATTCATTTTTTTAGAAAAATGGAAAGCCGATCTTTGTCAAACACCAATTAATTTTTATTTCACTCTTGGTATCACTTCAGAGCAAGCGCGATATTTATCCTACGCTTTCTTTCTTACGGCTTGTTACGGCGAGTAGCCTTACGCTTCGAGCTATCTATTATAAAATTTAAACAAGGAAAATGTTTTAGTGCAGTCAGTCGTTTGCTACTTTTTTCGCTTGTCTCGTTCAAATTGGGTTAATGATTCTTTTTTTTTCTCACATCCACTTTATGCAAAAAGTTCGAGCTCCCCTGCCCCCAGTGCTAGTCGGCACAGTTCTCTGATGTGTTGATGATCGCCTAACAACTTTCAATTTTTTCGATTCAATTAGCCAAAATAGCTTTATGTTCGGCTAACTGCGAAAGAAAAATACAGTCCTGCTGCAAGCAGTACCATATTTTACCAATTTGGTAACAATGTGCTAATAAATATTGTCCAATTCTCGCTACTTTCTCTTGACATTTTTTGGTTACTTCTAGTAATCTAGCTTTACTTTTATGAGAACAGTTTTTGTAAAGATTGATTTGAATGGTAAAAGTACGGAATTTCCTAGAATTATCATCAATTTCAACAGAATACGTCTCTCGGGATGAAAGACTGTTAAGAGACCAGTGCGCCACAGCAGCGCCAGCGTGTGCGTGTCTGTTTTAATTCGTGCAAGAACAGTTTTTACGCATCAAGTCCTTCTAGCGGGATGATGTATGGACGATAAAAACGGCGCATGTTGTACACCCAAAGCCGTCGCGCGGATTTTTATTGAAGACCATAAATCTTTGTTTGTAAAGTATAGTGTATAGAAAAAGTACCTAGTTATACATAGATTTAATGACACTAAACGCTTATTAGGACGCTGGTTAGTATGTCTGTACTTTCCCATCGAACCGGCACAGCGCGGCGGCGGCCGGTTCGGCGGTTCGACCTGTAAGGGCTATCGATGCGAGAATGATGATGAATGGTGTCTCATTGAACACCAGCAGGGGTTCTTGGTATTTAGTGTCCATCCAACGCGCTACAATAATAGTGTTGTACGTCACGCGGAGGCTTTGTTGAATGCCGCCACGACTGCCGCGGAGCTCAGCTCGTGAATTCGAGTGCGCGAAGTCATAACTTTCAACGAATTTCGTCATTCGAACTGTGTTGTAGGGGTTAATCAATTTATACATATGTCGACATCGTCGGGGCGGGTGTCGTAAAAATGTTAAATTTTCGTTGTGAGCAAACGTTGTACGATGCCGTCGTTGATCGTTGCCGGTTGGTTTGCTGTAAATTGTTACAACCCAGAAGCTGTATACATTTCGTAAGTTTTTTGATTACACTGAACATAAAGGAATGATTCAAGGGTTTTTTGGAGAATTGTGTAATGGTCTTTTTTTCAATTGACTGCTTAGTTTCATGGAACCTAGGTAACATACACGTTGTCTATAACTTCTATACATAATTCGAATGTTCATGTTTTCATTTAGCGTGCGGTTCAGCTCACTGCTGTTATCGATAACTAGTGGAATTATACGATAAACGAAGCGAAAAAGTACACTGCTATATGCTATTATCACTATGTGGACTCCTTTCATGCAAGACATCCATACAGTGATTAGTAAGAATTATTTCGTTCATTGAATCATTGTATGATGTTTTACTAGGACTTAATATTGATACCGATTGTAAATAAATGCGATAGTTTAGCACGGCTCTATGCCTGGTCGATCCGTCTGTACTAATGTAAAGCACAGTTTACTTCGACATGTATTCTGCAAATGGAAGAGAAGAAAGAAGTTTATGCCATCTTTACTGGCCTGAAAGCGACTTTTGATTCGATTGACCATGCAATACTTTTGCGAAAACTTCGACTTGGTGCATCCCAGAAAATGATTATTTAACTTTACTCATCTTAGCGATAGAGTACTGCTCGTGAAACTCGGATCCAGCACATAGTCAGTGTTTAGCAACAAATCTGAAGATCCTCAAAGTAGCAACATACGACCTTTGCTTTTCTCATTGCCCTTTAATGATGTTGCGACTCTGCTGGAACTCGGCTACAAGTTAGTTTACACCGATGACCTGAAACTGTTTGCTGCGATAGGCAATGGTGACAACTGCAGCCGTTTGTAAGATTTGCTCAATCTAGTTACTAAATTGTGCAGACAGAATTAGCTCATTAAAAGCATATCAAAATGTGAAGTTATGAGCTTTATCTGGATTAAAATCCCAATTGGCTTCATTTATACTATCGACAGCATTGAACTACGCAGACTGGATCAAGTTAACCACCTTGATGTTTTGCTAGACACTAACGTGTGCTACGAAGATTTATTCGACTGATTTTACGACATTTCCCATGGCGGCATCCTGCTAACCTGCCAGCTTACCCGAATAGATGTCGTCTATTTAACCTGGATACACTCGAAAACAGGGGCAAAATGCATCAGGTCATATTCATGTCTAAACAACGGCAAAAAAGATTCTGCAAAACTGTTGTATATGCTTAAATTCTGGGCATCGCAGCAGACATTACGCAGTCTACACTCCCATTTTATATAGACAACTAGCTGACCCGACAAACTTCGTATTGCCACAAATTAACCTGTGTTGTACATAAATCATGAATCTCGGATGATCTTTGTCACAATCTCGAGTTTTGCAAGCCCCCAGTGGGCGGCGCTTCCGACGGCGGGTCACCGGCAACACTCGCGACCGTCTCGTCCTGAATGATCTAGTGTTACTATAGATAGTTTTTGTGGTCTTGTATTGACTAATGTTTTATGGAAGAGTCTCGAATTTCTCGAGTTCGATTAGTTTTTGAGTTTCGCAAAAATTTCTGTTTTATTTGTATGAGAGTCCATATCCCCCTACCACAGGGGTGAGAGGTCTCTAACTATCGTAAAATAAATTCAAGACTCCAAAATCTCCCACATGCCAAATTTGGTTCCATTTGCTTGATTAGTTCTCAAGTTATAAGGAAATTTGAATTTCATTTGTATGGGAGCTCCCCTCTTAAAAGGGGAAGGGGTCGTAATTCATCATAGAAAAAATGGTTGCCTCCAAAAACACCCACATGCCAAATATGGTTCCATTTGCTTGATTAGTTCTCGAGATAAGAGGAAATTTGCATTTCATTTGTATGGAAGCCCACCCTCTTAAAGGGGAGATGGGCCATAACTCGCTTTCTAAAGAAGAGAGGGGTTTCAATTCACCATAGAAAAAAATCTTGCGTCCAAAACCACTTACATGTCAAATTTGGTTCCATTTGCTTGATTAGTTCTAGAGTTATGAGGAAATTTGTATTTCGTTTGTATGAGAGCCCCCCCTCTTAAAAAGGTAAGGGGTCCAAATTCATCATAGAAAAAATGGTTGCCTCCAAAAACACCCACATGCCAAATATGGTTCCATTTGCTTGATTAGTTCTCGAATTATGAGGAAATTTGTATTTCATTTGTGTAGAAGCGCCCCCTCTTAAAGTTGGGAGGGGTCCTAATTCACCATAGAAAATATTTTTGCCTCCAGAAACCTCCACATGCCAAATTTGGTTCTATTTGCTTGATTAGTTCTCGAGTTATGAGGAAATTTGAATTTCATTTGTATAGGAGCCCCCCCTCCTAAAGTGGGTAGGGGTCCCAATTCATCATAGAAAAAATTTTTGTCTCCAAAAACACCCACGTGTCAAATTTGGTTCCATTTGCTTGATTAGTTCTCGAGTTATGAGGAAATTTGTATTTCGTTTGTATAGGAGCCCCCCCTCTTAAAGTGGGGAGGGGTTCTAATTCACCATAGAAAATATTCATGCCCTAGAAAGTTTTCACATGCCAAATTTGGTTCCATTTGCTTGATTAGTTCTTCAGTTATGAGGAAATTTGTATTTCATGTGTATAGGATACCCCCCTCCTAAAACGGGGAGGGGTCCCAATTCATCATAGAAAAAAATTTTGTCTCCAAAAACACCCACATGCCAAATTTGGTTCCATTTGCTTAATTACTTCTCGAGTTATGAGGAAAATTGTGTTTCTTTGGTACAGGAGCCCCCCCCTCTTAAAGTGGGGAGAGGTCCTAATTTACTATAGAAAATATTCTTGCCCTCGAAAACCTTCACATGCCAAATTTGGTTCCATTGGCTTGATTAGTTCTCGAGTTATGAGGAAATTTGTATGGAAGCCCCCCCTTTTAAAGAGGAGAGGAATTATAATTCCCGTTATAAAGAGGGGAGGTGTCTCAATTTACCATAGAATAAATTCTTGTCACCGAAAACACCCACATGATAAATTTTGTTCTATTTGCTTGATTAGTTGTCGAGTTATGCAGAAATTTGTGTTTCATTTGTATGGGAGCCCCCCCTCTTAGTGGGGGGAGGGGTTTCTAACCATCACTAAAACCTTTCCTGACCCCAAGAAACCTCTACATGCATACTTTCATCCCGATTGATTCAGAAGTTTTCAATTCTATAAGGAACATACGGACAGACAGACAGACAGACAGACAGACAGACAGACAGACAGACAGACAGAAATCCTTCTTTATAGGTATAGAAGATTTAAGTCAGATGGAGTAGGTACCCAAGTAAATTGCAAATAAATATCATACAGGACAGTCCATTCCCTTGCCGCAACGTTCTGAGCGATTCGAAGGAACTCGGAAGTGCCCCCGAAACACGCACGTAATACACCACTCGCTCGCGGGTAGCTTTGATCGGTCGCGTTAGTCTGCTGATCTCATGTATTGTCTCTGCTATAGCTGTTCGCGCTGGACTGTGTCGTACGCTGCCTTGAAATACACGAAATATGATACGTAAGCACATTGTACTCTCGACATTTATCGAAGATTTGTCGGTGTGCGGAAATTTGATCCGTAGTATCACGGGCCCCCGTAAAGCCCGTCTGTAACTGCCCTATGAAATTCTGTTGGGGATAGGCGACGTATCCTTTAGGTATCCTTTACGAGATTGATTTCAAACTAGTTATTGCGTGCACTTGAGGTCGCGGCCCTATTGATGTGTAGAAACTGTTGGAAATAGCCAGTTTTTCAAATTGGAATCGTTTACTGAGAGCGATAGCTTATGTTTTACAAACCGTGTGCAAGTTCAAGAGCAACAGGGTTTGAACCGAATCTTTTAATGTAGGGTGAACTATGCGATGCAGAGCATCTAATATGGTAGCAAGTACAAGCTGGAACATCCAGATGAGTATGCAATCCTGCGACGTAAATCAGCGAATTCCACAAGACCAGAACAACCCACTATATCACCTTTCAGTATTACTAGACGGGCGAGGCGTCGTTTGAATGAATAGCTAGCAGAATCTTCTCCGCACCATCTGTGGCGTATGATATGCAATTTCATATCGTGTTACCAAGAAAGCTGCCGGCAACTAGCTACGCCCTTCTAGGTAACAGCTTCCACCGCAGGTTTCTACAGGGTAATGAAGACACAACGTGCAATAAAATGTGTCAACGATTCTTTGTGCCCGGACTATGTCTTCTGATTCGTCAGGTGGCGAAGCCCGGAGGTAGTCACAAGTTGTCCACATAGTCGTGCGTAATGGCTATCAGACGCTTTTTAGCTCGACGTGGTTCCCCGGAAACCTTCTATAGTGACAACGGGCCAAGCTTTTTAGATTCGAGTAACTTATCGGTGAAACAGATACAGGATACCCATGAGGACTGGGCTGTGACTTTCACAAACGGTAGAAAAAGCTGGCTGTTCAATCTGCCATTAACACTCCATATGGGCGGCTGTTGGGAGTGCATGATACACTCCGTTAAGACAGTTATATCTGCCATTGCAGATTTCCGAGCCAGTCGTGATTGGTCAATCATTAGCTCTAGGCCACTAACATGCATCCCGTTGGAGTCGGCGAACAGGAGTCACTCACACTTTTTTCACTTCGGTGCAAAAGGCATCACCCAACCGGAAACATCCACGAAGGCGGAGAAAAATACCTTGTGTTGGCGTCTTGCACAGTGCTTAGTGGACTACTTATAGACTTGCTGGGTACGCGAGTAACTGCCAACTATAACCAGGCATTCCAAATGGTCTGAACCATTCAAGCCACTGAAAGCAGATGACCTTGTACTGCGGGATAGTAAGCGGGATGGTTGGATAAGGGGTAACACCGTAGACGTGACGTAGAATAGACCTGCAGTAAAATTAGCGCTCCTTGAAGCTATCTGTAGACGGTCCGGAACTTCACAGGCAGGGAGATGTTACGAAAACACTGGACAGTTTCGCTCAATAGGGTTATGAGTTCGATACCACCCGTACAGTACATAAACGTCACCGAGAGAAACGTCAGGAGCGTGGTTCGAAATGTCAGTAGGATCAGTAGTTGCACAAGCCCCGTAATTGTCCTGTACTCTTACAACCGGCTGTGAAGTCTGTCGATAAAGAAGGGTCAAGTCTTCGTTTGCGCTAAACTAAAATATTAGTTGCTCCGTTAAATTGGTTACTTCTGAAAACTTAGTTAAACTAATTATAAAGATTGAAGTAGACAAAACCTTGTGTTTTAGTCTTGACCTTGAAATGCGGTCAAGCATATATATTAATATTTTTTGAAACGGTGGTTCTACAATTGATGAAAGGACGGCAGGGGAAAGTAATGAACAATTTTTGAATAAAAGGGAAAGGGTGGAAAGGTGAGGGCGAGGAGTTATTGGTAGTTACGCTTAACAAGTTGTCGTGACTCCTATCTTTTGTCCAACGCTGGAAGGTGCATGGGTCGAACCAAGCTATAATCAGACATTATAACCGAATTCGAACCCTCAACACCTGCCAGGGCCCTGGTACCCCTACCGTTCCTTCATTAATTGTAGAACCACCGTTTCAAAAAATAATTATAAAGATTAAAGTTAATAGTGCGGTGCTTACAGCTACTAGAAGTACGGCCAAGTTTATGCAAGTTTTCTCACTTCCCTATCCGAACAACAAATATGAAGTGATGATGTCTTCGTGGCGTCGAAGCGTCGTCGACTGCTCGCGAATCAATCATGCCATATTCTATAAGTTTTCTGAATTTCCTATCATCTATGACGCAAAAAAGCCTTGGTTTTACACCAATGTTGCGAATCGAGCAAGAAGTCAACGCGAATGAGTATGAAAAACATAGAATTTAACGCTTACATCGCACATGCTGGCCTAACAGAAAAAGCCGTCGTTGCTATATACAGACATTCTGCTACCTACCTACCTGCATAGGTTATTCGCGAGTCAAATAACTCCTGAGCACCCGTGAGGCTAGTCATAGTGGCGCACTGGAACACAAATTTTACTTTTTCTTTTTTTCTTCATCTTCGCCCTCGATTCTACTCATGGGCGGGCGTGCGAGCCCACGCGAGTATTCGGCATCGGGATGTAACGATGAACGACGACTGTAGCTGTTAGTTAAACACGTACTCGCAAAAACTCGTTGCAGTACATGAATAAATAAGAGCGGGAGTCCGAAAGAGATGCTTATGCCGGCGTGTTCGTTAGAATGAGTACGCGTGTGTGAGAAAATTAGAGCACAAGAGTGTGGGCTTCGCAACAATGCACTGGTTTAAACGTCTATGAGATTTGACCCTTTTTTATCGACAGACTTTGCAGCCGATTATTAGAGCACAAGACAATTGCGGGGCTAGTACAACGATCCTACTGACTAGCAGCAGCGAAGGGGAAAAAAGCATGACGAATTTTTGGACGTGGAATATTTTTGGCAATCAGAAAAACAAGTTTTCCCCTTTCCAATACTGCCGGTGGAAGCAAAACTGTCCCATGTTACATTTTATCATTTTCGGTATTTTGTTGTCTAACGTTATAATTCCTTTATGTATTGTTAAAATATGAATTGAAAACATCATGTTAAATACTAGAAAAACTCGAAAAAAATTTGAAGACAATTTGTCCCACTGGAAAAATGGACGCATATTTGTCTCACTGCATATATCATTTCATATAAAATGTTTTCAAGTTATATACAAAATTTATGAAAGTTTTTCAATATTTTTTCAAAGACGGACAAATACGGAGATGTTATCAAAACTAAATAATTTTAGTAAAATCAGTTTTTCAACTTTGAGTGCGATTTTCTCATTTTCATGTTCTATAACACGGGACAGATATGCTTCCAGGGGCAGACTAGGGGTTATTACATAAAATACAGCAGCTCTAAAACTTTACATTCAAAATCATGGTATTTGATTTCGTTATGGTAAATTTCCGAATGAATCAAAACTTTTCTGAATTCTATTTTTGAATAGCTTGTTCTGCTTGTGTGCTTAAACAGAATAAAAACAACTGCTTATTGACTAGGTAGTTTCCTTGCATTTTTTTTATAAAAAAGGAGCCCATAAACCAAAGCAATAGCAATAGTTCTATTTAAAGGTTTTTTGGTAAAAAATAGCAATCTGTTTGTGGTAAACTTTTCGCCCAGAATCTATAACAGAAACTCAGAAATAGGCTCAGTATTGTGTAATCCAAAATGCTAGAAGGACTAACTTTTTGCACATTGCTTTACGCTGAAAGTATTTGAACCACCGGATCTAAATTTTAGTTAGTGGTTTATTCAAACATGCATTTCGACAAGAGCGATGAACAATGTCTAGTCGAAAACCAGGTCAGTGCACAGCTTCTGATTAAATTCACGTAGGGACAAACTATAACAAGCACGCACCGTGAAACACGCTTTCCGGCACAATCTATCAGACCAAACAAACAAAACCGAAATAGTTTGTAAACTATTACCACACGTTACGGCAGAATTGGTCGGTTGTCATTGCAATCCGAAAGCAGACCAGCAGAGTCCAACAGTAGGGTCATACCTCAGACATTGTTGTGGCCATAAACTTATGCACGTGCTACGCTGTACGCCGCTCGCGGAGATTGCACTCCATTTCAACCATTCCGATCCGCCGGGCACTGTACTTAAGTTGTCCAGCGAAGAGAGACCGAGAAAGGGAGGAGGGTTACTTGGCCAAGTGAAAATAAAAGTAATTTATGTTCGCTTTGAGAAAATTACCCGCGAGCAAATAGTCGACCTATTGAGCCCGCGTCTGTCCGTTCGTCCGTCCGTTCGGCGAGTTGGCCAGATGGGAATCTGAACTGACAGCGCAACCTGAAACGACGCAAATTGTGCCAGGCAGCTCGCAGAGGGCTCGCGTGAGGGCGGAGTACGTTGGCCGTGGAGGTCCGCCGCGAACAGCAGGAACGGAGTTTTAAACTTTGCGGCTCACGGTTGGGAATTTGCTGTTTAACGTCGCCACCGGCCTCGGATAGGTTATCGAACCACTTCATGCTGGAATCGGAGGTGGATGGGTGCTGTAGAGGTCTGTTAGCTGAATTGATTGTGCGCCGACTGACGACGCCGAGCCGACCACGAGCGACGACTACTAGCAGCCGGCATTTCTCTTAAGGCATTATGTAAACTTTTCTCTGCGTTCCTTGTTCTCTCGTTGTTATCAATTAAGATGTAGACACATTAATCACTCAGAACGCGTGATCCGATAAAACAAGTGTAGGACCCCAGAATGGTCGCCTCGCTGCTGTGCCAGTCCATCGCTGATTTTATGCTTGATTTTGTTAGATAAATGTTAGACTTGTTTGTTGGCTTGAAAAGTGATGTTTGTAGCACTCTTTCTAAGCAAACTGGTATTAAGTAATTAACTTTCACGTAATATTCAAATCAGCCTAAATACACATCCAAAATATATGTATGCTACCAATTCCAAATTATCTGCAACCGACGTTTTCAAATATATTCTTCGTTGAGTGATTGCGTGTCAGTCAATGTACGCATTTAAATTCTGAATCGCTTGAGTTGTATGGCAATCATCATCGTTAATGTTTTCGCTTACCCGATAAATGTGTGTATTTCTAAACCGTCCTAATTAGTGGGTGGCCATGGTGTGGATATGTTTTCCCTGCGAGCATCTGAACTAACAGAAAATAATCCCCAGCAGTAGCAGCAGCAGCAGCATTGTATTTAATTGAGTTAACTAACGACGCTTTCGCACTTCTAGTATAGATCTATCGATAAACATTTTGAAATAAGCTCGGTCCGTTCCGTTCCCACCAGCAGCAAGAGCCGCACGCAGTTGGACATTTATCGCAACACAGATGTACAGAGTCAGTGCACCTCTAGACGGTAAAACGCGCAAAAATGACAAGTAAAAGTTGTACATGTAATTAATTTTGAAATCTATCATAGACAAGAAATTTTCGATACGTCTCTGTCTGGCCACGAATACGTACCTACCCATAATTGCCGTCAGTGAAATCGTTGACTGATGTACGATCAAACTGACCGCCGCTGCCGCGGACGTTTGTTGCCGACTGTCGTTCTGTTATAATATACAGTGTCAGCCAAGAAGACACCAAACTGTCAGTAACGTTTATCCGACCAGTTGGTCACCAATGTTGGTCAATGATCTCGGGGGAAATCAACTCCGATGTTATTCCTGATTTGACAACCTGCATATTGAATGCGTAGAGCGGCGGCAGCTTTATGTTTCTGTATTTTTCCCTTCTGTCCTGTCCCTATTGTATGAACGAATACGTCCAAAGTTGAACCGTTTACCATATTTTATTTTTCACACCATTGCATAATCGCACCTACCGAACGCGCTTTGCAGAATTCCTGCGGGCTTGACGTGAATATTTAGGCTAGAAATGAGATAAATCTCGACTTACGGCTGAGGCAGCTGGCTAAATCTCGTCACCGTTGTTGTTGCTGTTCCGATCAGCGTCTCTTGTTTGACGGACGCGTGTTGTACCGCTGACTCTTTACGGTAATATCTGTGTATATACAGACAAGTGTCATGCTGTGGCAGCCCCGGTGATTATCATAAATCTTGCTCACCAGTCAACCAGTCAGCGAGCCAGCCAGCCAGCCAGTCAGCCAGCGTACGCGCGGACAAGAACAGGCCACAATTCTCTCGCGGGCGGCGGGGAACGAACCCAGCGACCCAAAGAGGACGGTGCTTAATAGAGCAATTACAATACGTACAAATTGCACAATTTATCTCGCCACCCCATTCGACGACTACACTCGTCGATTTTCGTCCACCCGATGGACTGAGGCTTTTCCGGAGGAGTTGTAACTTGAGTCGGCGCAAGTGCTCATTAAATACATCTAGTTTTATTACGGAAACGCACGGAACGTCAGCTTCCTAATGAGTTGAATTGTCTGGCTGACCCTTCTCTCTGGGATTGACAACTCAATCTACGGTTATTCGCTATGAAGGAAAGCTGTACTATTATTTTGTTTGCATTTGAAAGCTGTCATTCAATGACTTATCTTTGACACAGTAAGGATATAACTTAATCATAATAACGAGCTGAACCTGTCCAGTTATTGGAATTTGCGGCGTGTAACTACAATTGCGATGTTTATTTTATTTACCAGCAATAAGTTTGAAGCTTGATTTGTGGCTATGAACATGACGGTTGAATTTTGTGATCGATTCGAGTATGGTTCTGTCTAACCGTTCGCTTGTATTGAATGTACCACCACTTTGTTGTCATTTAATGGTAAAAGGTTTGCTATATTTAGTAATTTAAGTACATAAATTTGTGCTAGGTGCGTCAAATTTTCCGTCATTTTTTGACAGAGGTTTTCATCAATGGGTACATCTTGTAAAGCTAGTTTGACTCAAATGTGAGCATTTTTGTTAAAACTTCAATCAATTGATATTGACATTTGAGATGTAAAGTTTGAATTCTGCACAATCCACAGATGTTCATCGGGCGAGACTTTGAATTCGTCTCAGTCGTTTTCAGGATTCTGCTCTCGTCATCGTCATCGTCAGTCAACAGTACCACAAGGATGGTGTCGTCAGAATTTACCGCAAATAATTTCTGCTTCATCACTGGATCTCAATCCCTGTGATTACTATGCACAGAGACACATGCGCAGTAAAATTAAGAGCTCAAAAAGTCACACTTTGCAATCATTCAAGTAACTTTTCGTTATAGATCAAACACCTGTTTTTGTGTTGATCTTGAAATTGACTATTTTTACGCGATTTTCGGAATTTACGCGGTGTTGTTAAGACGAATTTTGGAATTTCTGCGGCTTTTTTTCTACGCGATTTTCGAAATTTACGCGAAAGTGCTCTATGAGTCTATATTTACACGTAGTTTTGATACTCACGGGTTTTTACGCGAATTTTTGAATTTACGCCGTTATTTGCGTGCGCGTGTACTCGCTAGTCAAATAGCCGTTAGCTATATACATACTCGCAAAAACTCGTCGCAGTGCATGAATAAAGCAGCTTAGCGCCGGAGTGGCTCGTGCTGTAACAAGAACTTGTCTCCACTATACTTGATCCACACCTAATCACTTTTTTCGCTTCGGTACATAAAGCATCACCCAATCGGAATTATCCACAAAGGCGGAGAAATATACCTTGTATGACAGTTCGCGTCTTGCACAGTGCTTAGTAGACTACTTATAGACTTGCTGGCTACGCGAATAACTGCCAACTATAACCAGGCACCACCTTTCAGTGACCTTTTGAGCCATTTAAGCCACTGAAAGCAGATGACCTGCGGGATAGTAAGCGGGATGGTTGGACAAGGGGTAACACCGTAGACGTAACGTAGAATAGACCTGCAGTAAAATTAGCATTCCTCGAAGCCAGGCTTGGCATTCACTTTTCGCTTTGATTTTGCTCTTTTGATTACTGCTCCTCACCCAAGCAGAATTTGAAAAAGTGGTGTATAAGGGCATTTGTAGAGCTAGTAATTATCTATAATATTGCTGAAGAAAGTGAAGTTTTATCTTTAGTATTTACGGCGCTGTAGGGCAGCATGCCGTTGGTAGCAAAAAGAGCGCTCTTTTTGCTACCAAGGGGGTAGCAGCCTTATAGCGCCATAAATGCAAAATGCACAGTAATGCTTACTTCAGCAATATTGTAGATAAAAGCCAATTCTACAAACGCCCCATACATCACTTTTTCAAATTTTGCTTGGCTGAGGAGCAGTAATCAAAAGAGCAAAATCAAAGCGCAAAGTGTATGCCAAGCCTGCTCGAAGCTGTCTGTAGACGGTCCGGAACTTCACAGGCAGGGAGATGTTACGAAAACACTGGACAGTTTCGCTCAATAGGCATGTGGGTTCGATACCACCCGTACAGTACGTAAACGTCACCGAGAGAAACGTCAGGAGCGTGGTTCGAAATATCACATGTAGCATAACAGCATTATACTTAATGCAAAGTCGATAAACAGTTACCTTCGTCCTAAGTGTAAAGCTAAGTTAAAGTACCTAAAGTTAACCCAAAATTCGCAGTGAATTGCGTTAAACTAAACTAATTCACCGCGCAGTTAACTTCGAGGTATGATAGTGGTTTAACAAGCCCGTCGTCGTATGTCCGAAACTTGGTTGGGCGTTGTAACTAGAATCAGCAGGATCGTTGCACAAGCCCCGTAATTGTCCTGTACTCTTATAACCGGTTGTGAAACCTGTCGATAAAGAAGGGTCAAGTCTTCGTTTGCGTTAAATTAAAATATTAGTTGCTCCGTTAAATTGGTTACTGCTGATCACTTAGTTGAACTAATTATAAAGATTAAAGTAGACCAAACATCGTGTTTTTGGTCTTGACCTTGAAATGCGGTCAAGCATATATATTAATATTTTTTGAAACGGTGGTTCTACAATTGATGAAAGGACGGCATGGGAAAGTAATGAACAATTTTTGAATGGAGGGAGGGGGTTACAGGTAGCTACGCTTAACAAGTTGTCGTTGTGACTCCTACCTTTTGTCCAATGCTGGAAGGTGCATGGATCGAACCAAGCTATAATCTAAGATTATAACCGGATTCGAACCCACAACACCCGGCCCCTGGTGCCCCTACCGTCCCTTCATCAATTGTAGAACCACAAACAGCCGCCGATGCTGTGTGCAGACATTCTGCTACCTACACACTCACGAACGCACAGACTCACAACGTCTTTTGTTACAGCGTACTCGCTAGTCAAATAAGTCGTGAGCAACCAGCTACCCTTGAGTCCTAGAGGCCAACTGGGATACAGGTTTTGCATAACTTTTTCATTTCTTCTTTATCTTCGCTCCCGATTCTACTCACGGACGGGAGTGCGAGTAATCGGCATCAGCAGTTCGGGCTGCAATGACGAACGTGAGCGACGACCGTAGCCGATAGCTATATACATACTCGCAAAAACTGGTCGCAGTGCATGAATAAAGCAGCTTAGCGCCGGAGTGGTTCGTGCTGTAACAAGAACTTGTCTCCACTATACTTGATCCTGGGTTACTTGTCGTTAATTCGTTGAGCATCTCGATACACACCGTTCGGCTTCAACTTAGTTGAGCTATCTAGCCTATTGGATCCTTCCATATCTGAAGCCGGTAGGATTTTTAAAGGACTTTACTACACATTCGTCCGGTATCTTTGCGATGTGGCCGGTCCACCATAACCTCCCAACTTTTGCCAGGTGTTTGATGAGAACCTCTTCAAGCAGTGCCTGCAGCTCGCGGTACATACTGTTAGTGGAAGTATTAAGTTTCTCATTTCCCCATTCTCCATGCGAAATATTCAAATTTACTTGGACACACAGTCATAACTCTTAAGGGGACATGAACGACTAAAATTTTTGAAAAAATCATTATTTTTTTATTTCAGATTTTGATTCTGCAGTCTTTTTCCGCTTATTTTGATACTGAATTTGTAATGATCCGACCACGAGAAGTGGCCGAAAAACGATCATACACATAAGCATTCCAGTGCGGCGTGGAACAACTTCGGTGGAATAAAACGCCGCTCCTGGAAAACCACGATTTTCAAACTCTATGTACCTTTTTCTCACAAACTACACAACGTATTGGAACAAACTTTTTTTTGTTTTGTTGGTAGTAGCTTGGCAAAGACTTTTATAACTTTTGAGTTTCGTAAACAAAACAAATGTTTGGACCTTTTCAATTGGAAACAACAAAATTGGCAGATGAAGAATGCATACACCTTGGCCCGTTGATGACAGGTGGCAACGATAGAACGCGAAGTAAAGCGATGAATTGCAGTCATCAATCGGGCTTTGTACGAATTAGTAGCCAGCTGAAGTTCCATAGTTATTGCACTAATTTTCCCGGTGGCTCTATACGGACGTGAATCATGGACGCTGAAGGAAGTTGATCGACGAGTGCTTGGAGAGGTATTGTGAAGGTAATCTCAAGTAACAATGTAAGTTTTATTGTACTCTTATTGCGGGTTTCAATACCAATTTTGGTCATAAAAGCGTAATAAAACTCAAATTGTTACCTGGGAATACCATGTGGCAGGCTGGCCACGTGGCCAGAATACCCGAGGAAAGAATAGCCAAAACTATTTTCAACAGAGAACCAGGAACAGGCCGTAGACTCCGGGGCAGACCCCGTACCCAGTGGATATGCGCGTTCGAGGATGATGCACGTTCAGCCGGTGTTCGAGGGGATTGGACAACGGTAGTCCATCATCGACAGTACTGGAGAATTCATTGTATGTGACATATTTCGTTCGGCGCAAGATCGCTAGCGGACCATCGCCATACTAGATTGATGCGACAGTCACAGTCAAGTGGTGCGATAGTTATTTTTTGTTCCTGAGTTGTGGCCGTAAAATTAATGATTCACGACGGAACATGACCGGTCGTTAGTTTTTTAATTTCCAGAAAAAAAATCACCGTACGCATCTTTACGAGAAATTATTTGAAGAAAACGGCCAAGTGACGGATTTGTATTGGCTGGAGTTCCTTTGTTGACTAAACAATAAGTAATGACATCGCATCCATAACACAGGATCCAGGAAAATCCCATCGTGAAATTTTTGTCACTAAAATATAGTAAAAATAAGGAGAATTCGATCCAAACTAAACGATAATTTTTAAAAATCATCAAACAATTCAAACAGATGGAGATATCGGTCATAAAAGACAGTGAAATTTTACAACTGAGGATACTTTAAGGAAAGAGTAAGGCCACTTGATTCTACGCTACCTTAACTGGGCAGGTTTTTTTTCATTTTATAATTGTCAAATTCATTTCTTTCATAATTGGGCGAGTCGTTTAGATCTCTAATTCTAGATTTTGATTCAAAAAGCTCGACTATTTTTGCAACAATTTTCTGACGTACACGAGAGTAAATCAAGTCATAACTATTTTTACTTTTCTAGAGAATTAGATAAAAGGCTTAGTTCTGGTAAAAAACATTTGTGCATGACATTTTCCACAAATACACGTGTCAATGCCCCATAATTTGCGATAAAGGCATCGCAGCTAAAACGTGGACTAGTTTCAATCGCTAAATTAGATATGCTACATTCCACCCACTGCTACTGTGTGCTACAATAAAGCTCTAATAATTGTTTGTTTCCACTAGCCATAATCAAATTTGCCACTCATTCAGTTGCTATATGCGCGCACATGGGGGACCTCTTCGTTCAGTTTGGCCTCGAAAATCAAGAAGCACCGAGTCAGCAGCAGCGAGAGTAAGTGTTTTCGGCGATAGTAGCGGATCTCTATTTTTAGTAAACGACCACCGCCCTTTTTACGAGGGTGGAGGGTCAGTCAACGGGCATGAACGAAACTGGATTATAATTCCAAACCGTGCCCGTTTCCACACGATGCTGTACGCATAAAGTTGTAAGCCACTCGAACGTTAGCCGAACTCCCATGGAGCAGTGCTCGAAATAATCGCGCCGATTTGCAGCGTCTATTCAGATTCCCACGCGTATTTGGTAGGAAAGCAGCAAACTGTACAATATACACGGATTAAGATTGCAACAGCAGCCTCCAGTACAAAGTGTCGCTGCAATACCTTCCAGGACTCCGAACCGATCAGACAACTCCATCACCTGTAAGATTTCGTCCCACCAACAACCGTTGGCTCTAAGTCAATTTATTTTCTCGATGCTGCATATAAGTAACTAACCCGAACGGCTGTGAAGCAATTCACTGAAGCACGCGCTGATTGGAAGTCGACACAATAAATTAAGCTCTTTACGACACCACCCGCACCTTGCTCGAGCAGGAGTGTGTAGTGCAGTTTTATGCCAAACGCCGTCTTGTTTCGATCGAGCATCGACATTATTTTCCCTGCCCCGGCCCCTCCTGGATCGAACCGACCGAAGCGTCAAACGGATTCGGTAGCAGACAGTTCGTAATCTTATATGGACAAGATGTCAAATAAATTTTCAACGGTAGACAGTGTTGCCAGGGGGCTGCTGGCAAAAGCTGTTATAATCGCCAAAATAAGCATAAAAATCTCACAAAACATCATATCTTGCCTAATCTGAGAGCGGATCTCTTTGGCGCGGCGGTAAACGGGAGGAATTATAATCGCCCGAAAAGGTCGTTAGATATCGGTTATATTTATCTCCAATGTGCCACACAGACAATTTACAACTCTGTCATCCACCTCATTCAAGCCATTCATTCATTCATTCATAGTGCACTACCCAAATGTGAATGGATAGACGACATGAACACCGGCGTCGTCGCTTTCGATCCACCCACACACGGCACACGTTCAGTGTACTTTTGGTAGGACGATGGTTCTGTATTGACAAAGGTACCTACAATACACATCAGAAAGCAAAAAAAAAGTCATTTCAAGTGACATAAAGACAAAAAGTCTTTAACGACTTAATATGGAAGTCAAGAACGAGCTTAAGCTTCAGGGCCATAAAGGCAGTGCCGCAGATTAGGGCCATACCGGTTGCGTGATTTCAGGTTGTTGAACTTTGAATCAAATTCAGAAACATTGCGCGCGTGGTCTAATAATAACGTGACAGCGAAAAAAAAGTGCGCTACAGTGACCAAAGCGGCTGATCGACCGCAATTCTTCGTATCAACTTCAAAGAAACTGAAACAAACCGAACCGGTGCGGTGATACAAACAAACGACGACTACGATCAATAGGTAGGTAATTCGGTTCAATACGACGTACGCAGCAAAAATGCTGCACGGCAAACCGGCGAGGCAACACACGGTAAATTTGGCAATGGTCACCAATGCGTATGACAAATTAAAAAGGCCTTGAAATTAATAGGTTGCATGTCACAGAAGTTTAGCATGTCATGGTGGGTTGTAAACACGTAGCATTGAAGCTGTCCGTTGGATTGGGTCAATATAAATAATCACAACATTTTACATGTGGTTTATAACGTTTATAAAAAATGACTGAAATAAACATAATTGTTTTCAGTAAAGAAGGTCTTACTCACAAAACAGACACTGAAGTGTAATTTTTCAATTTTGATTGCAACTAATTACCGGTCGTCAGTGTAGTTGAACCAGCTGAATAATTTTCAACTCGCTATGCAGAAAATTGGCAATGATACCAATTCGATGGTGGTCAATCGATTACGATTGGTAGACGATTGAACTGTAATTAAATCACTACACACTATTCCGCAATGATGATAATTGGCAATAATCACACCAAGGCGATTCAGAGGCTACTCTTGTGTCAATTGTTGCAGGATAGGTATATTTTTAAACCATGTTTCTGGTACAATAGTATGCATGTTGTATAAAAAACTATTTATTGTTATAGCTTAATGTAGACCAATTGGTGCCCACTGCTGTTGGATATCGTTACACACCTTCCGAAAACATTTGCATTAGATCAAGGAATATTTGTTTGCTGAAATGCTGAAGATCTGGAGGTTTACTCAATCAATAACGTCTTTGTTTCTGTCATAAAATTCTTCCTTGCAAATTGCTTATTCCCTTTAAAGCAAAGTTATTGGAATTATCGTACCGAAATAAACATAATGGTTTCAAATAATTCTAAAGCACGATCCGGAGGAACGGTTTCAGAATTTTCGGAACTAAATATGCATTGCTGTTACGACATCTTGGTTAAGGTTAGTTAATCTGCACATCTGTTATTTTCTCATTATCATCAACTATATTACCTATAACAATGTTCTAAACCAAAATACTGCTGAGTATCAAATATTCTAAAACGATCTAGTTTTGAAGAAGTGATGTAGATCCGGGCTGTAGATGAGAACCTGTCCTGGCGACAGATAAAAGCCATGGCGGAATCCGTCGGTAGTGGAGATGTTTGATTTCATCCATTTGTTCTGCCGGATCAGCGGACATGGACACACAAGTAAGTAAGTAAGATATAGATTCAAGATAATTTTTTTTTTGTAAAAACGTAAATTAAAGATGAGAGAGTTAGTTCCGAATGAAACTTAAACCTACAAACTCACAAAAAAAAAGTTCCGATGTCGGCAAAATTTTGTTGAGATTTGGAAAGCCGAGCGTTCGGTTAAATTTTTTATGATACCAAACGTAAGTAAAGATCCGTAAACGTCGATATGCACCACCGAAATTTTTACCGAGCGCTCGGCTCTCCAAATCTCGGCAAATTTCTTGCCGATTTTGTGTAGCTTCTTACAGTTGAATTACCAATATATTTCATAATGGTAGCCTTTCCAATAAATAGAGGTAGAAGAAAGTAATGAAACAGAAGTGTTGATAGTGTCTCCAGAGCGAGACAAGACGTGAAAAGAGCAAAGAGCGGTAGATTAAGTAAGGGAGGGTCTTGAAGCAACGCTGACTGGGTTCAATAATTCACCAATCATGGGTCCTGGAGGAAAAGATGGGTTCGAATCCTGTTATGATTGGCTCTCATTACAGCTTTGTTCGACAAGCCAGTTCTACTTTCCGAACCAATTTTCGACGCACCGCATCAGGACCATATTATTCCCTTGTGCATTTTATTAAACGCGACATAATTAGGTGACACTCTGGACGATGAAAATGTCAGGAACTATTTACCACTGGGTAGTTCCAGTGCCGCAGTGATAACCGGTATCGGGTGCCATCGATACATATTATCACGCCTGTCATTTTATTTCAAGGATGCCTGATGAAAATGCCTGACATGTCATCGTCAGCCAGCCAGCCACCAATCGGCACCCACTTTTTGTTTTGTTTGCAAATTAACCCACATCTGACTGCTGTGGTTAAGCAAATATATACGTATATAATAATAATGGGAATCGCAGAAATGCCAGCACGTACGAACAATTTGCACGATTTGTTCGCGTTCATATTGTCCGTGGAGAAGCCAGTCGGTCCTCAACTGTGTGAGCGATAGCCAGCCACACGGCATCGAACAGTAGTGGCAGGCAGCAAAATTCGTCCAGTTTCACTTTCTACTCGACAACGCGAACATGAACGTATCATGAATCACTTATGGTGATACTTGATGGTAGTTTTTCTTTTTTTTTACCGGAATGCGCCAGTGAATGTTGTGTGCATCTTATCCAAGTTTTATGTTTTATTCATGCGTCATTCGGTTTTAGGCATGTAAATATTTACAACCGAATAACGTTGAAAATCTTTTCCTAACTACCCAACAGTGTGTATTTTCCTCACAAAGTCAAAATTTGGTGAAATGTTATTTTCAGTAATTGATCCATTCCGTTCATGTTTCATAATTTGTTCGCTAACGCTGTTACAAATGATAAGTGTTTACTAAAGCTGTTATGTGCGACGGTTAAAATAAAGTTACTAGACTGTAACAGAAACGGTAGGTATGTGAAATAATTCGTACGATACTGTGACCTCTTTTTTGCGGAAGGCGAATTCACACAAGGCGGCACAATAGAAGTCCCAACTTTGGTTACATTAAAAAACTTGAACGATCTCCATAACCATTATTTTCAGGAAATTAATGGGGAATAAACATAACAGAACAGTAAAACGATATTTCCATCCGGAAAAATTCAGATACCAATACTTAACTTCTGGCAGCTTACCTTTTGCGATTACGAAACGTATTTTTTCTACGTTATTAAAAACAAGCTTGCAACATTGTATATTCTTTTATCAGCACAATATAGATCGGCTGCTGGGGTACGTTGGCTCACGAAGAAATCGTTCGCCGTCAGATTTGTCGATATTAACGGCTTGCTTAATACTGCGAGTAAGTACGAATGAGTGCACTTGCACAATATGTCATTCTAAAAATGCACAGCCGCGGAGAAAGTACCGCACCGCGAATCGACGTTATTTCCGCGCGCGCACTCATGATTCAGCAGGCCTTTTGTTTCGATCGTTTTCGTTTTCCAACAGTTTCTGGTACGAATACTGTGCAGAGAAATGAAACTGCAAAAAAAGTAAATAAGCAATAAAGAAATTAAGTCAATAAACGGGCATTGACTGACTGGCTGTGTATGTACACAGTCAGTCTGCTTGGATCGAAGCGTTTGTGCGTGTCAGCTTGCGGTAATACGCGGCACCTTTTGATTGATACCCAAATGTCGAATCCACTTTACCTGCCGTGAGAAAAGATATGCTGATACTTATATGTAATTGGAAGCGTCATCAATGGCAATCACTTCAAACATTATCTTTATTGAATGGACTCAATTCCAGATTGCGAAAGGCATCCGAAATGATGGTACGCAGATATCTGATAACATTCACAGAATGCAAAATAATTAGTTCGTCGTGAATTGTACTTGAGGTCAATTTCTTGGAAATTATGCATTTATTGCGTAAAACCAACGGAAGATCCACTTGGATTGCCCTTCAGAGTTCCGCTTTCTTGAAGAGAAATAATAAAAACAATATTTATGTTGGCTTTGAAGCCGGAGCCGACTATAGATAACATCTGATAGTTATGTGTGTGCTGCCATTTGGATTCATAAGCCGATTTTAATTTTGATGAAGGACTGTGTGTTAGCAAAATTCACGGGGGTAAAATGAAAATCTAAAATTTCATGCGTCATATAAAGTGGCCAGATGGTTATAAGTTAGTAATCTATTCAATCGCTATTTTGTGTGTTTTAATGCAGTAATTTCCATGATTTTGAATGAATTTTTATTTCTCTCAATCTTCCAGTGCCTGCATAATAATGCCCTGTTTTGAGCTTAAATTTTACTATGTCCCGCGCATTGTCCAACTTTAGCAACTTTCTGGATAATGGGATCCTAAACACACGATGTTTTAAAAATGGCCAGCGGTTTCAAGTTCCCGTTAAACATTGCCCACGTTTCAGGCCCGTAGAGCACTACCGGTCTTATTAGTGTTTCGTACATGGTACATTTGGAACTGGGGATGAAGGTTACCAGACCTTAGGGTCTTGTGGAGTCCGTAGTAAGCACGACTTGCGGCAAGAATACATCTGCGATTTCTCTGCTGCAGTTGTTATTCGACGTAATCAACGACCCGAGGTATACAAAGTCGTCCACCACCTGAGACTCGCCTTCGTCAATTACCAGACTAGTACCTATGCGCACTCGATCGCGCTCGGTTCCTCCTGCTAACAGGTACTTGGTCTTAAACGTATTCACCACTAATCCTACCTTGATTGCTTCACGTTTCAGTTTAGTATACTGTTTAGCAACTACCTGGAACTTTCTTCCGACAATGTCCACGTTGTCAGCGAAACATAAATTGGCTAGATTTATCAAAGATCATGCCCCGTATGTTAACATCCGCACGTTTCATAACACCTTTTAGCACGATGTTGAACAGAAAATACCATCGCCTTGTCGAAGTCCCCTGCGTGTTTCAAACAGGCTGGATAACGCACCTAAATTTTTCTCCCAGCCCCAGCACTGTATACCATCCATCGTGGCCTTAATCAGTCTTGTCAGCTTCCCGGAAAAGCCGTTTTCGTCCATAATTTTCCATAGCTCTTCACAGTGGATTGTATCGTAGGCGGCCTAGAAATCTATGAATAGGTGGTGCATAAGAACTTGATATTCGCGACACTTTTGGAGGATCTGTCGCAGCACAAAAATTTGGTCCGTTGATCGCCCGTCCACAAAACCGGTTTGTAAAGGTTACCCAAATCTACTTGCTAGCTGCGACAGACGGCGAAAGATGATCTGAGAAAACCCTTTATAGCTGGCGTTGAGGATGGTCGCCCTTCTAGTATATTGGGCATATTACTCCCTCTTTCTACTCTTGTAGCTCCGGTAGATGTTTTGTTTTCCAGAACCTAACTGTCAGTCGATGCAGACAGGTAGTCAACCTATCCGGGCCCATCTTGTTAAGTTCCGCTGCGATGCCGTCTTTGCCAGAAGCCTTGTTGTTCCTGAGCGGCTTGATGGTTTTGTTCACTTCACCTATTGTGAGGGTCAGCACATCACCATCTTCCGCCGTGCTGATGTAGCCATTACTCATGATGCCTTGGTATTCCGTCTCCGCGTCTTTCAGGTGTTCATTGTCTCACCAATGACTCGTGTACTATTGTCTACCAAGGCCTCAATCGCTGCTGGTTTATCCGTATAAATAAGAGACTGAGTATTCTCACCTGCAGTAGTCTAGCGGTGTCAAATCACGCAAACTTAGCGGCCAATTTACAGGTTCCAAATGAAACTACCACGAGAACCGTGGATGAAAAATGAGCGTCAGCAGGAAGTAAAATACCGCACCGTGGCCAAATTGTTACAACTGGACGTTGCGTCGTTTCAGGGCAGAGCGAAATGACTGAATCGCTTGAACCGAGGATAAAAATGCTTGCCTTCAAAGTGAGAAAAAATGGCACTTGCCTTCAAAATGACATTGGCACACTTCGGTGGTCTCTGGGAGGTGGTCGTGAAGGTGGCGCAGAAGAATGTGTCCCGCAAGATCATTCCGTGTATCTTTTGAATTTCGTTCCATTATTTTGGCACAAATTGATTCGTTAATAAATTCTCAACCGCTCCTGCCAATGCGCTCATTTCCTGAAAGAATCCAGCATGTTGACCCTGTCCGGCTAAAACCAAATTAGACTAATCTCAAGTTTTTAGTCTTGATCTTGAAATGCGGTCATACATACCAAATTGGCTTGACAGCTTTCAAAAACTACAGCTGTTCGTTGAAAATTTTTAGTGTCACCGATGCGCAGAATATCTACAAGAAATACAGTGGACCCCCGTTCGTTTGAACAATCCCTCATGCAAACTAACGGGGTTGGTTTTTAATTTGAACAATTGGCAACCCTAAATATGCTAGAACTTGTGTGAACTGGCTGCCCTGCTCTTTGTTATTGTTATGGTGGGTTGATTCAGTTGGCGGTTGTAAGCAGCGAAAATTTTTTCTTCGATCGGATTTCTACCAGAATCGTTGGGAATACGCAATGTGAAACAGATTAAACACGCTATATCAGTACAAACAAAGCATGCAAGTATGCATTGTCTGCATAAGCAAAAGATGCCATGTTGAGAATGACATTTGAACTATTTTTAATTTGCACGTCGTGCAAACCAACGGGGTTCAAATTAAAAAGTGTTCATATTAAAAACGGTCAATCGAACGGGGGTCCACGGTACATAGGATACCATGATACCTTGATACTGACACTGAGTGCATGGTCGATTGGTAATCGTTATAGTCGTCGACAAATTACAGCTACCGCTCCGTCGGGCTCTAGCACGCATCTTGACTACTTCCCCCGCCCGATAGCGTAAAAGAGTCTGCTTCCGTACAACCAAGGTTGAACACTGCATCTGAGCTGAGCAGATTCTAAAAGTAATGATCAACCGAAAAATCGTCCAAAAATAAATCAGTTTAATACATAAATGCCAATGCTAGGAGAAATCTGCATCAATAATTACACCTAATTATCTATCGTCTGTCCATGCTAACTACAACAGTAAACAAAAGCGATGAATGTATATCATTTCTGTATTATGACATTTTGTGTGACTGGTCACCGCACTTAAGAACATGTTTGCTTATCTGACATGGTATTCCTGGTAAATGTATAGCTGTATAGCTAAATGTATGCTGATAATGTCAACCCTGTTTCAGTCCCTGCTTAGGAACGTTTGTTCGTATGAAAGCCCTCTATAATCTGAAAGTGTCAAACCTTAGTCATGGTTAAATATTTTAAAAATCCAAACACTAACTTTTTATGTTAGGAGATAGAGGCACGGTTTCTTCGGTAAAGTTGTAGAAAATGTAAAAACAAGCAACTTTGCTGAAGAAATAAAATTTCCATCTCCATTCAGTGGATTTTCTTAGTAAATCCGTTAAAAATTTATGTTTTAAGTGCTTCGACAACTGTCTAGAATAAAGTACTTTTGTAAAATGGAACTAACAAAAGTTAGAAATGAAAAATTAATTTTAAGGAATTAGGCTATAAATTTGAAAGTTTTTAAGCTACATTCTTGATTGGGGAAATAAATTTAAATAGTTCGTTGGCAAATAAGTGGAATTTCTAATGGGGTGTAATGATTCCTTCTTAAATAACCAGTTCGTTTGTAGAATGTATTGATCATGTTTTGTTATCAGATCTGGTTGACTTTATGATTTTCTATAAATTTTTCGTTGCACATCAATTGTTTCGCCATTACTGCCAATTGGTATCACTGATACTTCATGTCGGCTCGCGGCTAAATATATCCTTCAAGTTTAACAGCTGCCAAAAAGTCGCAGCTTTTGTCGCCTTTATTCGTTAATATCCGTATAGACGCTTAAAACCGAATTGCTATGTGAGCTCAAGAATCGAACCGCAAAACCGTTCAATTACTCTTCATCGCATCGATTTGGCATTTAATTAAAAACTTTCTCACGTTTTTTTCCTCCACTCGATCTCGATTCGAAAATTATATCACCTTCGCGGCGGTAATTCTCCACGGTCCATATTTTTTTGTTACTGTCCGTGCAGTAGACCGTGTGGCGACCAATGGTAAGCAGAAGAACGAGTTATTCACTTTTATCATAAATTACATTTCACTGTAGGTACTTGTTTGTTACTGTGCACACAGTCAGGGATTGTATCTGCTGAGCCGTCCGAATTGGGAACTGCAACGAATTGCACTGCACCCGTCCCGTAGTATATTTGCATGTTTGCTTCTTCGTACAATTACAATACAATGAAACGATCGTCTCGATCCCTTCAAGTGTCAGCCGCCTCTATTTACAGTTGTGTTTTGCTTGCATATCGTCTCGTGTCGTCTATACTTAACTCAACCGAAAGGTACATCGCGTCTCCATTGACCGGTGTTCATCGACCCCGTTTAATCCTCGTGTAGAATGAGGCGAGGTGTGTTCGGTCAAACTGGTATCTCCCATGTCAATTGATGGCTGGTGACCCATCTGATGTGGCTTCTGTGCAGGTTGTATAATATAAATAAGTCGGGTTAATGATGGTATGCTCGAAGTCAAAATAAAAATAAGGTAACCGTAAATATAGTATAAATAACATCGGTATTCTTTACCAATCCATGTCATTTGTCTATAAATACATTGCACATAGCGAAAAATAATCTGCTCTTATTGTTGCTTTAGTTTTTGAACAGACTTGAGCAAATTTAGTAACTGACGCATCATCTTAATTCTTGGCAAGATGATAGCGTAGTAAACATAATTCGAAAGCATTATTTTTGAACCTAACCTGCTGACAGCTACTAGAATAGTGTTTTCTGATTCAGAGATTTTTTGAACAAGAAAGCACTATTCTCACTACATGATTTGTCAAACTGCTGGGTAGAACGATACATATCGTTCGGCCATCCCGGATCTAATTCCCATTATTCGAATGATCTTTATTGTATAACAAAGGTGGAAAAACAACAACAAAAAGTGGCCTCTTGAAGCCGGTGGCAACGCACCATCACTTTCCCATTTGGTATCCATTTGATCAACCAAACCCTTCCTCTTCGCTTTCCTTCCTAATGTTGGTTGGTGGTCGGTTGGAGTAATGGAGCCGTCTGGTTGCTCAACATCGCAGAATACTAATGGGAAATCGTTATTTCATCTTTATTAGCTACTCTCCAGCTGAATTGAACGCGATATTGGGTGCTTCTCGCGTACGGTAGCAGTTTGAACAATTAACCTTGAGTTGAAATGTATATTTTTGGAAACGGCAACACTTTTCTTCTCCCTTGTAGGTTTTAGCGTTTTGTCTTGCTTTTCAGCTCTCACCCCGGATGCTGCTGATCATGTCGAAACGGTCGGTGGTAGGTGCTCTGCTGTCGAATTATAATGCGGTCTAGCTCTCGGTATGATTGGTCGATCGGTCGGCAATATTGTTGTCGAGGGCAAAACGCGAAAAACGCCGATGTTTGCTTTTGCTCATTTTCACCACCCACCACATCGTTGCGGATGGGTATTGGGAGGTATTTTTAGACTGACTGACTGCTTGAGATATTCAAGCCGAATTCTGTTCCGGAGTGCGATACTGATGACACAAGTAGTAGTTTCCTGTAATTTTATGAATGTTGGAATGCAGATTGATGTAGATTTTCTCGTTCGAAACATGCGCTACGCACGATGATTAACTGGTCTTTCTATTTTCTTCTCCCGTTTGCAGGCCTGTATAGACGATAATTTGGATATGGTGGAATTTCTGGTACAGAATGGAGCAGATGTGAACAGGAAAGACAACGAAGGATGGACTCCCCTGCATGCCACATCTTCCTGCGGGTTAGTTTTTTTTTTGCGTTTTGTATGTCTAACGAACCATTTCGATTAGTCAGTCCGTTGTGAAATTGTTCGTTTCTAGCCAGACCAATCTAGAAGATAACTCAAACTTTTCCATGTAATAGAACATTTTTTAAACTAAAAAATGAAAAAAAAAATGAAAAACTTAAGTTAAACTTTAAACCACTAACTTCTAAGTTAGAGTGCAATACCTAGATTAATTAATTTCGTGTAAAATTAGAGTAATTGGATTAAAACTTGACTTGATCTGACTTATCAATTTATCTGCAATTCTTGAAGCACAAAACAAACATTCAGTTTAATCGTGCGAACGCATTAATAATGCTACTTTTCTAGCTTTTTGAACAAGATGATAGTTTTATTCGGAAAATACAGACTATAGTTCAGTATACTATTAAGTATCTATTCTGTAACGGTCGTTTCACTCGCTACATAATGCAAAGCATCTGCTTTATAAAGGTAAGAATAATGCATATAAAAGGAATTGGAAACCGCTAGGTGCAATGTTCGACACGAACTGAGATAAATCACGTTCACCAGTTGTCGCTCCCATAGGATTTTATATTGTATGCCAGAAGGGCATTGGGTTAAAAAAGGGCATTGGGTTGGTGACACTGTCTTGCTGATCGTCTTTTGCGGCAGAACTCTCTCAACTCTCATGGGACTCTGATATTCGTTTCATGACGTTTGCAAAATATTCTTAAAGGTATAAACTAATTTTTATGCAAAATTGTCTTTTTGATGTTGGGTACATTTCTATCTTCTAATTCGAATAGAAATTGAATTAAATTTATCGTAAAACCGCGCTTGAAATAAGACTTAAATTTGATCTGGAATTGGAGCTGGAGTTGAAAGTTGACTTGTAACTTTACTTGAAATTAGCATGAAATTGAACTCAAATTTGGATTAATTTACTTTACTTGGTTGTACTGTTCTACTGGTGTTGACTTTTCCAAGGCTTTGGATAAGGTTCCGCATATGCTAGCAGTTAAGAAAATGAAGTGCCTTGGCCTACTGGAGTGGAGATATACACTTGGTTACGCTATCTAACTGGTCATGCGGCTTTCGAAAAAATACAAGGACATAAATCATATGGTTTTCCTATAACGTGTGGTGTTCCTCAAGGCAGTATTCTGGGACCAGTAATTTTCGTGCTTTTTGTGAACGATATTTGTGATATACTTGACTCTGGCAATTATTGTTATTTGCTGATGATCCGAAAATCTTTAGAACTAATACATTTTCTCTCGATTGCGATATGTTCTACAACGAGACATAAACAACCTATTGCTTTGATGCCTCGTAAACCGTATGAAAGTAAATATGTCGAAATGCAATGTTATTTTTTTCTGCCGACTTCCTAACCCGAAATATTTTACATACAGAATTTACGAGTACAATATAAACCCCCTGCAGCTCTGTTGAGATTCGATATGTTTATTATTTACTAGCTGACCCGACAAACTTCGTATTGCCACAAATTAACCTGTGTTGTACATAAATCATGAATCTCGGATGATCTTTGTCACAATCTCGAGTTTTGCAAGCCCCCCCAGTGGGCGGCGCTTCCGACGGCGGGTCACCGGCAACACTCGCGACCGTCTCGTCCTGAATGATCTAGTGTTACTATAGATAGTTTTTGTGGTCTTGTATTGACTAATGTTTTATGGAAGAGTCTCGAATTTCTCGAGTTCGATTAGTTTTTGAGTTTCGCAAAAATTTCTGTTTTATTTGTATGAGAGTCCATATCCCCCTACCACAGAGGTGAGAGGTCTCTAACTATCGTAAAATAAATTCAAGACTCCAAAATCTCCCACATGCCAAATTTGGTTCCATTTGCTTGATTAGTTCTCAAGTTATAAGGAAATTTGAATTTTATTTGTATGGGAGCTCCCCTCTTAAAAGGGGAAGGGGTCGTAATTCACCATAGAAAAAATTTCTGCCATCTAAAACTCCCACATGCCAAATTTGGTTCCATTTGATTGATTAGTTCTCGAGATAAGAGGAAATTTGCATTTCATTTGTATGGAAGCCCACCCTCTTAAAGGGGAGATGGGCCATAACTCGCTTTCTAAAGAAGAGAGGGGTCTCAATTCACCATAGAAAAAAATCTTGCGTCCAAAACCACTTACATGTCAAATTTGGTTCCATTTGCTTGATTAGTTCTCGAGTTATGAGGAAATTTGTTTTTCATTTGCATAGGAGCCCCCCCCCCTCTTAAAGTGGGGAAATCCATAGAAAATATTCTTGCTTACAAAAACACCCACATGATAAATTTGGTTCCATTTGCTTGATTAGTTCTAGAGTTATGAGGAAATTTGTATTTCGTTTGTATGAGAGCCCCCCCCCTCTTAAAAGGTAAGGGGTCCTAATTCATCATAGAAAAAATGGTTGCCTCCAAAAACACCCACATGCCAAATATGGTTCCATTTGCTTGATTAGTTCTCGAATTATGAGGAAATTTGTATTTCATTTGTGTAGAAGCACCCCCTCTTAAAGTTGGGAGGGGTCCTAATTCACCATAGAAAATATTTTTGCCTCCAGAAATCTCCACATGCCAAATTTGGTTCTATTTGCTTGATTAGTTCTCGAGTTATGAGGAAATTTGTATTTCATTTGTGTAGAAGCACCCCCTCTTAAAGTTGGGAGGGGTCCTAATTCACCATAGAAAATATTTTTGCCTCCAGAAATCTCCACATGCCAAATTTGGTTCTATTTGCTTGATTAGTTCTCGAGTTATGAGGAAATTTGTATTTCGTTTGTATAGGAGCCCCCCCTCTTAAAGTTGGGAGGGGTTCTAATTCACCATAGAAAATATTCTTGCCCTCGAAAACTTTCACATGCCAAATATGGTTCCATTTGCTTGATTAATTCTCGAGTTATGAGAAAATTTGCATTTCATTTGTATAGGAGCCCCCCTTCCTAAAGTGGGGAGGAGTCCCAATTCATCATAGAAAAAAATTTTGTCTCCAAAAACACCCACGTGCCAAATTTTGTTCCATTTGCTTGATTAGTTCTCGAGTTATGAGGAAATTTGTATTTCGTTTGTATAGAAGCCCCCCCTCTTAAAGTGGGGAGGGGTCCTTATTTACCATAGAAAATATTCTTGCCCTCGAAAACTTTCACATGCCAAATTTTGTTCCATTTGCTTGATTAGTTCTTCAGTTATGAGGAAATTTGTATTTCATGTGTATAGGATCCCCCCTCCTAAAACGGGGAGGGGTCCCAATTCATCATAGAAAAAATTTGTGTCTCCAAAAACACCCACATGCCAAATTTGGTTCCATTTGCTTAATTACTTCTCGAGTTATGAGGAAAGTTGTGTTTCTTTGGTACAGAAGCCCTCCTCCCCCTCTTAAAGTGGGGAGGGGTCCTAATTTACTATAGAAAATATTCTTGCCCTCGAAAACCTTCATATGCCAAATTTGGCTCCATTTGCTTGATTAGTTCTCGAGTTATGAGGAAATTTGTATAGAAGCCCCCCCCCCCCTTTTAAAGAGGAGAGGAGTTATAATTGCCCTTATAAAGAGGGGAGGCGTCTCAATTTACCATAGAATAAATTCTTGTCACCGAAAACACCCACATGCCAAATTTTGTTCTATTTGCTTGATTAGTTGTCGAGTTATGCAGAAATTTGTTTTTCATTTGTATAGGAGCCCTCCCTCTTAGTGGGGGGAGGGGTTTCTAACCATCACTAACACCTTTCCTGGCCCCAAAAAACCTCTACATGCATATTTTCATGCCGATTGATTCAGTAGTTTTCGATTCTATAAGGAACATACGGACAGACAGACAGAAATCCATTTTTATAGGTATAGATTAGCACGATTACTTGTAACGCATACGCTATTTGTGGCTTCATCCGTCAGAATGCCATTTCTCTGCGTACACGGGAATAACAGTTGTTCCAATGCTTGTTGCTGCTTGTCAGCGGTTTTTAATTCCAGCAGAAAGAGTTCTTCAACTAGACTCCTTTCAATCTCTTAGGTTCAAAACCGTGGAGATCATCAGCCGTGTCTGATATAAATAAGGGTCTGATATTAGAAGTCTCGAATCCTGAGTCATGTGTGTGCATGTCTTCTTTTAACGAAACGTGATCTGGAAGAACACGTAACAAGTGGTATTTCGCTAACTTGATTGCTGCTTCCCACAGCCCTCCGAAGTGGAGAGTGCAAGGCGTATTAAAATGCCAATGGATTTCTTTATATTTCACGCATTTTTTGGCGTTTCTTACTGCATGGTGCTGTTGCTGTTTCTTAGTTTACCTCTACGCATTTTTGACGTTTCTTGCTTCGTAGTAGGTGGATAACAGATCTCAGTTGGTATGAAGCTGCTACGAGAATCGTGCCATTGTGCGAAAATATATCCGAGCATCTGCGTCTTTCTTAGGCTTTTACAATAGTTTTCCGTCACGATTGCCCAAAATGTTCACCCGGGATCCTATGCTTATGCTTATGCTTACGATTGCCCAAAATGTTCACCCGGGGAGCTTGGCTAGTATGTGGCAAAATCGAACAGTGGCCCCTGCTGTATTTCTAAATTCTGCCTCACTAAGCACAGCCTTGCTTAATACTGAACTCTGAAATAAAGCTTCTTGCTAAATTTATAACAGTTTACTTACTCGAAATGCATAATGAAGCGTTTTGTCCATGCGCAAACGGTGACTTATTTCACTTCCTGGTTCTAGGACCGAGATTTGTGATGCAAAGTAGTAAGCCTTCTTCCCTTTGTGTTGAATTCAGCTTTACCGACGATGAAGCCTCTTGTCCATGAACAAAATAAAACTAGTCTCCACATTTTCTAATTTTAGAAAGCGAGATTGGTCGAGAAGTAGTAAAAACATGGAGAACAAAAGGGCTAGAAACACTCAAGCACGGATAATAAGCAGTTCGTTCAATCAATCAATAACGATCCCACAAAAGAATGAAGTGCGGATTACGAGAAAAAAAACCTGGACGATGCTACTATGACCAACATTTCTGGATAGGGATGAAGTTCCGGAATATTTGGAGGGATATCCTCTTTTGGTACGAGAACAACGTTGTTTTTGTATCAGTCTAAGACGAGCCGGGCATAGTGGCAAAATGCTAAATTTGGCCAAAACCTTTGTGAGGCCTTTGCCAAGAATGGCCAAAGTCAGTTTTGGAGGCATTCGTTCCTGTAGATTTGTCCGTTGACATTCCCTGATGTGATGAACGGCTGACTCTGCAGATCGTTTACCAGACAACGAATGTTTTAGCAAATCGCGACAGCTTCTTCCGGACGCTATCAGGACTGCAAATTTAGAGATGGCAAGATAGTATTCCTGTCCCGGTGTTTATCTGGTATCAGCCTTGATGTAGGTTTCATCATCCATCACAATACAAAACGCTTTTATGAGCCACTTCCTGTACTGCTTCCTTTCGCGAGTTTTGGCCACCGCATTCTCTTTGTCATTTCGATTCGATACCACCTTCCGAATTTTGTACACTTGTATTCCAGAACACGTCATTGTTTTTGCACAAAACAATTCGAAATTTTCGCTACATAGGTAAACTAGTGTTGGTGGAATTTAAAATACGTCGCACGTTTAAAAAGCGGGTTGTATTTAGAGTTTCCTTTTTGTTCAGTCCACTGTGGTTCAAAGGTTCATCAATATCTGCAATCCACAGAGCCTGGGGGAAAAGTTGGGTTCGAATCTGGTTATAATTCGCTCCCATTTTAGGTTGGTTTAATTTGCGGATCCTCCAACGTAGGTAAAGAGACACGTTACACAAACTTAATAAGCGTTACTTCAATTACCCTCTCTTATCTTATTTTCTGCTCTTTTCCCTTTAGGTCTTTCATTACTTTCACCTTTCTTTCATTACTTTCTTCTATCGATTTTCCTGTCGACTGTAAAAACTGTTATTATAAAAAATAAATGCCTGGCCAATTCTATCGAGATTCAATGCCACACCCGCTCGCTTGCCAAAGCAAATTCAGTAAACTAAACTAAATACGGTAATAAAGTTTTGCGATCGAGAAAAGATTTTGTAGTAAAATAATTGAAACCGTCGACAAACAGTAAGTTTTCAAAATCAAGGCTGATTGTATACGAAGAGAATGAAAACTAATGATCGCAGAATGTTGCCTTGAGGAACCCTAGGATAGTATACCGATTAAACTACGCAGTTCAAACTGGGTTGATTACTACAGTTCAGTATACTTTCAATTATCAATCTGTTCTGTAACGATTTTTTTACTAGAAGCACATTGTAAGGTTATCTTCAACTGAAATCCGTCATACAATGATTAAACAATAAACCTGAAAATTAGTTTGATGTTCATATGAATCACGACTGCGCAAAACTGCTTTGTTTCACAATTAGCAAATCGTATTTGAACGAGAACATGGAACACTTTTTTAGTTTCAAAATACGGAGAATACGCCGAGTGCGGTAAAATAATATCCAACTTGAACGTTTCCAAATACTTTTTACTACTTTTGTTCCATGAGGGCGAGCATTGTCATTCAGCAGAATAATTTTATCATGTATTTCTACGTCATTAAACTTCCCTGGAAGCTAATGATTTACGACCCTTGAATATATACAAAAATTAACATTCAACACAACTCCATCCGTCGTTTCAGATTTCTCAGTATAGCCCGCTATCTGATAGAGAACGGTGCCGACCTGGCGGCCATCAACAGCGACGGCGAGCTGGCACTGGATCTAGCCTGCTCGGACGCGATGGAGGATCTCATCCAGCGACACATCGACGAGCAGGGCATCGATTGCGACGACGCTCGCCAGATCGAGGAGAAAATAATGCTGATCGACGCGAAACGGTGGCTCCGCAGCGACAGCACCGACTGTGATAAACCTCACCCGAAGACTGGCGCGACCGCGGTCCACGTGGCGGCGGCGAAAGGATACATCAAAGTGCTCGGTTTGCTGCTGGACGGACGAGGGGACTTTGACAAGCAAGACGTGGACGGCTGGACGCCGCTGCACGCGGCCGCCTACTGGGGCCAGAAGGAAGCGGTACAGATGCTATTGAACGCCAACGTGGATATCGACATTCAGAACTACAGCGGCCAGTATGCGATCGACATTGCACAAAAGGACATCGTCGGGCTGCTCGACGAGGCCAGGAAGAACATCAAGCGACCCAAACGGCGACCTGCTAGTCATATTAGGTTAGCTGGGGTTAATTTATTGTTAATGAACAATCGATAAAAGATCGTTTTTATATTTCAGAATTACGGATACTATTGAGAATAGCATCGAAACACCCACGAAGGTCATTCGGGTAGAAGTAAAGCCGATCGACAGCAAAGAGAAAGAAGGTAAGTTATTGTTTGTATATTAGTTATTTCTATACTAGATTTATATGTCATTCGCAAAATGTTTGAGAAAATTCAGAAATCGTCAGTGATAATGAATTGGAAGAGGAAGAAGAGGAAGTAGTGGAGGACGAAGAAGAAGAAGAAGAAAATGTTCAAACTGAAGATGGAATCAACGATGGCCTGGTGGAAGAAAGCGGAAGTGATCATGATGAAAATGTGGAAAAGGAAGAATCAGCTGAGGACGTTGAAGGCTCTGACGAAGAGTTGGAGGTCGAAGAAGAGGCTGAAGCCGCGGTTGAGGAAGAAGAAACAAAGGAGGAAGAAGCAGAAGCAGAGGAGGAGGATGAACAGGAATCAGAATCGGAAACTAGCGCGTCAGAATCGTCTCCCTATTCTTCTTCCTCTAGTAGTAGTACTAGTACAGAAGCTGAGAGCAGTTTGACTGAATCCGATGCAGGTACACCCCACCGGGCACCGGATTGCAATTTCAATTCTAGAGTTTCTTGCGTGTCGCTGTACCTACTCTATTTTTTTTGGATTTTAAGTGCCGCCAGCTATCTAATAACTTCGCTAGCCACTCGCGTGTGCCCTTTGCTATGTTGTTTGTAGATCTCGTCAACGGACTGTTTGTTTCTTAGCCAGGCGACATTTGGAATGCTTTTGCTGCAGCAAGAAAGTGCGCTGAACTTTTAATTTTTTTAAAGGTTTATTGGCAGGAAGATTAAATGCACAGATTTGTAAATCTCGTACATAAAATACCGTAACTCTTAAAATATTAACATGATTGAAATTCAGAGCTGTGCCCTCTGTTTCAAATAATCGACCGAACTTTTTTATTGTTGAGTTGAAATGAACAAAAAATTTAAAAAATGTTCTTGGAACTTGTAGTAAACATGCAGGGATTTACAACTGCTGTGCATTATAATAGCGATCCAAAGAGAAACACTTTTTTATCGTGCATTTTGATTTTATTTATTTTAGCATGCTATCTGTTTCTTAAAACATTCTTTTAATTAATAATTTAAATTTGGTTATCTGGAATTAATATTCAGTAAAATTGTTGCTGAAAGGCCAGTGTACAAGTAAAATGATAATATTGGAGCCTTAAATTAGTTGTCGAAATAAAAGCTCTGGCCTTTCCTATTCAGCGTATAAAATGCTCGCAACCCAACGCGCCAGTTGAAAATGATTGCACTTAATTCCTACTCCAATTGAATGTTAGCAGACAATCTAGTAACAAGTCATCAATCACCATTTCTGTTTTAGTAAAGTTCCGTAGTGGAGACATCCAGTCATATAAGCAGCTCCGATAGACGCAAAAGTTTGTCTGACGAATGTAATACCTAGAGGTGTATTCTATAGACGCCATTTGAGCACTTTTATTCATTGATTTCAGTCGTTTAACGGCGCAGCTAGCAAACCGCTACACGGAGTGATATTAACTCAGTTTTACATCCAGTTCTGGTTCCTGCCTGCGTTTTTTCTCTATTCTCGAAATTCTGACCACGTCGATCTGATTCAATTATTTTGTCTTACTTTTTTTCTAACAACTTTTTCGGTTGCACTGCTGCGCAGAAGATATTCCCAAACCTGTTCCGATTATATCCCGACCAAGCCCGGTGCCGATTGTGGAACAGCTAATTGTTCCGAAGCTACGTGAGGGTGAATTACAACAACCCCGACAGAGCGTTGCACCGCCACCGGTCCCGTGGCGGCGTCCACGTGCCATCCCGACGCCGATTCCGACAGTCGAACACGCCCAGCAGCAGCAGGAAACGCTTAGGATACTACAAAATGGGGAACTTTCCGATTCGTACCGAAATCGTAATAGCTGTTTTATTGGTTTCCTCATTTTTATTAGCTCATAGCCGCCATTCGTCATTCGTATTCAGCTCATACTGTAATTATTACCGTTACATATCGTTTGTTCGTTGCATCTACTTCATAACAGCAATGGATATACCCAAAACATAAGCATACATCGCGAATCGAAATGCTCTCGCTAGTCTGTTTTATTCGCATAATTTCTCGTATACCCTGTGGCAAGCATCTCTTTTATACGTCTCCATATTTCGCGGCTATCGAACATTTGTTTTTTTCTTCTGAGCTACAGCTTACACTAAACGCGCTAATCTTCTTGTCCGTCTCGTTGCAGAAGTTCCTGAGAAAGAAAATCAGCCAACCGAGCCCGATGTGATACTACGACGGACGCAGAGTTTCGAGAGCGATGAAAAGTAAGCTTAGATCCTTTATTTTTGAATACTTTTCAAAATATGTCTGTTTGAGTGGTTTTATTTATCCAAATTTAATCAGGCTGCTTAGTGTTTTAGTATGGTATTTCGCATATTGATGTGTAACAGTTAGGATTTTATGCGGTAAACAAAGGATGATCGATCGATTGCATTATCCCTCATAAAAAAAACAATTTAAAAGGCAACTTTTTTTTCAATTTTGGCACCCAATAGATTCGATTAAAAAATATTTCTCTGTTTAATTTAATTAAGTCATCCTTTGTTACCAAATTGTTCGATGAAAAAAAATCACTGTATAAACCACGTGCGCGTATGTGTGTGTGTATTTCATCTGCCATCATGCTACTACCATTCGATTAACGGATTGCTATATTTCAATCAACAAAAAACACCGTAAACTAAACTGTTCGTCCCGTGATTGCACACCGTAACTCACACTGACATGGAATGATTGTTACTTATACACAAACTATGCTCTACTACTTCTACTACCACCATCACTTCCTACACCATCAACCATACACTGACCATTGCGCTGCAAACACTTGCGATGTACCACTGGAACCCCCCGCCGCGGACCTATCTCTATCAGGTTCTATCAAAAGTACGTCGAACTGCGGGCCCGAATACAGGCCAACTCGTGCCCGATACTACCGAACACGAACAATGCAGCCAACGCGACGAAAACTGCCGTCAGCAACTACCTGGTACAAAGGTCAGCCTCGCTCAAAGACCACCGAACGCTAAGGTAATCTACAGTATGATGCTGTGTTTTGATCTCTAGCTAGCTAATCAGTAACCTCTAACTCTTGTAATATTAAACTTTTTATTTCGTAATACTTCCAATCATCGTTGCAAACAAGCTTTACCATTTTGATTGAATGCTGATTTTTCTACTCTTAGTATATTCTACTGATTTGTTCCCATGTAATCTATACTTTCTTGGAAACTTCGCTATTTCATCCAGCACTGCTAATTAAATGGAATAATCCTCGAATGATCGGTTCTTTTTTAGGAAAGCTACCAGCAACTTGGTGCTGGGCAGCACGGGCAGTACCGCCGGCAGTCCCGCCGCTACAGGAAATGTACAAACCCCCACGACGCCATCGGCCACGTCACCTCCAACTAGTCCCACCGGTACGCCAACCACGACACCCAGCGCCGGCCAGATACGCAGGTGAGTACCGAAGGCTAAATGTTCGAGGTTTGAACGATTCATTTCAGATGCTTTCAAAAAAAAAAAGATAAAAATCAATTGGATATACAGGACAAAAGCCATGTTAGGTTTGGAAAGTCGAACTGCGACTGTATTGAATTTTCCAACTGCTAACTAAACGGTGATTTGCTACTAGAAATCACCGGGGAAGTTACCGAAACGAGTTGCTACGATAAGTTCACGCGGATGGAAGATAATTTCTCAAATTAATCACAAATTTTTTACTGAGGTCCATCGAGGAAGCATTATAGGACCGATTATATTATTAATGTATATATTAAACTTACCGTAAGCCGAATGATAACTTCAGAAATTATCTTCCTTTTCGCCAACATACTTGATCGTTAAGAATGTACAGAAATCAAGCAACTGTTTTTTTGTTTCTTCCGTTGCCTTTTCGTCATACCATCGGTACCGTACTCGTCGATTGAACTCGATGTTTGTAACAATGTGTGAATGTGTGACTCATCTCGTGACCAAAAAAACACCATCTATCGGCGCTTCCATCTTCATCCTACCGCATCACACCTACCAACAGTGACAATAACAATCTGAACAGTGTCACACCGTCAGAGGTCACCGTCACACCAGCCAACAATAGCTATAATAACAACAAAGAATCCACTGCCACCACTACCACCAATAGTAGTAGTAATGCGATCAACAAAAATCATAGCCTGTTCGAACTGAACCGAAAATATATCGAACAAGCCCAGAAGACGAAGATTAATAACGAGCGTAATAAATTTCTCTCCTCACTCAACGAGAAGAGGCAACAACTGCAACAACAGCAACAGCAACAGGAGGCGCAACAGCAGCAGGAAACGAAAGCGGCATCAGCAGCAGCACAGCAGGCAGCAACCGCAAAATCCGGCCCCGCAGAAAAAGATCCGTCGGCGGCGGAGCCACCCGTTGTCGCTAAGAGCGTAGCCGCAGTCTACGCAAGTTCCGCTACCAACGCTCCGTCATCACCGACCAACACAACACCGGCTACGTCGCCCTTAACAGTGACCTCTACGAATAAACTTTCACCGGGCAATATTTTCAAAAACTTCTTCAAGTAACTATTACCGTTTGTGATTTGCTTTTTTTGAGATTTTCTGGTACTTGCTCGAGTCCGTTCCAATCATTTCTCTTTGGAGACTCGAACGCACACCCAGTTTAGCGTTGTTGTGTGAAGTTGTTGTAAATTAACTTACTCGTAAACTAACCAGCAATCGAAGCGATTTGTTATACGCTACTTCACTAAATAGTGTTTTACATTTCAAGCTAGCGTTTCACTGAATAGTGTCCTAAAAATGCTGGTACCTTTCGGGACAGTTTGGTTCTGAACCAAAATGTCTACCCGGTCTCTAACATCGCATCGTGTTTCCAGACAGTTGATCCACAAAGGTCACCGACGAAATATCGGACAGCATGAGATTTCCATGATTTTTGTTGATTCTACGTCGCGTTGTCTCCCAAACTCAAAACCGACAAATTACTAATTCGTCATTATTTATATTAACTGCTCTCATCCACCGTTAGCTAATTTATTTTATTTTATTTTTTCTGTTCGCACCTCGTTGAACACGGACATCCATCGTCATTTCCATAAGCCCCGAATAGATCGATTCAAATAGGAAGCATTTGTTTTTCGATGCGTAGTACATAACTATCAAGAATTGAAGAATGTTGAATGTTGTGTGCCCAGCTAGCTTAGCACAAAAAACATCAAAAAAAAATCCGGTACTAAAATCTATTTTACTTCGTACGAACAGATCCTTTGTGCCACCGACCCGTGACGAGGAGAGTGAAACGCAGCGGAAAGCGCACGCGAAGCGGGTCCGCGAAACGCGACGTTCGACTCAAGGGGTCACCCTGGACGAGATCAAGAGCGCCGAGCAGTTGGTCAAAAAGAAAAACTCCTCCAACAGCGATGTAAGTAACGAAACTCCCTTGTTGTTGTGTTTGTCATAAGGTTTTTCCGCTTTTCTGTTTGGTGAAAGGATTTTCTTTTGAGTTTATGTTTGTTCCGAACCCCACGAAAAACAGCCCGCAAAATTACACACTCGTGGCTCAAGCAAAGGGTAAGTAGCAGCGGTTCAACTGCGATGTCGTTCGTAGCCCAGCCCCAGCGCCATCAACTTGTTGGCTTTCTTTGTTAGTGTGCGTTGTGTGCCCTCTCATCCAGACGACAACAAAGAAATCCGCCCAAAAGTTAGGAACTAATTTGACCGAAAGGAAAAATAATAACAACATACCCTTGCTTGAGCGGAAGGGGCTCTCATTTGATTTTCCATTCGTTTTGTTTTATGGCTTTTGTTTTGAACGCTGAATTTCAAACTTTTATTGTATATATTTTTATATGGTAAAAATAAAATAAAATCATTACAGGCAGTGAACGCAGAAAGGAAGCATGGTTTATTTGCAACTTTTGGACGAATGTCTAAAAAGAAAATAATTTTTATATTCTAATTCAACTCACTTTTTTTTGGCAGAAATTAAAATTACTGGTTCTTGATTTTTAATTTCGTTTTGCATGAATATTTTCAGAGAATCTTGCTATTAAACTTTAGTTGAAATTAGCTGACCTGGCAAACTTCGTATTGCTTTAGATTACTCTTGTCACGATCTTGAGTTTTGCAAGTTTCCGAGGAGTTCAACCTTAGATGATTTATTTTGGCAGTTACGTAACTATTAAACCATGGGTAGTTTAATACACAAATTTTCAATTTTTCCTCACAGTGAAGTAGAAAACCACGTCCCCAATTACTACGCCAGATAAAGTTAGCTCATAGCTAACATAACATAGCCTTTTCGCGGAAAGTACCATTTCGCGGGTGTTACCCTCTCCTTACTCGCTATCGCTCGTTTGGACCCAACTGAACGGAAGTAATAAATGCCAGCAGACCTAGGAAAACAAATAGAAATAGGTGCGAAGGCGTGTATGAGAGCCCGCTCTCAGAAGGAGGAAGGGTCTCAAAACCCTAAGCTCTAAACTCTAAAAACCCTCACAAACCAAATTTGGGTCCATTTGCTTGATTAGTCCTCGAGTTATGCAGAAATGTGTGTTTTATTTGTATGGGACTTTCCGCTCCAAGGGGGAAGGGATCTCAAGCCATCATAGAAAAAAATCCTGCCTCCAAAAACCCCCATTTGCCAAATTTGGTTTCACTTACTTGATTAGTTCTCGAGTTATGAGGAAATTTATGTTTCATTTGTATAGAAGCTCCTCTTCCTAAAGGAGGAATGGGTCTTAATCCATTATAAATAAAGTTATTGCCTCTAAAAACCCGCACATATTAAATTTGGTTCCATTCGCTTGATTAGTTCTTGAATTTATGCAGAAATTTGTTTTTCATTTGTATGTGAGCCCCTCCTCTTAGAGTGGGGAGGGGTCTCAACCCATCATTGAAAAAAATTCTGCCTTCAAAAACTTCCACATGTCAAATTTGGTTCCATTTGCTTGATTAGTTCTTAAGCTAAGAGGAAATTTGTGTTTCATTTGTATGGGAGCCCCCCCGCGAATAAAGAGATCGAGGGGTCTCAATTCATCATAGAAAAAAATCCTGCCTCGAAAAACCCCTACATGCCAAATTTGCTTCCATTTGCTTGATTGATTCTCGAGTTCTGCAAAAATTTGTGTTTCATTTGTATGGGAGCCTTCCCTTTCCAGAGGGGGGAGGTGTCTCAAACCATTATAAGAACCTTCGCCGACCCCGAAAACCCCTGTATACAAATTTTTACACCGATCGGTTCAGTAGTTTCCAATTCTATAAGGAACATACAGACAGAAATTCATTTTTATATATATGGATAGATAGATTGTATTAATGGTTATAATGTTGCTAGATAGCCAAAATTAATGAGATGTGAATTTTTACGATATCTCACATTTCTGTTTCTACAAGCAACAGGACCTCTTCCTCCTTACTGGGACTTTGAATATAAACGAAAATATAAAAAAGCAAAATGTATAGGAAAAGTGTAAGGCAATGCCGTTTTTAGTCGCCTATCAATATTCTGTTGAAATTTATTAAATACAGACATTTTAACTTTACGGCTTTCAGGGTGAGACCTCTTGCAAAATAATTGTTGTGGCCGTTAATCGGTTCATTTTTATGTTCTGGAAGAATCTGCAGCGATGAATCTAGGGTTAACCTGATAAATAATTAAAATTTAAGTCAAACTTCTTAAAACTGTGCTTCCTTCTGCGGTGTTGCTTATTGTAATCCCGAAAACAAAAGTTCATCCTTCACCAAACACCTTAAAACAATAGACTAGCACTCGATTCACTACATCCATATGGCTTTACGTGTCCAAATCCTTGTTAACTCAAACCGACAGAACGACCCGGCCACCACAGCCACCACCACGACCACTACTCCGTTCGCAACTACAGTAACAACATCAACAACCACCACATCCGTGTCATCCACATCCACCCCCATCAACGACCGTGTACCGTCGGTGGACCCCAGCGGTACCAACAGCAGCGAGGTAAGCAGCAAAGTTCCTTCTCCAGTAACGACGCCGCCTTCCACCACTAGCGAAGGGCAGGTATCCGCTAGCTTCACAATCAGCGCTCCACCCTCATCCACCTTCAAGCCCCAGCGAGGCGACATAGGTGGCGGGGGTGGTGGTGGTGGTGGTGGAGGAGGCGGTGGCGGCGATCAGCCAACCACGCCGGAGGATGACGGGAGCAAGATCAGCGTTTCGTACACCATTACTACTCCGAGGCTCAGCAGCTCAACCACGTCGGAAATCTCGTCGAACACCAAAGAGAAAGATAAAGCGGAAACTCCCACTGTGACAGCGGTGTTCAGTGTTCCGTCAAGCGCGAATGTCACCACGACAAATAACAACAACAACCCTAACAGTAATAACAATAATCTTAACAAAAAGACTGAATCAGACGAGTTAACGAAAACTAAGGCCACGATTGGCGACTATTCAACCAACGTCAGTACTCCTGCGACTTCGACATCGGTCACGGCTACCATTCGAACACCTGCTTCCTTCAGTTCCAGCAAGCGTTCGCTGTTCGACATCGATAACGCAAACTCGCTTACTCTGGCAGAAAAATTGCGCCAAGAGGCAAACAAATACGCGGAAAGTGATAAGGAAAATTTCGTTGGTTCAAAGGGACCAATGTCTTTACCAAGCACTACCGCTTCTGCTTCTGCAGCAACTACGAAAAGTGATTTCACATCAAATGTGGGAGCTCCGGTAAGCTCCGTCGAAGGTACGATATTGGCGCGAAAGGATACAGCAAGCGCACCATCTTCACCACTTCATCACCATCACCAGCAATCGACGGGCTCAACGATGGCTGAAAGAAGGCCATCATGGCGATTGAAGGTTGACGGCGGTTCAAAGGTAAGTACAAACCACGCATGGCTCGCTACTCACAGACAGAAATAATGCTAACTAGCTTTTGGTTGCGATTTGTTTCTAAATACTGCCGTGGCAGATTGATTTTAGTTCCACTCAGTTTACCTATTATTAAAGGATACTTATATGTTTATTTGAAAATTCATGCTGCAATGTTTTTTGCTTCTTTTTTTTTAAATTTAGTTCAAGTTGGAAGATGCTTCGGCACCTGTTAGCAGCACTCCAGCCGCTGCATCTACTAACACCGTCACAACCGCCCCTAGCAGCACCGCCACTGCCCTGGATTCTTCGAATAGCCGACAACAGCACGAATTTAATAGTATTTCAATGTCTTCCTTGGCTCAGCGAAGACAAAACGGGGACAGTAGTAATCTAAGCAGTAAGGGTTTCCCTTCGAGAAGTCTCTCTAATTTTATCCTAATATTGTGCTTATGATTTTATCGCAGCTCGCCCAATATCGGCACCCGAACTTGGTTCCACCACTGCTACAACAGCCGTCAGCAGCAGTCAGCAGCAGCAGAATGACGCCAGTTTGCATCTGCGGAGGCCTCTGAAGGCTAGTGAGGATAACAAGGAGAATGACAAGGAAAACGAAAACCGTGGCAATGCTCAGGCAACGCAGGCCGTTATCCAGAGAAGGAGACGCCCGAAACGGCGATCCACCGGTGTTGTACATGTCGACATGGAGGTAACTAGCGATGCGAATTCTTCTGATATGAGTTGGTGTGCTCTAATGCCTTTTTTAAATTTGATTACAGGATATTGACCCAGACCGACAAGATTCTCCTGTCGACGGGGATGAGAAGGAGGTAAGTTTCCAATAATTTACATAATTTGAACTGAAAGCAATGGCCATTAGCTGTCCCTAAAGTGATTCTAATGAAAACGTTAAAATCACACATAATTTTTGATACCAAATCATATATTGTTCACTGCAACTTGAGTGAGGTTATCTTCTGACGAAAATAACAGGGGGAAAACAAGGATATTATTTTGAAACCGCATTTTGTAAAAACTGCAGCTATTGTTACAGTTTTGCAGTATTGCACAAAAGAAGTATGGGGACTCGACCAACCACGTGATTTTTGTCTTGACCTTGCATGAGGTCAGGCATACAATTAAGTTTTTCTAACGGTAATTTTTACGGAGGAAACGGTAGAAGAAAGTAATGAAACAAAGAGTCGATAGCTCGATAGGGTCTACCAGATTGAGCGAATTTTTTTTTGCGAAATAAAGAGCAGATGTTTGATCACCGGGTCAGTCCCGGTGTAGTGGTTAGCATTCACGCCGAGGACCCGGGTTCAAATCCCAACTCGGCAGAAATAACAAAAAAAAAATGCTGACCGGTTGTTCCGGTCATAATTAAGTTTCATTAAAGCTCGGTTTAAGCCGCAGATCCACCAATTTGGGTAAAAAGGAACGTTATACAAACTTAATAAGCGTTGCTTCAATGACTTTCCCTTGCCTAATTTTCCGCCCTTCACGCATGAACAGTTCTTTATAAAACTTGAAATACATGTTCCTTTACATATTCAAATTAGTATGGAGGGGAGCTTAAGAAACTGCCTCGGTTCTCCTGGATTATGCGAATTTTCGGACCGATAACAGATGTACGAGTGGCTAGAAAGCAAGAAGGGGAGACTTTTGACAAGAGATAAGTCCAATAAGGCTAAAAGGCTTTGGTTTTCTCCCATTCTTGGAAATTCTGGAAAGAAAACATATGTAGTGTAGGGCACGGGAGGGTATTTTAGCGATTGCTTCTATTTTTTCGGTCTGCGCCAAATTCTGGTGCCAGAACAGCCAGTTTTGATGATTTTTTAACAAAAAAAAAACAATAGATTAGGGTAATTTGCCAATTATTGCACCCACCCAATTAGTGCACACTTCGTAGTGCTTGTACCTTTTCTCGGTGGTTTATTATGTTAAATGTAATTTGACAACATCGGGTATACCCCGTGAATCTGTGAATCAATGTGATTTTTAAGCGTAATAATAAATTTTCTTTCATGTGTCCCAATTTCGCCTTGTAAAGTTATTAAGAACGTTGATTTACAAAATAAGCTTTTACCGAACGTTAGATGCAAATCAACATGTTCTATGCGTTTCGTAGCATTGATTAAAACTTACTATACTCAATAAGTGAATAAAATTGGGTCTTTATAACACAAATTGCCGATAAATTCGTAAGTTTATTAATAGAAACACCAAACGACACTTCCGGAGTGATTCGCGATAAGGGCGCAACTAACAAAGTGTAAACAATGAGGAATATCACTGTGATAATTTGCCAGTACAAGTCTTAATTTAAATAAAAGTTACAAAAATCAAGTTTAAAGACATAAATTGGTGTAGAATAAATCAATTTTATAATTTCACAACAATACTGCATAAAATTTGTGCATTCAAGCTTAAAATCTAAGTTTTATAGTTGAACCCCTTGGAATGAGCCTCAAAGCATTTTGACAATGAGAACCGCCCAGCCCTGTTTTGCCTTGTTTTGATTTTTTTATTTAGTTTCGCCTGTTTAAAATGCGCCTGTGTTTTGAAAACAACGCAGTTTGTTTCGCTCTTTACTATCGTCTGTTTACAAAACGATTTGCAAATAAGCCTGTCACTTCATAACAATGCAAGGGGCTAAACTGCAAATTGTCTTTTGTTTTGATTAAACACTTCTATCGCCCATCACTAAAAACTTGTTTTAAATAATTCTAACGATTAAAACAGTAGAAAGGATTCTTGTCAAGGATATTATCAGTTTTTTAAGGCTGATGGTGTAATAAAACGATTTGTTTACAATTTGCCAGTTGAGCCCCAATCGCGAATCACTCCGGACTTCTTCCAATTTCATTGCACACGTCCCAACCCCTTTTTTCTGTAACGCGCATTTGACAGATCACTTCTCTGTGGCGTTGCGTTTTGTATATCAACAGAATAAATGAAATATAGGGTACGGGAGGGTCTTTTCAGCAGGTTTCTAAATTCAACCTATTTGCCTCTTCTTTCGCCAATAAAAATACTTTGCCGACATACAATTTTAATATGTTATAACTATTTTCTCTAGACTGTAAGTAATCTACTATTTTTTGTTCAAAGAACGTCAAAACCACCTGTTCTTCCACTAGAACTAGGCCATAGGCCGAAAAAATAGATGCCATCGCTTAATGGGCTGAAAATACCCTCCCGTGCCCTACTATAAAAAAAACACAAGCGGTGGGAGCCGTAGTTTTCCGTTTCACGATTTTTCCTCTTTTTAGTTTTTCAATTGTTCAAATAATAATGAGTAACTGTCAAAACAAAAGCTCTGCAACAATTGGGCGTGAGGTGTGTAATAATAAAATTTGAAGGTTATTTTGGAGTGCAATAAAATTGAGTGCAGAATTGCTTTGCAAAAAATTCAACACGGTTTTTGTAAGGAATTCCCCACAGATGGCTATGGGAAATAATTTTATATTAGTCTTTCGGTATGGTAAGCGGTTTTGTCAAAAAATCGGCTTTCATCTGTTCAAAAACATTCAATTGCTTTAGATGAGGGCTTAACTGTGCAATAATTGGCAATTTACCCTAATTACATTTTTGAGAAAATGGTTGTAACATGTTAAAATTTCATATTGGCAAAATATTTATTTAGCGAAAAAATAAGAAAATAGACTGAAAATACCCTCCCATACCCTACAATCGAACAAGAGGGGAAAGGATATAAAAAACGACTTTGTTGAAACCAGATTTTGCTATTTATTTAAGAAGTGGAAGAAATGTTAGTTTGAAACCTAAGGACCGTTACATATGTTGCAAGACGAGAGATCTTACAACTTCGTGGAATAAATTTCCCGTGTACCGCAGATTTTTTGGAAAAAAACTAGATTAAAACCAGGTCAGAATAAAATTACATTGTTAGTCAATTTTAGGTGCGACTTATTTATAATCAGAATTAGTCATATAAGTTGCCATAACAACTGTTTTAGAAGGTACTGGAATAAGTTCTCTGGCGCGATACACGCAAGTGGAAATATTTGGTCTTAAGCAGTCGAGCTTTTCCAGAATTCAAGAGCAGTTAATCCGGTTAATCCGGGACATCATAACATCATGAAGAAAGCTCTGATGACGTCCCAAAGTGGTTTGCAAGGTTAATTAGTCTGCACCGCTGTTCGTAGCTTGGCAGGCAAAATGGGTCATTCCATGTCAACCTTCGGAGGGCAAAGCGAATGAACCTCCGCTAGACCATCTCAATTCGGCTGACTCTATGCGAGTACGCAACATTCGAAAAAGGAGCGACCCAACGTATAGTAGATCGATTTCAAGCAATATGCATATCCAGGCTTGGCATATACTTTGCGCTTTGATTTTGCTATTTTGATTACTGCTCCTCAGCCAAGCAGAATTTGAAAAAGTGGTGTATGGGGCATATGTAGAGCTAGTAATTATCTATAATATTGCTGAAAAAAGTGAAGTTCTATCTTTAGTATTTACAGCGCTGTAGCGCAGCAATGCCGTTGGTAGCAAAAAGAGCGCTCTTTTTGCTACCAAGAGGGTAGCAGCCTTATAGCGTCATAAATACAAAACGCACAGTAACGCTTACTTCAGCAATATTGTAGATAATAACAAATTCTACAAACGCCCCATACATCACTTTTTCAAATTTTGCTTGGCTGAGATGCAGTAATCAAAAGAGCAAAATCGAAGCGAAAAGTGTATGCCAAGCCTGTGCATGACTGCATATCTCATGGCGGTTTTTGACGATACGCATAATCAGTCCTAAATTCCAGCAAGCCTTGTTTACAACGAACGAAATATGTTTGAGTATCAATTTGGAGTCGAGCAGTACCTCAAGATCGTTTAAAAAATCTACAAGACGTAAAGGCATATTTGCTAGCCGATATTTGAACATTATTGGACACCACTTTCTCGAAGACGTATTCACTTCGTATTTGTCGGGGTTTAGTATCAAACGGTTGTTTTTGCACCATCCAGCGGCTCTACTCCTGGAGTGCGAGAATGTTATTAGAGTCATTGTCTTTTGAGATCAGTTTTAAGTCATCTGAAAGCGAACTATGTTATGTTATGTTATACTATGTTGATGTCGTTAAAATAAATAAGAAAAACCAATGGTCCTAGATGGCTACCTTGTGAAATTTTGGAAAAACCAATCGATAAATATGTGAACGATACGATTCTAGTTTTTCCCGTTTAGCGATGGCAATTTGGTGATTTTGTTTGTCAAAAACAGTTGTGTTGTTCATTGGCAGCGAACAGCGAAGGCATCAATATAGTTCTCTAAGAATACTGAAGGCATACCATACCGTCCGATCCAGAGGATGAGCTATTTAACTTTACAGCAGCCAACTTGATCAGCGCATCATCAATAGTCAGATTAGTGAGAAAATCACCGCGATTGGGAACGCTACCTAAGTAGAGTAGTTTCATGTAGCCTTTCGTCAACAAAAGCCACTAGAGGATTTCTGTGAGAACAGTTGACAAATCATATCCAAATTTGCAACAGTGTCCGTAGTAGTCAGGCATTTTTCCGTTATCTTCACCTAACCGGAATAAAATTTTTCAATAACTACGAAAAATTCTTATGAACTGCTTTTTTAAAATAATACACCAGCAAATTTATTACACCTCTTAGAAGTTTGTTTTGTAATCGTTGGACCGTTAAATGATGATAAATCTTCATGAACACACCAAAATGGCCCAGAAACAAAATAGCTCGACGCCGGAAAATACTCCCCCAAGCGCTTTTTGTGTATGTCGTCATAAAAACATTCAAGACATTGGGTTTTTGAGAATGAATTCTTCACACCCCAATTTTTCACATCTAAATCATTAATAAAACACACGTTCCGTTGTAAAACAAGGGCTGCAGAGTTATTTCCAGATTGAGGAGTAAATATCGAAATCCAAACGTAGATATAGCGGAAGGCGTAGACTTTTGAAACGTTTATGTGACAAATAACGGGTTTGCTGTGACATTTAAAGAATAACACACAGGTGCCACACTAGATTTTCCGTGGCCAGTCCTCGGGCCAGCATCCGTTGACCGTCGGTATTAAATGTTTTCTTGGAACATTTGACAGGTGCATTTGACATTGAAATACCATCGTATCTCATTGAATGACAACACGCAGCACAGCTCAGCTAGTTTGTGTGATATTTTGTTCCAGACGTCGCCACCTGCCGTAAGTCATATGACTTACTGCTAGAGGAATTTTGGAAGCTAGCAGATCATCAATAGTTGAAAGAAAGCAAATGGAAATGTTCAGGTTGTCTCTTCTGACAGATCATAAATAAACTGAGGAAATACTGGTTACGAAGCGGTTATACGTTAAACAGACAGGATTGTCGCACGTACTGATGAGCTATAGCGGGTTTTAGAATTTAACCTTCAGTTTCCTCATTAACATATCAAGCATTCAAATGTAACCGTCCGTGGATCGTTTTCCCGGCTCATTTTTCCCCTTAGGTACCAGGAGGGTCAGGTACAATAACCGTGGCAAGAAAAATGACTTTTAGGATGGACGCTTGCAGTACTGCGTCCGAAACTGACGTTACACCTTTGGGCGTCCGTCCTGACTGACGTAGGATTCTCCGTAAATCAGTCTGCTGCCGGTTTTTCAAACTGAATGTGTGCATAAAATCAACGGCAAGTGGCACGTGAATAAACAAAATTTACTTCGCACACGCTACTATTTATTATGGCCGGCAATTTATTTAGCTGCTCTCACTTAGTAATCGAAATGATCTTTTTTTGCTGGTTAAATGTTTTTCCACAGCTGCCCCTCGCTTATATAGTTCAGACGGTCAGCGACACGAAAAAAATCATATTAAAAAATTGGAAATACGATGCATAAAATGGACAAACGAATGAGTAATGATCGACGATCTACACTTAGAGACTCAGTTGAGCTCAGTCTCTCTTGAAATTTTGCATCATTTCTATTTTCTAAAATAGGCACACATTTTACAGTAATGGGCCACTGCGAGCGGTAAATGTACGTTTGTCAGTTTGACTGCGCTGCCAGCTTAAAATAGCCTGCCATCGTGTTCCTGAAAGATTGAACAATGCAACTCGAAACCGCAGTCGCTTGTACACACCTTGTCAGTAGCACCTGCTTATTGCTGACAACCAAACGGCTACCTACTACAAAATGAAATTTATATAAAATACTGTAACACGATTATCCCACGTTTATTAAATAACAACGCACAGTGACGGGGATAACCTGAGCGCATCATCCTAACGTATGGCCATAATAATTTGCAACAGCTCGCTTTTTAACGTTTGATGAGTCGTTATTAATAAATGCTAATTGACTGACCGATGTCACTTCTCGTTCGTCCGAAGGCAGAGCAGCTGTTGAGTGCCAACAACGGCAGCCAAAAATAATTAAAAACGTAGCGATTTTCGGCTAGCAAACATAACCGAAACATACATCGCATGATTGGAGAAGCTATTAAAAATAATTCGTATATGTCAATTCGGTATACCCTAGGTTAACATTAAAATACAAGGACGAAATAAAACCAAACAGAAATAGGTACCTATCATGCAACTTCGGGTGCAACGAACTTTCCGAACCGGTAAGTGCAATAAAATCCCCGGGCCAGAGATGAGTTGCTTTTGGTCGTCGTGCAATGTTTAAGTCAGAGGACGGCAGATTAGCAAGATGCGAAATAGCTAAAATTAAATTACCGTGTCCAACCAACCTCACAGACCGTCGTCACTCTGCTGGGCAACATCGAAGACCGATGCATATAAGCATCGGCAGCAGCAGCATATAAGTGCATCGCCGCAGGGTGACGTCACTTGAAAGTGCGATTTAAATATGGCACAGTTTAGAAGTGCAGTTTTTTCTATGTTAGATCTCTGATCGTAGGTCGCTGAAATTGTTGTTGGTATACTGTAAACTATTAGTAATTTGTCTCGTGAAAAATATGTTTTTATTTAGCGCTTAGGGATTCCTACGGTTTCAAAAATCATTATTTTTCTCTCAAGTTTTTTGCGTTTTTCTCTTAATTTTAGTTTCAAAAAAAGCCTTGGACTTAAACGTCTTTCTTAAGACTTAACTCTTCTGTACCGACAGACTTTGCAGCCGGCTATTAGAGTACAGGATAATTACGGGACTAGTGCATTAATCCTACTGACTCTATCTAGCAGCACCGCCTAGCCGAGATTCGAACAAACTTCAGTCGATGACTGGCTTGTTAGACCAGCATCGTACATCGAAACAAACTAAGCGGTGATTTTAGTTTCAAATGAAAGGTATTTTAAGATGCCTTTCAGGAAAAATATTGCACTGAAGCGTAGGTATTTATTATAATTTAAAAAATTTCGAAAATATTCGTATTTTCATCTTTTTACGATTTTAAACCCAAGAACGAACCCATTTCTACATTATTTTTCTAGAAAATTAAGATTTTTTTACATAATACGTTAAAAATCGAGAAATGTTATTATTTTTTATTTTATTATGAAATTTATTATTTTTATTATGCGAATTTTCAAAGTAATATAGTTGCGCAATGCAAGGGAGATGCATGGTGTTTTATTTCTACCTGCAAGAAAACGGGCACTTTCGGCAATGAGAATTCAGGAATATTCGTCAACTTGCCAGGAATATTCGTTTCCTTGCAGATAAAAATAAATACCATGCATCTCCCGACGGGCGACGAACTATAAAAAAATGGTCTTTGGTCTTTAAACCAGGAAAACACAAAAAAATAATATTTTTTATCTTTGTAATTATAAATAAACTAGCTGATTGCTCGATCTTGCTGGGGATTCCTTTGTTTCTCAGCCACATCTGTTATTGTAATAAAAATTCTCATAATGCAGTCAATAAAACCCTTAAACCCATTTGAATGCGTCTATTCCCTTTGTCAGTTTGCCCAGCGCCAGCCTCTGTCGTCCCGCAGCCACTTATAAATTTGTCTTCTTTTAGGTAATCCCGATAATACGAGATAAAGCGTTTTTTTAGAAATTTTAAACCTTCTCCCCCTTTCAGAAACTTCCTCTTGCCATTCAGTCACTTGTAAAATTGCTATCGGTCCATATGCAAGAGAAATGCACCCCTTTACCATTTTGAACCTCCCTCCACCTCTTGTAAGAGACCGTCCATTCTTAAAGCCTTTGAACAGAAGAGTAACCATTTTTCCATATATTCCCCCCCTCCATAGCCTTTCCAACTTTTTTATTTCCCAGCCACTTGCGCACTATATTAAAAGATAAAAGATTCTGGCCAATATTTACTCTAAAAAGCTTATTAAAATATTTATGCCTTTCATATGATACCAAAACCGCCAAAATCGTAACAGCGGTTCAGAAGTTATAACTTTTTAAAAAGTAACCAGTTTCAAGTTTTGAATGATAAAGCAATACCTATATATAGGGTGTTTGCAGAGTGCATATGTATTGGAGATCTGTTGGGCAGGCAAAAGTAACAGCTCCATATAAAACACACGGGCTGGGAAGAGCAAAATTTTTTAAATGATTTATTTTCTTCATTTAAAACAGAAATTACAAAATGCTTCATGCATATGGCAAGGTAATATATCTGTTTACTAAATAAAAAAATTATTTTCAACAAATAAGCTAAGAAGCTAAGATGTAACTATGACTTATGTTAGCGGGATAAAATTATACAAATATCAATAGCCAGCAGTTGCTTTCGGCTAAGAAAGCAATTTGAAAAATCCTGTCATTTGATACCTCATTTGCCATGTTTTTGAAGAGAATTCCAAATAACCACTTTTGAGTTCCGGTAGAACCGACAACGGATGTTCCGGAGTGTGAGGCGTAAGCCGGCGCTATACAGGATAGTGTATAGACTTTTGCGCTGCAAAAGCAGATTTCTAATATGAATTCATCTGTTACTTATGACGTCAAAAAAAATCCCACCGCGAGCTGGAATAGCTCCAGGAAAATGGATCTATAACTTACCAGCATATTTTTCCATTAAAGGCCAATCTAATGTGGTTCTTTTAAGGCTTGTTGCATAAAAATCGATTGAAAATCAGTGGAAATAGAGCCAAAAGTGTAACTGAAAGTACCTTCATATTTAATGGTCGGGGACGTAAAGGTTAAATCAAAGTACGTCAATACGTAAGTACGTAAAATGTGCGTAATAATATGAACAAATTATAATTTTATCTAAAGCTTGCATAACGCAGTATTATTTCCTATCTCTTCGAATTGCGCTGAATAAATCCAAATCAATCCCTTTAGTACTGCCAATCTTACAAAAAAATGCTGATGCAGATCTCTGCATCGAACCATTCTAGCTTCCTTTTGCTTCGCCGTCAATCAGTGAACTTCTGATAAGCTAGTAATATATATAACTTTTGTCAAATTTTTCTCGGCTCAGACGGTACTGTCAAATGAACCAAAATTGAGTTAAAATGATCGAACCATCCCTGTTTATAATATACTAGTTGAGTACGAATTTTACGATCCGGAAAATATAAAAGTCTGTACAGAGTTCCGAAAACTGCGGATACATTCCATTGGCCAGTGTTCGCGACGATGTTTATTTAATCTTTGTATTAGTTCTTTGAGTTCTTAAATTGCACAATATAGCTCTAAAATGTTGTACATAAATGAGTTATAATCGGAAACTGAAACAAATAGTTTTTCTGGTCGTATTGGATTTTATTTAACTGAATAAAACCTTCTGGCTGTTTGCAACATTTATGTAGTCTGATTAGAGTAAAATATTGCTTAGAAAATTCTTGATCGTTTGCTATCATTAACTCATCACATCATCACATCACATCAACTCATTTTTTAAAATTTTGCTACTTGTTCCGGTCTGGTTTAACACCGACCATATGATATCGCGACAAGCAATCGAGTTGAGCAGGCGAGTCGAGCAGTCGAATCAAGCAGTTAGGTCGAGCAGTCGAGTCGAACAGTCAAATCGAGCAGTCTAGTCGAGCAGTAAAATCAAGCTGTTCAGTCAAGCAGTCCGGTCGAGCAGTTGAATCGAGTGGCCGAGTCGAGCAGTTAAATCGAGCAGTCCAGTCGAGCAGTTTAATCGAGTAGCCCAGTCGAGCAGTTGAATCGAGTAGTCTAGTCGAGCACTTGAGACGAGCAATAGAATCGAATGCTTCAGTCAAGCAGTCGGGTCAAGCGGTTAAGTCGAACAGTTGAGTCGAGCAGTTCATTCGTGCAGTCGAATCGAGCGGTTCATTTGAGCAGTAGAGTCGAGTAGTCCAGTCAAACGGTTTATTCAAGTAGTTGAACTGAGTAGTTCAGTTGAGCAGCTGAGTCGAGCAGTCGAGTCGAGTAGTCCAGTCGAGCAGTTGCGTCGAGTAGTTCAGTCGAGCAGTTAAGTCGAGCTGTCGAATCAAACAGTTAAGTCAAGCAGTTGAGTCGAGCAGTCGGGTTGAGTGGCTAAGTCGAGCAGTTAAGTTGAGCAATCTATTTGAGCTGTTGAATTAAGCTGTCAGTTAAGTCGAGCAATCAAATCGAGCAGTCTAGTTGAGCAATCGGGTTGAGCAGTTGAGTCGAGCAGCCGATTCGAATAGTCCAATCGAGTAATTGAGTCAAGCAGTTCATTCGAGCAGTCGAGTCGAGCAGTTGAGTTGAGTAGTCCAGTCGAGCAGTGGAATCAAGCAGTTGAATCGAGCAGTTGAGTCGAGCGTCGAATCGAACAGTTGAGTCGAGCAGTCCAGTCGAGCAGATGAATCATGCTGTCCAGTCAAGCAGTCCAGTCGAGCAGTCGAATTGAGCAGTCCCGTCGAGTAGATCAACCGTGCAGTTAAGTCGAGCAGTCGGGTCGAGTAGTAAGTCAAGCAAATGTGTCAAGCAGTCGAATCGAGTAGTTAAGTCGAGTAGTCCACTCGAGCAGCTAAATCAAGATGTTTAGTCAAGCAGTCAAGTCGATCGGTCCAATCAAGCAGTTGAGTCGAGCAGTCGAATCGAACAGTTCAGTCGAGTAATCAAATCGAGCAGTCTAATCGACCAGTCCAGTCGAGCAGTCTAGTCAACCAGTTGAGCAGTCGAGCAGTCCAGCAGTCGACCAGTGAGGTGAATGAGAATACAACCTATTGCTACGAAAGCATGCCGTCTTGTCAGGGGCCTGTTTTTAGTTATCGATAATCCTCTTATGACGTCCTGTCAGAGACCTGGTTTTCGGTACAGACATAAGCCTCTTATATAAATAGACTAGAATTTCTTTTTTCAGGGATTGACTCCGTTTCATTCCACCAAGACCTGTGATCACTCTTTATCACAAATGTTTTATAGGAACTGTTTTTGATTGTATTGGAAGGAAATTAACACTTTTTTGAATCAAATTAGTTCACTGAGATTTGACCCACCTTATGCGAGAGGATGCTTACGCTCGACTTTCTTGTTCTTGATCAATCATCATTTACCTTTCGTCTTTGTTTTTCCATGTTTCTTCGTTGATTTTTCGTCGTTTAGTTTTTTCGTCTTTTGTCTTGAATTTTTCGTCTTGTTTTGTTACGTGTACATGCCTCTGTTGCCTTTAACGGTCGGTTTCTCGTTAGTTTTTGTTGTTTTTTAACAACTGTTATTCGTTTTCCATTCTTTTTAACATCTGGCTTTCTGACAGACTGGTTTTACATCGTGTTTTTACCCCTTTTCAGCGTCTTGTAGTCATTTTCTCTCGTCTTTTGCTACCCTTGATGGCGTCTTTTTGTTTTCATTCATAGTCTTTGTTGGTTTTTCTTGACGCTGTTTTTGTCGCTGCTTTTCCGTGTCTTTTGTCATCATTTGTTGTTTTTTCATCGTCTTTACGCCTATTTGTCATCCCTTTGCTGTTTTTTCGCCGAGTATATGCCGTCTTTCTGTCTGTCATTGTAGTCTTTTCATCATCTTGCCATTTCACCGTCTTTTTGTCATCTCTGTTGTAGTTTTGCTGTGTTTTCATAGTCTTTTTGCCATATTTTCATAGTATTTTTGCCATATTTTCGTAGTATTTTTGTCGTCTGGTCGTCATTTTTTTAACCTCTGTGTTTGGTATTGTTTGACGCTTTTATGGCTACTTTTTGTCATTTTTGCCATCTTTTTCGTTACTGTTTTAGCCTCTTTCTATTGTTATTTTTTCGTTTTTTAATCATCTTTTGTCATCATTTTGTCATTTCGTCATTTTTTGTAGGTTTTTCGTCACTTTTTCGCCATTTTTTGTCGTTCTGCTTGTTGTCAAGACAACAAAAATGTTATTGTCTTTTAGTCGTTCTGTTGTAGTTTTTCTGTCGTGTATTCGACATCTTTTCGTCTTTTTCTTAGCATGTTTTGTCGGCTTTTGAACGCTTTTTTTGTCATGTTTTCGTTCTTTTCGCCGCTATTTTGGTGTCTTCTCATGGTATTTTCTTGTTATTTTCGTCGTCTCTTCGTCAATTTTGTATCATTTTTTTTTGTTATTTCTTTATCGCATTTTCGTTAGTTCTGTTCCTTAGGTATGTTTTCATCACCTTGTTGTTCTATTTTCTAAAAGCTCGAATGTTCAATAATTTTTAATTATCCCGTTCTAAGACTCAATGCAAATAAACACTCTATTTTGGTTTACAATAAAAGATTTTAAAGTTCTGTTGCAATACAGAAAATCATGACGGAAACTGTCAAAATTTCCATGAAGTTTACAAAACTCCGTGGATACAAGCACTTGATTCGTAAGTTCGTAGAAAATTCCTAAACCCGTAAATTTAGCATCTTTGCAAGGGAGGGTCATTGAAGCAACGTTTAGAAAGTTGTGTATCGTTCCTCTTTACCCAAGCTGGGGGAATATATGTGTGCTAAAACTGTCGATTGTATACGAGATACGTCACAGTCGTCCAGTCGCGACGAGGGACGGAATCTGATCACAAGCGAATGCGACGTGGTCGATAGATGGAAGCAGTTCGTCGATGAACACCTCAATGGTGAAATTGCAGAAGGCGGAGCGGAAGTTAATCTAGAAATGCCCGCACCATACCGTACCAGTACCTACGAGAAATCTGACTGTTGAGGACCAACAAAACCGCCGGTAAGGACCGCCTACAAGCGGAGTTTTATAAACACGGTCGTAAAACGCTGGCAACGGGTTCATGCCGGGTCGAGCCAGTGCGGACCAAATTTTTACTATCCGACAGATCTTGCAGAAATGCCGGATATACCAATGTGTCCACGCATAACATTTTTATTGACTTCAAAGCAGCATAAGATACAGTCGATCGAGGTCAGTTGTTTATGGTTATCTATGCTATCTATGGCTTTCTATGGTCGGAATACCTGACGTGACTGATACGAGCTACACTGGCATCTCGGGGATACTCTCGAATCCCTTGGTTTTTAACAAAGAGCATGAACCCAAAGGGAAACAGTTTACGTGTGTTCATTTTATGACGGAAGGTGTTTCCAGAAAAACGATTTATTTAATCCTAAACACTCTTGACATAGAAACCGAGTACATTACATGTTTATGGAATATACATTACACACATGTTTGAACAAAATTCTTCTTTTTTTTTCAAAAATCTGGAAATTATTTCCATAATACTTGCAATCACATCATTTACCATGATTAATGCTAACAACGTTCCCTCATCTTGGAATATTAGTGACATAACTGGCACTGCATCAGTCTTTCGGTTGTATCGGGTGTCAAACGAACATTTCTTCCTCTCTCTTAACAGACATACAGACCTCAAAACAAGCTTTGGTTCGTTCATTATGCAATCTCCATGTTTCCCGTCAATCATGGAATGCATCCATGGGCAATCCTTGACAGTCTATATCATTAGTTACTATAGTGATTCTTTTGCTTGCGATACCAAGCGTCTCCATCGGATTTTTTTTAATGGGGGAGTGACAATTTGCATGCTAATAAACATACATGATGAGGTGTAATAAGCCGATTCCTGCTGAAGGTGTGTCTGTCATACACCAACTACTGCCACCGCCACAGTACACTTAGTGCGTAAAGGTCAAAATTTGCCAAGTGTTTATGCATTCGGGCCAATAAAAGCCTCCCCCTTAATGAGCTTGTTTTTCGTTCCCGCGGTTAATCCTCCTGCTGCGGACCATTTCCTCGCTAGTTGAACAGTGTCGAAATTCGACCGTGACACACTTCCCGCTGCTAAATCATTTAAAAACCTTTCGCCCGGCAAACGGCACCATCCGGATAAACTCCGAGAAAAATGAGACATCCGATCCAGCTTTTTCTAAGATACAGATATACCCTACAGAAACTATTTTTTCTCTCTCTCGGCAAACCAACACCGACCGACCGACCGAGTGTCATCACCATCTCAGACGTCAGTCGGGGAAAAACTTGATCGCGTGAGAGAGCAGACGATTTTTTTTTCTTTCAATTTTTCTTCAGCTTACTGTAATTATTATTCTGTTCCGCCGAAACCGACGTCGTAGTCAAACTGTCTCGTGGCGTTGATATGCCGTAGCAGCGTGGGTAAACAGCCACAAAGAACAATTCTGGCTGACGGTGTGACATCATGATCGGTGTGGTGTGAAAACCCAACCTGTCTGAATTAATTTCTCTAAATTTAAAAACAACCAATGTGAAAAATTAATTGTAAAAAACAGAAATGGGAAAGAAATCATGCTAATTGATCGTTTGCCCTAGCGTGACTGTCGTTGTTAATGCTCTGTTACTGTTGTTTTTGCTGTTTATTTAATTAATTAAAATAATTTCGAAAATTGATGTGCAGCGCAAAACTACTACTGGTGAGGCCATGCATCCTTTCTGTTCGAATCAATAATGGCAAGATCTTTGCATCTCGTTTAGAAAAACAAAAGTGGCACTCTGCTGTGCTGTGCTGTGCTGCAACCAACGGCCGACGCCGGGCCGGTGTTCTGTTCGGTTTAACTCCTAATTTGAATGAGGCGATTTTCGTTCTTTGCATCAGCAAAGTGCGGTTATATTTAGATCACACACGTTCCCACCGGAGCGCAACTTGTGGTCGCGCTGTATTGAGTAGACCCCCGAGAATGGAAAGCAAGGTTATTTTCACCATAATCGTTCATTGCGCCGTTATGCTCCTGTTGAGCGTGTGAAAATGTAATTTTCACCTCGATTTTTCCTGCTGGCTTGCGTCTACGTCAGTATCCGGAAACGGTTTGTTTGTTTTTCCTGTCGCCGTGTAGTGTCGTAAATCTCGATCACGAAGAAAAAAAAACAGCGGAAAGGTTTTATAAACGTTCAGATGAAATGGCTCAAGAATTTGCGCTAAATCAAGTCGTCACTGATCGGTTCGACCTTTATAGACGTGCTGCAGATTATTTTCCTGAAAGCCGAGAGATTATTTACGCGTGTTTTGCCGCTGTTTTCGATGTTCCAAGCATTGCTGTTCGATGTCCCAGTTGTCGCTGCCGGAGGGAGCCGAAACTCACGAATCAGCTTAAAGAACGATAAACAGAGAGTGTATTATTAATCCCGTCGATTAATTTCTATTCGACGGCCGCTGCCCGGGGATTATTATATTTGGTTTCAAGATTGTCTTCAAGGAGAACTAATCCAGTTTAGGTTGATTGTTTATGTTCCGTTACGGAGAGGATTTTGTTTTATAACCTCAATCGACTTCTTGAGAGTTATAACTCTACTGTATGGACGAACACACTCTCAGATTCTAAACAGAATTTAATATAGGCTACAACTTGGATGCAATTTTCATTACTATGTTAATTAGAAGTCCCTCAAGGAAGTAATGTTGGACCATATTGTTTTTGATGATGTGCTAATAGGTAGCGTAAGAATTAAAACGATGTTTGGTAGTTCAACGGAATAAAAATGTTCGTCGCCTGTAAAAGTTGCAAACTACTCGCAGACTCAATTCGGTATTAGAAAACGGCATGGTAAAACCGGTCAAGTTTCTCTACTGGGCATATTCCTTGGCATAAGGGAATCAGCACTGGAGAGTGGACAAAAAGCGGGCGCTCTCTTACGAGGGGTGGTGAGGGACCAGGTCCAAAAATAAGTAAAATGGGTTGCGTTTTTCTTGCATTTGGGCCAAGAGACCGAGAGCAGTTGCACAAGTAACTGGGTGATAAGGGTAGGTGTCTAAAATAAGAGGGATAACCAATAAGGAGGGAGATCAAATTAATTAAGAATAAAAGAATAATAGATTATAAGGATTTTTGGAGACAAAACAGATGCATGAGTGGCTGCCTGACAAAAGGGGAGAGCTGACCAACAGGGGGAGCAGAGTTCCCGATCTATTCATATGTTCCGCCGTAACTCCGGAACACCTGGACCTTTCCATCAAACTTGGCGTATATGGTGGGGGGAGGTTTATATAAGTAAATGGCCTTTCTCTTGCAGACTGAACAATAGGAGTGTGAAGTCTGAAAAGGGAAACCACTAAGTGGGAATTCAAAATAAAGCAAAAAGCCTTTGTTTCTCTTACTAAGTTACTTACTTGCTTGCTTACTTTACTTAGGTGGCTTGCTGTCTTAAGACAAAGCCTGTTGAGAATTACTTACTTACTTAAGCGGTTTGCCGTCCTAAGAGAAAGGCTTATGAACAAAGTTTCTCCAGTTAACTTGGTAGTGGGCTACCGCTCTCCAATTCCTCGAACACCGAGTACTATCCGCCAGATTTCGCTCCACCTGGTCTAACCATCTTATTCGTTGCGCTCCTAGTCGTCTTGTTCTTACCGGATTTGAGGCAAACACCATCTTTACAGGATTGTGGTCAGGCGTTGCGACATGCCTGCCCATCGTATCCGTCCAGCTTTAGCCACCTTTTGGATACTGGGTTCACCAAAGAGCTGTGCGAGTTCATGGTTCATCCCCCGCCTCCATACTCGTTTCTCCTGTACGCCACCGAAGATCGTTCTTAACACTCGTCTTTCGAAAACTCCGAGCACTCGCAGGTCCCCCTCGAGCATTATCATTTCATGCCTGTAAGGAACAACTGGTCTAATAAGCGTCTTGTAGAAGGTGTACTTTGTACGGGGGGTTAGTCAGTTCGACCGCAATTGCTTATGAAGCCCATAGTAAGCACGACTTCCACTGATAATACGCCTCCGAATTTCACGGCTGATATAATTGTTCGCCGTTTACAGTGAGCCAAGGTAGAATTCATCGACTATTTCAAACTCATCGCCGTCGATCGTTACATTATTGCCCAAGCGGCGGTTCCGCCTGCCAGCATGTGCTTTGTATTAAATGTATTTAACTTTAATCCAAGCTTTTCTGCTTCACGTTCATTTGTTAAAGATTGTGCCTCGCGTGTTGGTATCCGCTAGGTTAACAACACCTTGTAGCGCTATGTTGAAACTCGACAATCCAGTCCAAATCTGAACATAGCACTGTGTGCCATCCATCGTAGATTGAATCATAGTTCAACAGTTCCTGGGGAAGCTGTTATCGTCCATGATTTCCCATAGCTCTTTTCGGTCGATGGTATCATGTGCGGTGTTGAAGTCAACTAACAAATGGTGCATGGGAGCTCACCTGCTTTACACATTCACTTTCATATATTTAGATTTGGACCTGCAAAAGAGGGCCCTCACCTCTACCCCTATTTGTCTTCCAACCAGTTGCACTTATCTGTTCGTTTTGGAAATTCCCATAATGCAAGAAACAAAACTTTCTTTCCTCATTTGGTCGTTCTTTCTCTTCTTGTTAGCTCCACCCTCCCCCTTTTGTTCTACAGCCACTTCGTTCCATTATCTCACCAAAACTCCACAGAACGAAAGAGAAACAAAGCCCTTTTCCTCTGTTTTGATCTCCGCTTGTAATGGTAACCTCCTCTTTTCAAAGTCTTACCCGCAGCCCCTAGTAGATTTGGACCCCTTCACTTTTATTATTAGAGATTCTCTCTTTTTGTCAAAATCACTGTGCTGATTTCCTTATATCAAGGAGTCTGTATGCCAAGTTTGATGAAGAACCGTTCAGGCGCTTTAGAGTTATGGCGGGACATACATACGTTTACTTTTGTGTTTTATATACACTGAAGTCGCTTTTTACGCGTTTTTTACGCTGTTTGTTTTTTACGCGACTATTTTTACGCGAATTTCGGAATTCACGCGGTTATTTTACGGAATTTGATTTACGCGGAACGTATCCTTCGCGTAAAAAGCGACTTGAGTGTATTTAGAAGTGCTTTGGCAGGCTTGTGAACGGAACAAACGGAAACAAATAGCTAAACAACATGGTCTACATGATACAAAATACTGAAAAAAAAACAAATTTAAATGATCTAGGACGACACTTGAACGTTCCACAGCTAACATTAAAATCAAACAAATAAAACACAGAGTTAAAAACTACAAGATATACAGCCCTAAGGGTTGTACGAATGGGTGACGTAGGATTATATTCAGATTCAATTCTTCATTGAATGCAATGGTGGCTTTGAAAATATGTGGACGAGTGTTCATAAGTACAACGCCTGCAGCCATTGCGACATAGAAGATATCTTTTAAAAATCACATGTGTGCATCATAAAGGTTGAAATAGTAATGAATGACCAGCCCACAAAGTTATTGTATTAAATATGATTATGCGTAGCTTGGCATGTTTCAATAATCTTACTTTTACTTCCTTGTGGCCTTTAAAAGGGCCATTGGTTACAAATAACATTAAAGCCAAAGCACGTGCATCGCAAATATGACGTGCCATTCGAATGTCCTTCTCTTTTGACATGAATGGCAACAGGCACGTAAGTTAGCGGCGTCGATTCACTGTCTTTTGCTCTGAGAGGGTTTTACTAGTTTACTTTCACTGCTTACCGCTTGTTACATAGCAGAAAATATGGCACACACGCAAAAATTTCTGTTTTATTTGTATGACAGTCCTTATCCTCCTACCACAGGGGTGAGGGGTCTCAAACCATCATAAAATAAATTCATGCCTCCATAAACCCCCACATGCCAAATTTGGTTCCATTTGCTAGATTAGTTCTAGAGTTATGAAGAAATTTGTATTTCATCTGTATGGAAGCCCCCCCTCTTAGAAGGGGAAGAGGTCTCAGTACACCATAGAAAAAATTCTCACCTCCAAAACCCCCCACATGCCAAATTTGGTTCCTTTTGATTGACTAGTTCTCGAATTATGAAGAAATTTGTATATTATTTGTATGGGAGCCCTCCCTCCTAAAAAAGGGAGGGGTCTCAATTCACCGTAGAAAAAATTCTTGCCTTCTGAAAACCCCATATGCCAAATTTGGTTCCATTTGCTTGATTAGTTCTAGGTTTATGAAGAAATTTGTATTTCATTTGTATGGAAGCCCCCCCTCTTAGAAGGGGAAGAGGACTCAGTACACCATAAAAAAACATAAAACAAATCAATCAACTTTTGTAATTTAATACAATCAGCAACTGAGCGAATCGCAACGTAGATTTTGAGGTCATCAGCGTACACGATTCTGTATCCTGGAGGAAGTAACATGCAAACATCGTTGTAATACAGCGAAAATATCAAGGGTCCGACATTTCTGCCCTGAGGAACGCCTTAGGTACTCCGTAAGTCGCAATACTCAGTGCTCCTCAGTTTCACAGAAAGACAGCGGTTTTCAAGGAAGGATCAACCACCGGACAAAAGCAGCAGAGGAACCGTGATGCTTTATTTTGGTTAGCAGCATGGTATGATCAACACGATCAAACGCAGCTTTGATGTCGATATACACCGTGTCGATTTGTGCTCCACCTTTCACGTGTTGTAGACAAAATGAACTGAACTCCACCAGATTTGTGCTAATCGACCGACCAGGAAAGAAACCACGCTGATTAGTTGAGATGGTGCAACACTTCTATGTAACGAGCCACGAGATAAGGATCTCAAATAATTTCGAACCAATGCAAAGCGACGTAATCCCGTGATAATTGACAATATTGTTTTTGTTGCCCTTTTTGAATACAGGAAAGATATAGGATCTGTTCCAACATACAGGTAATGTTTCATGACGAAGCGATAGGTTAATACTAATCTGTAGAGGTTTCGAAAGAGTAGATGCGTAATTATTCGCAAATTTTTGTGTTAGATTACTAGATTATGGTTGCCGTCTTAGGCCTGGGAAGCAAAAATGTGCTTACACATGATCAATTCTCGCCAAACTTTTCAAAGGGACCTAAGTAACAATGAGAGATTCTCTTCGGGTCTCTTCTCTTTCGATTATCACGGTGATGCAAAGGCATTTTAATACATCAGTTTTGCATCAATTGGTTACTGGCGTCACAAACTAGCTATTCGTGAAGTAAACTTTGGTTAAAATGCATTTTTGTCGCCGCATTATTCAGGACACTAAAGAGAGTCTCTCATTGTTACTTAGGTGCTTTTGAAAAGTTTCGCGAGAATTTATCACCCATTACGGTATTGCTTGATGTTTATGCATTAATCAAAGTTGAAGTTTTCAAAGTAAATTGATTTTACTGCATTATTCATTTCGTAATAAAAATTCTACCCGACTGATATACTGATATAGACAATAAGATTATTAACATAGAAATTTTTGAAACAAGTTTAAACAATATTTAGGAAAATCAAATTTTTCAGCGTTAACTCAGAAACGACAACGCTAGAAACGCTGTATCGCTATCATTGCTAAATTGTATTATGAATTGACAAAACAATTTTCAAAATTTTCCATTAAGTAAAACATAGTTTTTCCGACTTTTTTATTGGAATTTATGAGAAATTTTGTTTGCATTTTCATTAAGAGATCGTTCTGATAATGCGCACAGAATACCATGAAATCCTAGAAGCCTTTGGCTCACTTTGTACCATAGTTTTGAAATAACCAAAATGCAAAAATGAAAAATCGATTTTTCGATTCAATAAATTTGCCTTTTGATTCGGTAAACATTAAACGTATAAACCAAACATTTTCGTGAAATCTCCATTAAGCTTCTCCGGAGAGAGTCAGTTTCCTTCTCCGCTCAATCACCAGATTATAGCCGCTCCGAGAAAAGTTTCCACGCAGTGTGCGATCGATGACTTGATCATCACGCAGGAAAATACCCCTACTGCTTTGGAAAAACGTACGAGATGCGCCCGCGCTGGTTGCTCCTTATCCGCGTTCGCTCTCTGTTTTTGTGTTTTTCCTGTTTAGTTACCCTCCCATCGTGTATTCAAACGTCAGCCAACTCTTCCCTGCTGAATCACCTTTAAATACGTGCCACTGCGCGGCTTAGGTGTGTGGAGAGATTTCCGCTCAGCCAGCACCCTAAAGAGTAGTAGAAACCGCACAGGCACTGTCACTAACTACAGTCTTTCTACGTACGGAATAGAGGAAGGATCGCGAAAATTCTCGTTCTTAAAGCCGAAACGCAACAAACCGCAAAGTGCATTTCAGTCATCAATTTACTCGTGCATCATTAGCTGTTCATACCTGTGCCTGCGCACTCGTTAAGGAGGTTATAGGCGGCCGTTCAGTGCAGTGCATAGATAGTGACATTTGAAATTAGACTTCCAAGTTTGGATTAGCCAGTTGTGTGTATGGTGTTATTTTTTTGTTGTTCCCATAGAATTACCCGCGCTGATTGCTACTCTCCGACGACAAGTGCAATTTGTGTGTTTTTATGAGATATTGCTTTTCCTTAGTAACCTAATATGGGTAGTTTTAACCGCACAACAAGGCAGCCTTCATGTTCCGCCGAGATGCCCTTTATAGGCTAAATCGTAGAATTGAATGCATACCTGCCGATTTGCGCTGGTTGATTTATGGTCATTCGATTAGAACGAGCTATGTTTATTGATCAATGTGTCTTACACGGTGATAATTATTGAGCTGCTTTTCATGAATTCCACGATTTTATTGTTGGAAATATCGCAAGCCTTTCAAAGGTGGAGTAGTGATTTTGTGAACATAAATACTACCATTCGTGTGGGATATTTTTAAACGATGATAGCACCGTTCCGTCTTGTGAGCGGAACTTTCACATCATCTCAACGGTGAGGTATTGTTGGAATATTAATATCAACTTAACAATCCTCCACCGAAATCAATCCCCTAGTCCGGAGAATAACTATCTCGATCGATAATAGTGTGGCATTCAGATAGACCGAAGAGATCACATGCAGGCCGCGTTCCGCGAAAATTTCCCATCCCCATAAATCGTGAATATTTAACTGTTATTATTTCCTTACGGGTCGATCAGCTCTTTCGAGCTGGATAGGGGACGGCCGGCGTGACGACCACATGTTTAACGCCGAATTATAATCGAGGTTAGACCATCGCTCTTTGATACGTAAATAGTGACCGGCTAACAACGGTAGAGATTTCTTTTTTCTCGAAAATCTGCAAACAAGAGGGATTTTCTAGCGGCGAAACAGACGAACATTGAACCATTATTCAAAATAGATTTTCCTGAAAACCACGACGACGAGTGCTGCTGACGCAGCGTGTTATTTTGGACGCTGCTACTATGAAAGTCCATACCGACGGCAAAAAATGAGCGGTTGTCGATTTGATAGTGTGGTTTGGCTTCCAAAATTTATGAAACATTAAGTTAATTCTTCATATTTTTCAAGAGCCGCTATTTTGCTTTGATCATGGCAAAACAGCAAACGAGCGGCAGCCATTTTATTCACGAGCGAGCGTTGATATGTTTTCCAATCCATTTCCCGTTTGTCAGAAGCACTCTATTACGTTGATAATAATATGCTCAAGTGTGTACTCCTCCTCCTCCTCGTGTTTCGAACGGTTCAGATGTGGAAAACACTTAGTTTGAGTAGCTTTTGAAAGAGATGTGTTTACACGTTTGTTTTGAAATGTGTTGTTAGTGATTGACAGAAGGAATAATAGCAGATCATAGGAAAACACCAATTTTAAAAAATCCGAATCGGATGGGTCCAATACAAAGAACCAGTATTGTGATCTACTACGTTTTCTTGTGTTTTGGAATTTACATAGATACAAATTATTTTATATGCTACCATAGTATATTCTCAATCTCAATTATTAATTTAATTTACCTATCATTAAACGCTTGAACAGTGGTCTAGTGAAACGCAGATTTCATAATCAATTGATGCTATCCTATCAAAATGTACATCTTACTCGCATTATTTACTTATAGATCATTTTTCGTAACACAATACCATACAGTAAATTGTTCTTTGTTTATCGACACGCGGTCAAGCTCTTTTACTTTTCTTCTAGAAAAGTAAATGCTCAATATGAAATACGAAAAATTAGAAAGCTGAAAAATGTTGTTATTAGACTAAAAATACTGATTAAGCGAAGGTGAGTCTCGAACTCACAGTTTCCAATCAGGGGTAGAGCATTATACCTTCTTATTACACTTTGATTTAGTTTAACCAATATCAAATTATGTTATATTTTTCCAGTTCTGTCATTCTTCACACATTTACCCAGCGAGAGTATTATTTGTTCGACTTGATCTTAGACTTGATAGATTTTTTGGGCATTTGTAAGGATTTTCTGACATCATTTCACGAAAACTCAGGGATGATATAAGGCCATTACAAATATTTACAAAAGTTTTTGTCCTTCCGGTGTTGGCCAACTGTAGGGGGGGAGGGGTGGCAAGCAAAAAAAAACTGCGTTTTAAGCATTTTTACTTCAAGTTTAAACGTGAAGTGAAAACTGAATCTATTCCTGCATTTTATATATATACGCTATTTTTTCCATGCAAAAAAATACGAAAAGAAAGACAAAATCGAATGAATTTTTTTTGCCGATTCTCGAAAATTCCGTTTTTCGAAATTTCTATTGCTCTTCCGTGTTAGAAGCGTTAATACTCATTTTTCGAGTTTTTTAGGCTGTAGAGCCCACAGAAAATTGATTTTATAAAAAAAATTTGACATATCTGACAGATTATTTTTTTGCTCCACGATTTTTCATGCCAATTTCAAAGAGGGGGGGGGGGGTGACAAAAACTTTAAAAATTATTTGCAATGGCCTAATTTGGAAAAAGTTTAAAAATGTTTACACTGCTGGAATATTGCGCAGGAAAGTTGAAAAAACGTCGAGTAAGAAATAAATATTAACCAAAAAAAAAGCTTTGGGTAGATGAAATGAAAAATTATACTCTGCATTCGAAATTGTGCTATCATGACCTAAGCCCTAAGGAACCTAAGCGGTTAAATTTTTTCTTTACATCTACCAGCTTACAGTTATAGCTTATGAAACAAGATTGTGTGTCTTGTGAGCGCCGAAATAAACTATAAACTAGAATGCCTACCTGACAATGAGCAAACATTCTCTTGTGTACGGAGACTGGTCATATAAAATGTCACGACGTTTTTCTGCGACATTTTTGTTTTTACTTCAAACATGGATATGTGGGGTTTTGCATACGAATAACAGTTGTAATTGCAACAGCTTCAGCCAGTAAAAACAAAAACGAGGTGTGAATTATTGATTGGGTCATCGATTTATTTACTTGGCAGTAGCATGCCCTTGTTATTGTGCAACTTCTACTGATGCATTGCTTTGAAAATTGACCAGTAACCACGCATTTTTGGAAATCGGACTTCAACTGAATCTGAAATTGGTCTTCAAACAGCACTTATTTGACATGAAATTAGACATAGAATTGGACTTTCAACAAAGCTGAACTTGAATTCAGATTAATTTGAGTTGCAAACTTTCTTTAAATTTGAACTTTTTTTTGTGTTTGTGGATATTATCACTACGACCAGCATTTTGATCTATTGTGATCTTATTCAGGTGTTGTTCCGCACTTCGTTGTTATTGCAGTATCGCTATAGAGTGGGCGAACTGCTTATTATCCGTACTTAAAGTGTCGGTGTGTTTTCACCACTTTTTCTTTCTACGCTTCTTACTACTTTTCAACCAATCTAGCTCTAGAGCCAGGTAGTGCGGAGACTAGTTATAATTTGTCCTTGGACAAGAGGCTTCATCCGCACCTTGAGCAAGTATCATTCTTATAACCAGCTCCGGCTAAAAGCTTCATGGTCGGTAAAGCAGAGTTCAGCACGGAGTGAGGGTGTGTATGTGTGTATGTATGTGTTCCTTACTACTTATGCATCACCAATCTCGTTCCTAGAACCAGAAAGCGGAACAAGCTATAATTTGCCCTTGAATAAGAGGCTTCATTCGCACCTCAAGCAAGTACCACTCTTATAACTTGCCCTGGTAAGAGGCTTTCATTGTTAGTAAATGCAGAATGCAGAAGGAAGGATGAGGAGGGGCCTGGGAATAAACCCATGCTAAAGTCACTTTGAACTGGCCTTGAAACCGGATTTGTAATTGGACATGAAATTAGCTTAAATTGAACTTTAAATTAAACTCGAATTTGGATTTAAAAATGTACTTGAAAGTTGGACTTCAATTGGAAATGAACTGGGTTTGACAGCCAAAACTTTGTCACTACTGGATTGATTGTTTTTCGTTTCTTCTTCTTATTTTTCATGCAGAAAATTCAAGTAGGGTTTATTTCTAATTCCCGTCGTAGTAAGGAAAGCCACTCTTATTTTCATCATTTCTTAGGTGGATTTAAGGGGGCATAGTACTTTTTACACCATATTTTTTGCCTTATTTCAAATATTTTTATCTCGATAACGCGAAAAGCGAATCGATTCGGGTTTATTGCTTGCTAAACATTGCACTTTATACTAATATTTGTAGTTTTGTTTGCATATATGAACCTCTTCCTCTCTCCCCTACGGCTCCTTGAACATGATCATTCGAAAAAAACATGATTTGCGGTACCATGGATTGGCGCTGGGGGGCTTATCCGAATTGAAAAAATTCAAAACGACATGAAAGAATATTAAATTATCCCGTGTTTGACCCATCCTTTTTTTAAAATTCGAACACATAACAAAATGGCGGACATTCAAACATAAAAGTAAGGTTTTTAGCCGAAAAAATTGACTTTGAACATTTCTAAAAAATACAAAAATTGTAATATCAAAAAAAGGATGGGTCAAACATTAGATAATTTTGTTAGCTTTGAAACAAAAAAAGAATCATGAGAATTGCTTCAGCCGTTCTTGAGATATTTATGGTACCGACTTTCAAAACCTGGTTTCGAGAAAAACGACGTTGAAGTTTTTATTCGCTGTGTAATCGCTCCAGACATGCGCGGTACAAATAGCTGTAACTTTGTCAATTTTTGGAATTCATCGAAATGACTTGAAACACATATGGTCAAAATGTTAATCTTTCGAAATAATCAATAAAAAAAATTTCGATTTTTTTAAATTGAAAAAGTACTATGCCCCCTCAATGAATACTCCAAAAGCTCTGCTGCTGATTTGACTCACTACATACCTTCCGATCCGTGCCCTTTGAATTCACTAAAAAGCGTTTAATAAAACATTTGATTGAAATTACGCAACTGAATTTATATCTTAAATTCGTCGTAGCGTTTTAAAATCTGTCCATAAAAATTTTTCATCGTCCGAACTAAAAATCACCATGATGTTTACGAAGCTAGCGCGCATGTATTTGTGTAGGACAGCATGATCTATGTTATTCTGCAAAATTTCTGTAGGTTATGCAAGTTTTCCCGGCTGCAGAATAACAACAATGCGTTGCGAGTTATTTTCATTTTATGAATTACGGAAATTGAAACGATTAGTCGACATATTCTTCTTCGAAACACGAAAAAACGTAGTCAATTTGGCTGCTAGGCATACCCTAATAGCATTTAAATCAAGGGGTGCGATGGGTTTGAAGTTTCATCGCAAATAAATACTTTCCCTGTTTTATTCAATCAAGGTAGCACGGTTAACGTTGACAGTTCGGTGCACAAAAATAATCCTATGTTATTTGTAAAACTCTACCGTTATACAATTAAAAAAGAAAGAACTATTTCATTACTCTACTTGCTAAAAAAATATGAAGCCTGTTGGTTGTGGTTCCGTCATAGAAAAAAAAATTATCGCTTTATATATTCAAGAAAATGCATGTCGCTAGAATAGCGCAGAGGAGCGCCTGTACCGCGCCGAAGTATAAGCGACACAGAGAACAAAAATGTCATCGCTTTCATGACATTTTTTTCTTGATGTGTGTGTAGTAGTAACATGCTACATGACTGGTCGTAAGAAAAAATATCAGATATCTTGAAATTTATGTCACCAACCAGTACATTTAGCGTACCTGATCGCGGGAGGTTCGCTTGATACTTGATTGCATCGAACACATGCAACCTGATATTTTTTACATAACGGTAGTCTAAAACGCATTGTAAAACGAAGGGAACTGTTAAAAGTTGAAGAAAGTAAATGAAACAAAGGTGTTGATAGTATCTTCAGGGTGAAGATAGACGTGAAAAGGGAGGAGCGGAAAATTAAATAAGGAATGGTCATTGAAGCAACGCTCATTAGGTTTGTATAACGTTCCACTTTACTCAAGCTCCGCGGGGTTCTGCGGATTGAACCAAGCTATAATGGGAGCGTACTATAGCCAAATTTTCTCCCAGGTTATAAAATTCGCAGATATTGGTGAACCACATCGAGTGAAAAAAAAGGAATTTTTTTTGCGCCTTTAGCATTATGCACAAAAATAAAAATAATTAATTAATATATTTATTCCCTAAAATTAATACAATAGACTTGATATGTCATGAGAAAAAATTAGCTTTCCGGAAAAAATATAAATCTCAAGTTATGAAAACATAAAAATCCATATATTTTTAATGTTGTTGCTAGTATTTAAAGAATTAATTAATTAAAATCTTTTATTTGATTTCAAAACCACTGAAATTCAGCGGTTTAAAAGTTATAAATTTTTGATAGAAGATCCATAAGTCAAAATGGGCAAAAAAGATTATTTTTAAAAGCATCATAATCCAGTAGGGAAGGGGAATGTCGTGCCGCTGGTCCCGAATCGAAAATAAACCAGAAGAATTGTGATCTAGACACCATTGTTTGACTGACGTAGTATTACGTTAGGCAAGTTTTTGCGACAGGATTTGGACTTTAGATCTGAACTTCGGCATGGATTTGGATCTACATTTTGACCTGGAAAAGGATTTTAAATTCCTTGACGTGGACGTAGTATCGGGTATGTCTTAGGCTAAGCTTAATCCCTAGGCTTGGGGCAGAGCTATGGCTCGGACTTGAAAAATGGACTTCAACTTGAATGTGGATTTAATTTTAGTCTGAAATTTGCACATGAAGGGAAGGCGTTCTACGCAGTAGAATAAAATGTGTAGCTTGTACGGATGTGTTTCTAGCAACGTTATCTGTGCCGGATTACGACTGGCAGAGCTTTGATCGAAGAGTAACAGCCAACGGCGAGATGATAACGTAGGCCTTCTTCGACGAATGCCAAATCCTCAAAAGACTAGACCCTACAAGTCTACACTACTGTTTTGTTGTCTTGAACTTTACAATGAAGTCTGGCATAAATTAATTTGTCTTATAACGGGAGTCTACAATTAACGGAGGGAACGCTATAAGAAAGTAATGAGCAAAGATGTTGAGACCATCTCCAGGGAAAGATAAGACGTGAAGGGGAAAGAACGGAAAATTAGGTAAGGGAGAGTCATTAAAGCAACGCTTATTAAGTTTGTATAACAACGTTCTTCTTTGCAAAATCAAAAATCTTGTTACTCCTTGGAAAAAATTACTTGTTACTGATAGGACTATTAAACAATCTTTCGACAACCCTCAATAAGCGTAATTCACTTTTGTTTGCTGTTTAGCTGACTAACCGCCTTGATTCTACATCCTTGATTGAATCAATTCTGATCCCAAATTCTATTCTGAATTCTAATTAGCATGAGTTAAAACATACACACAAGTAGAGGTGAATCTTTTGTTGAACCAATTTACTATTTTTAGGAAGGGGTCTAGGGGACATAAAAGAAAATAAATCAATTCGTTTTATTTATTCAAATCACTTTACCTTTTACTTGAGCTTTAAGATAACTTGGAAAAATTTTTTTTACTCAAAAAAGAAATCAATGAAACCTCAAAATCGGCGATGAAATTCGTATCTGTTAAAATAATAAATATATATTGGTAGCTAAAGACCATTATAACTTTTTTCTCTTCTTGCACTTGCATTTCTACTGTGTAGTACAAACAAATAGTATTTACGTTTGAACACCAAATAACTTTCTCTTGGTAAGTTGATAAGCCAAGCTGTTAATTGCTGTCTGAGACACAGTAAGCTGAAGCTTACATGGTGCCAAAAGTAGCTACTATTTGATACACTGTAGGTATTATCCCCTAAGCTATTAAATAAAAAAACTAACAAAATAGAACCCGTTCGCGCGCCGGTCAAGGACATTGTTGTATTTCGAAATCCGATAATCTACCATATACCGTTCTGTTGAAGCTGGCTAGATTGTTTTCCTATGGTTTCGTTTAACTTTTCCAACTTTTCCTCTTCACGCTTCATAATGCGTGCCGTCCGACGTGGTGCGGTGCGGCGTAAAGGTGTTTCTCGCAATTCGATCGTAGCACGTTCCGATAAATTTGCGTCCATCCATTAGGCAGGGATCACGCATCTGCCGAGTGCGGTTTATTTCAGATGATTTACACTATTAATAGCCAGACATTAGGTGCTAAAAATAGTCGCAGTTTATTTCACGTTCGCCCATTTTTTTCGGCGAAACAACATGACAGCGGTAATTTTTCTTGTTGCTCAGGTTTTCGAATTCATTCGGATGAAAACTGTGTAGGTAAAGGTGATATTGCACAGATGATTGTTCAAAAATAAATCATTGAGTCGAGTGGCGGAGAGTAGCACTGCGTGGCGGAAGAAAAGGACAATACTTTTTGACGTTTGACCCGACGCGCAAAACACAAGTAGGTGCAACTTATAGCTGGGTTTGTCTTTGTTTAAGGAGGCATGAGCTCATTGTGAGTTGAAAGAAACGTGACACATTCTAGAGCTATTCAAAGGAGAGAAGGAAAATGTCATTTCGTTCGAGGTCTCGCAACGTACAACCGATCGTTACCCGGCGTGCTTCATCGCTAACGCGCACTCCGCTAAACAGCGCAATCACTAGTCCGCTTAGCTCCAATTATGGCAGAGCTTACACTCCCGTCAGTAATCCCTACAGTTCATCTACAAGTGCTTACAGCTCGTACAGTCCAGCCTCAACTTCGAGCCCTTCGGCTCGGTTGAATCTTAGCAATGGCAGTCACTATTTCGACTATTCTAATATTCCGTCCAGACGAGAATCCTATGGCAGTAATACGAGCATAGGCTACAAATCTCCCTACAAAGATAAGGATCGCTATGGAAATGGCAGCTCGTACAGCTCCTCGTATAAAGATCGTTATATCAGTCCCTATTCGACTTCGTCATACGACAATGGGCATACCGCTTCCAGCGGACTCAGCAGCTACGGACTGAAGCGAGCCAGTCACCTTTCCTCCAATGGACTCTCGGGATCGAATGGTAGTCTAAACAGTTATTCACCTTCCGCGTATGTTAGTCCATCATCGCACAGCAGCAGCGGCGGTGTTCACGTGGGACGCAGTCAGTCGCTGCGGGACCATGAAAGGCGCAGTCGCAGCCGGAGCCGAGCCTCCATGGCTTCCTCCAACGTTACCTCCGGGGCGATGTCTCGGTCGTACAGTTCAAATTCTGTCCAGAGTGAGGGATACGAAGTAAGCGTTAGCTGTTGAATAGCATTCGACCATTGCTTTTAGTTTTATTGAATCGATAAGAACGGAATATACTGATAATATACTAATATATATTTTTTTATCTTTTCAACAGTCCGGAACCGAACGAGGTCGATCACGGGTTGGTTCGACCGCTTCGGAGCTAGCGGATCAGAAGGATGCAGAGTCCAAGGAGAATGGCGGTGATTACATCGATTACAAAGCTCTCTATGAACAGGCCAAGTAAGATGTATCTGTTTTTTGGTTTTGATGAATTGTTAAATAAACATTTGATTATTTATTTATTTTCATAAAGAGCTGATAACGATAAACTTAAAGGCACGTTAAGGAAAAAGGATGAGGAAGTAATTAGTTTGAAAGCCGCACTCGACAGGTTCACTACCGCAGTAAGTTTAGTTTTACTAGCATAAATAATTTATTCTAGCATAAATCTTGTATGGGTTGAAGTTTGATGCTAATTTATAACGGTCCTACAAAAAGAAATGATTAAAAAAATTGTAGCTAAGGGGCCATTCAGATACCACGTAGACATAATAATAATACCAATTTCAATACGGGCAACACTGCGCGTTGCCTTTCTAACGATTCCTTTACAAGTGCTTCTCTCGCCAGGAATGGCGAAAATGTTATTTCAAAATTGGCAACAATTCCAAAAGCAATTCCTAGCGGTAATCTAATTAATATTCCCAAATATCAAGCATCATTACAAAAAAACAAGGCAGCAAAACCACCTTCCGTTATACAAGTATTACATGGTACTACATGCTTTTGACTGTGCATAAGATGGCCAACACCTAGTACTAATGCTATCGCAATGTTTGATTTATCTCTAGAAGAATTATTAGGGGCAAATCACAAAGTTGTACGAAAAAGGCGTTTAAATCACACAAGAGAGATCACTGCTTTTGAATTCAGATCCATTTATATCAAAAAACGAAAAACTAGAAACCATGGAGACGATGCGGAAGTTTTATACCACTTCATTAATCATGCAACAGAGGACAGGAATGATGAAGATATTAAACGATTTTTGCCATAGGATGCATGCTCAATAAACAAAGAATTTGGCGCTCGAGGTCTTTTTTGTTATTGTGCATATGTCATGAGACTTTTAGAAATACCAGCTCGGAGTTCAAAATGTGGTACTGGCTCGAGGAACGTAATCAAGCGTCGCGATTATCTCGCGGATACTGTCGCTGTTGACATAACGAAAATGGTTTGTCCTGCATGCTGTTCAACATCGCACTTGAGTGTGTGATCCAACTAGCGAGTATTCGAAATGAGTGGCACGATTTTTACGAAAGTTAGCCAACTTTTAGGCTTCGCAGAGGACTAGGATACCATAGTCAGGAACTTTGCCACGGCGAAGGATCTATGCCAGACTGAAAGCGGTGTCTAGGAGAATAGACCAAACACATGAAAGGAAGAGGCTCAAAGAAGTCAAACGCGCGCATCCCATCGACGGTAACCGTTAACAGCGACGAACTAGACGTGGTAGTTGAGTTACTGGGATCGCTGACAACAGCATTAGTAAGGAGATCCAGCGATTTATTTAAGCGGGTAATCAGTCCTGCTTTGCCCATCGCATAACGGTACGATTAAGAAGCATACATTGTCGTACAAAGCTGACAATCTACAAACCCCTTATTAGACCGTTAATGATTTATAGACTCTAGTTGTGACACTCTTCACGAAGGATATGCGCGCTCTTGCCGTGTTCGAAGGTGCTGCGGAAGCGAAGGGTGGCGATGGCCAGCTACAGGCACTGCTTGGAGAGATTCCCATCGTACATCTGGCAAAAGTCGGTAGCCTACGGTGGACCGGACACGTCGTAAGGATGCCGGACGACAGTGCGACGAAAACGGTTGAACAACCAACCAACCGGCACCAAGAACAGGGGGCTCATCGTGCAAGATGGCTGGATGGACCAGGTTAAAAGTGATTTGCAACTTCTGAGACGCCAGGGAAATTGGCAACGAGTGACCCAAGCTCGAGTTGAATGTAGACGACTGCTTGAAATAACACGAGCCACCCAGCTCTAAGCTGATGACGATGACGACCAGACTAAAACATGAAGCAGAGAGGCGTAGTGGGTTAAAGATACATGTGTCTCAAGCGAATTATACCCTGTCGAACGCAATTGAGCGCGACAGGGTCCGCTTAGGCTGTACTATGATAACCGAAGGAGACGAGTTTAAGGTAGTGATTAGGCCAATCGTCCTCTATAGTCTAAGAGCACCGACGAGCACTCGCAGATTTTGAATAGCAGATGCTAAGAACCATCTTAGGCGGTGTGCAGGATAATGGAGTATTGAGACGGATGGACCACGAACTTACACATCCCTATGGCAGTATGCAGTATTCAGAAGGTCGCTAAAGCTAGACGACGGATACACTGAAAACGTCATTTACTTCAAATCTGGTTGGAACGAAACGTAAAGCGAGCGGGGTGCCTGGACGATGTGAGGCTCTAGGAGCGAGATCGGTTTTGAAAAATAGTAAATACATAAGAAAGGGCGAAAACACTGACATTCAAGGACAGATAATAAGCGGTTTCCTTATTCCAAGATGATATGCAAAAAATGAAGTGCGGAATACAAGAAAACCCGATATCACTAAAATTAAAATGTTGGTCGAAGAGAAAATAATGAAAAATGTCAATTATTTTTCAAACTTATTGTACAGTTTAGACCAGAGCCTTCCAAAACTTTTATCATGGACTTATAAAGGCAAAATGTATCGAGGATGGCCAAGTTGTCCCACAAAACGCCAATGGAAATTTTCCGATTCTCTTGGATATTGCCCTGTATGAATAAAACAGTTTGCTTTGCTTTTCCTGTGTAAACCTTGTGGAGAAAGTAAAGTAAACTGTTTTATTCATACGGCCTATTGCAAACAGTCATGACTACAAATTGTCTCGGTAATTCTATATGCTGTTTGAGGAAAAAATTCTGGGCTTGTGGAAAATTCCAAAAGAAGCTTGAAAAACTAAATTCTACATCATAGAAAACTAAAAACAAAAGTTATTAAAGACAATTGCTAAACCTTAAGTAATAAAAATTTCATGACATCGATTATTGACGTACGATTTTTCTTGTAGACTACCAAGAACAACTCGCTGTCAGAGCTGGAAAAGCGGGAAAGACGAGCGATGGAGCGAAAAATGTCGGAAATGGAGGAAGAGCTCAAGGTAAATCAAGATAAATCTTGCGTTCTAAAGAGATCTGCCATTAGAAAATGTGTTTATTTTTCACTTTCCTCTTCTATCCACTTTTCTCTACTGTCCGGATCGAACACACTTTGTTTCACACCACAAACAATCATCGGTTCATCTCAACTGTTCTCAATGAGCTAATAAACTCTCGCTCTCGAACCGTACCGAGTATGTTACAAGAGATTATATTCGACTAATGTCGGATAAGCAGGCTCCTAATTCTCGATTTTTCACACTCATTACAACTAGAAAATTGTAAAAATATCTATTTTCCTTAAACAAAAGTTTAAAATCCACAAAGCAAATCACATGATCACTCATTAACCATCAAACAACTAACAGACCACAATACAGAAACAATTCCGGGAATGCAACATTTTTACGACATCAACTCGTTCTCGCAATAAACACATTTAACACCATCGATTTAATTGCAGAATTTTGCTTTTTAGTTGTTTTTGCTCGGTTTCATCCTTAGGTTTATCTTTTTGTTAGTGTCAATGCTTGTGCTTAAATTTGTTTTTTGAAACATTGTTTTTGAACATTAAAAACAATAACAACAACTAGAAAGCCTTTTCGAATACAAAGAAGAGGGCAGAGTTGCGAACTGCTTTTACTAAATACCTACTACAAAACACATACCTCTCTCGATCGATCGTACACCAAAAATACACAATCATCATCCCTCATCGTTCGGTATACGCTTGTTTTACTTCTTCTTGCATTTCTAATGTTGTAGCGACAGACTTCCATTCTTATTCTAAAAAATATCAACAACAACTACACTAACACACTTCTCCATGCCAACGAAGTTCTGTCTGTATTTCAAAATGGAAGTTAAGGTTTAGTGTTGGAAATGGACTGTTAAGTATTGTTAGTTTTGTAAATAACCGCAACAGTTCAAGTTCAACTGTTTCGTTACTGTATGATACCTGTCATATCTAAAAAATGTTTCTGGAAATAGTCATCGTCTAATGAATTTATTTGGCACGAAATGTTGCATTTTTAGATACGTGGGTATAGATTATAGTTCAAAATCGGCCAACTTGTACGGAAATCAAAAACAACAAAAAAAAGTGCTAGAACCTTAACTTACCTGTTTAAATTTTCTTCCATCGTATTTCGAATTTCCATGTACATGTAAAAAAATCATCGTTGCTGCGAAATACCTTAATTAATAGTAACTATTATCTTGTACAATTTCCACAATGATTCTCTCTTTTTCTCTTTTCGACAAACACTCGACTTACCATAAAAAACAAATTTTCGGCCAAAATCAACAAACCGTGTAACAAAACAAACTCTCCTCTAACGCTAATCCGCTGCAACAACGTTAACCGCGCAACCGTAAAAAAACCCCGATATTTGCCACACGCAGTTACTACAAAAATACAAAACAGAGAACGAACGTCTACGCGCCGAAAATCGGGCCCTAACGCGGGTTGTATCCAAGCTGACGACTTCCGCGCAAAATCAGTTGCACAGCAAACAATAGTAATCGCAGCGCAGTAGTAAGTAGAGTAGTGCGAACTGCTTCCGCCGCTGTACCGCTGGTGGGCAAGAGCTATTATATAGAGAAAAAAAGTTTACTTTTGATTGAAGACGGTAGTTTTGTCGCAGCCACACGCACGAATGTTCAGCCGGTCGCAACTTCAATAATAATCAGCCCATTCTAGTACTGCTTTTTTCCTATTGCAAGAGAGCATTTCCCGATAGGTCTACACTAGAGAAAAGAATGCCAATGTCACTACTACAGGGTTGTTAGTATAAATATTGTCGCAACTTTACCGTTAGATAGTCATTGATAAATGCTAGTATCCTAATCAATATATTAGAAAAACAAAAAGGAAATATAAAGTTGCTGCCAAAGCGCGAGCACATGTTTGCGGATTGCGATTAGATGACCCAACAATGGACAAACAAACAGATGTAAAAGAGACACAGAGAGAGAAAGCTAAAAAGCAACCAAACAAGAGAAGAATAAGGATGGATAACTACTACAGCGTGTACATCGTAAGACAAAAACCAATGAACAACGACTATCCAACGACTTTTTCAACAACACAAAAATAAAAAACCACCCGCGGTCAACTCCTCCCCCCGAACAATCAACGACGTACTAGAATACAGACGCTTTGTAGGCAAGCAAGCAAGCAAGCAAACAAACAACCAACAAAGCAACCAAAAAGCGAAAAAACGAAAGTACGCGCGGGCCCCCTCTAGACGGCGAAACTGATTTTGGTATGAATGTGAGACGTTATGGTTTTCTCTTTCTTTCTTTCTGATGCACTCGAATTAAGCGTTTCAAATCAGTGATTTACTATTAATTCCACTTGTTTTGGTTTTTGCCGAATTTTTCCTTTTGTTTCACACATTTGTTTTTTCACATACACACAAGTGTTATTCATTTGCCGAAAACAAAAAAAAAAATTAATCGATGTGTATTTAATTTATTTTGATTCCAAAACTGAGAAATGTGTAATATATTGTTAATATTTTCTCATACTTGTTCTGAGCGATTCTTACCACTAAAAATGATTAAAACATTTCATTCTTGTACCTAACGTTGTTGTTTTTTCCTCTGAATGTCAATCTTTGTTGTTGGCTATGTTATTTTTTTTTTCATTTTAAAGGCCTATTTTTGCTTTTTGTGAAAAAGCATTATTTTTTGCGTCAAAAATAGCCAATGTGAATAACCTTGCAATTTCGTTTGGGTAAACTCTAAATAGGCGGCTATCATCTTCATTTGCATTTAATACAAGTCCACTCCATTGCAGCAACAAGGTTTAAGAGAATTTTATTCATATTAGGTATTAGAGGGATGGACCTAGTTGCCGGTAAATAGCAGTTCAATTACTGTCACTCTTCTGATATAGTTGTCTGAGTCGATGAGGGAAACGCAACCTTTGATTACTGAAAAACCTTCCAAAGTGACGAATTAGGTTTTATTGCACTCTTATTGTGAATTTTGCGACCAATTTTGGTCACTAGAACCATTATAAGTGTGTAATAAAATTAACATTGTTTGTCGCTTCGGTTTGATTATAAGACAATTATCTTGTATGCCCGTAACAATCGGAGCAAAAAGTAGACAAATCACAAACACAACACAAAACACAACCTCGGTATATACTAATAGCCTAATACACACAAACAATGGAGTGGTCTTCTGCTTTGTTAACGCTTGGCTTAACTTACTTAACCGTATGTGGTTGTGTCTGACGAAATGTTTGAAAACTTAAGTAGGACTAGTTGTTCCAGATGATTTAACGGTGGATTGTGTCTTTCTTGATTTTTCTTTATTGGTTTATTCCTAGTTGGTTTATCGCAATGGGAAATTTTTCTTTAAATTTCCTCTTTTGCTAATACATTTTTAGAAAATAAAAGCAAAAGCTTTGATGAAGGCTTCTAAAAGAAAACAATAAACTGCCCTGTGGCTCCATTGTTTATACCGTCAATTTTGATTATTTTAGTTGTCTAATTCCAAAGCTCAATGAAAGAAAATATTTTACTATTAAAAATACTTTAACGACTTTACTTTTTCTCTGTAAATATTCAGCTAAGCCCTGCTTGCTACTGTACTGCTTTCCTAAATCAATTGCTGTTATTCGTTGTGATGATTGTTAGATGTGTTTGTTGCCAATCGAATTTTCTGTCGTCGTTCCGTGCTATTGTTGATGTTTGTGGTTCCCTGCTAATCGTACGGTGAAATTAACAACCAAGCAAACAAACAATTTGCACCTGTAAATATTGTTTATTTTTTATTTTTTTAACTAATCTCTTCGTCGAATGTTTGACGCTTTTATTTATTTTCATTTATTCGCCATTGTGCTATGAATGAATTTTAATAGTTGTGTTTTCTGTTTTTTCATCTACTATCCAAACTTCTTCTGAAACGTCTGTGTTCGTGAACTACCTTCTACATACCACCTTACTACTACCTACTACCGTGTGCAACAACAGCAACTGGATGCCCTCAAAACCGAAAATCAGCGCTTGAAGGACGAAAACGGAGCGCTTATTCGTGTTATTAGCAAACTAAGTAGATAGAGAATAGAGGCGGCCACCGTTTAGTAAATGGGGGCGTTTGAGTGTTCGCGAGTCTTCAAGAGAAACCTAGAGAATAAAAGAAAAGAAAAAAGGTCTCCCCTTTCGATGAGGAGGGAGGTGGAGACAATTTTGGGAGCTTAGCTGAGGTGGAATTTTACCACATTTCGCCACATCGGAAAAGAAAGAAGAAAAAAAAACTACACCGCTAGAGAGAACAAAACAGAAACATTAATTTTATTACTAGACTATTACAAATAGCAATCAAATGAGAGAAAGAAAAGAATACAAGAAGTATCGGGAATGTAGGCGGCTACACCGGCAAAAAATGGACCCGGAAATTGCGCGCAGAGTCCCTGCCTGCGAGCTAACTATTATTAGTGCAAGAGTAAAAAACTATTTACGAAAAGATCAAAACACGAAAAACGATTTCATTCGCTTCTTACTACTAGATATGTGGTGTTTATCAGACCTTATACTAACCATTTCTTTTCGTTAAGTTTAGGTGGTCTCAACTTTTATAAACTGTGAGATGTTTTTAATTTTATCTTTAGAGAATTCCAAAACACCTAGTAATGTAAAATGGATTTTCTACAGCTGTTTTGATTTACTTCAAAAGAACAACAATAAACGCTGGTAATTGAAAAATCAAGATTATAAATTTTGGTTTTGACGCTGAACTATTAACAATTAGCTAGTGATTTCGACTTCAAAATTTGAACATTGAATTTATTTACCAAATTTGGATGTGAAACTGTGTTTGGAAAACGGGGAAAAAAAATTCGCTCCCTTCTCACTTTAATTTTGTAAAGCATAAAAATCTGACTTTGTTGAGGAGAGTACCGGAGAATCTTTAATCAATAATTAGAGTTGTATCGTCGGTATCGTTTTGTGTAAAGAAACAGCGAAATATATTTATAGATTTTTATAGCGGCCACGCAACATATTTATATTTATACATCATTTAGGAAAAAGGCTACACAGAGAAAACTAGAGATAATAATCACTTTTTGTCACAAGTTTCTTCTACGATTGTGCTAATTGGAGTATAACTACGAAGGAAGTGGTTCTTCGTTTTTAATAACAGCTCAAGGAAGAGCCATGTGTAAAACGAACACCCACATACACACACATACACAACCACGGATTTGATCTCCATTGGCTCCTGTTTTAGGGCTTCGATATATACATAGACTTTTGTAAAATTGGTGTTTTTCAACAATAATTTGCTCCACAGTATAACCATTTTCCTAAAGTGTACTATTACCACCCGCTTTGGTTTGTAACAATTTCGTACACTATTTGCTTGTCCCAAACTTCCAGTAGAAATGTTAGCGCTTAAGTTTTCCGCAATGTATAGATAGTAGAAATGGCATTTCAATTAAAAAACATTCTACTGCCGACGACCGTCTTTTTGCGCTTTCCCTCTAAAATCGCTTATTTCTCAGTCAAATCCGTTTCCCCTGGAATTAGTGAGTGCTATTGTGTTAAAAAGCTCCTCCTTTCCCCAGCCGAGCAGAGGACTGGTCTTCCTCGGCTAGTACTAGCAATCATGTTACTTTTTTTTTGTTGAAATTGGTTCGTTTGTCGGTATTTTCGTGTTTAAGTGTAAAGAAAGGTAAAAAAACTCGTCTCGAAATACAGAGACGAAAAACAGTTTGGCCACAAACGAGTCCACATTAATCTACTGTTATTTGTGTTATTATTATATGTCTTGAATTTAGTTCATCGATATTTGCTTTTAGGTCATTGAAATATGTATGTTGTGAGAGGGAAAACAATGAACAAACAATATGAAAATAAACAAACAAGTACTTCCCTGTCTATTCATAATAATTTTACAACTATTGTAATTATTGATTACTATTACCGAACATTAAGTTGTATTCTGTCCTCGAGATAAGTCAAAAAGCACACATGCAACACACCCATACATTGTAATTTATGTTTTGTATTAGTATGGAAAAATTTACAATTATTTTCAAAAAAAATATGAAAAAAGTTCAAAATATAAACAAAAAATCAGCTGTTTAATCTACCGATTCCTACATCCGAAAGAGCCTTTTCAGAATGAATCTAAAAAAGTATATAGGTACCTAGGCATAACGCCACACCAATTTGGTTTGGTAACATTTCAATGTGAAAAATGAGCTTTTAGAAAAACTGGGAAAAATGGAGAAGCATTGGAGCAATCCTAATTTAAATCAAGCATATATAAATTTATTCTTATGACTGTGCGGATTTAATTTGATTGATTAAAGAGTTGTACATTTTATACATGTTTTTTCTATAGTTAGGATAACTTCCTGTGGATCCAATTAAATAGAATGTGAAAATAAGTAGCATACTGAAAGTAAAGAAAAGAAGGAAACTTTTCCAAATTAAATTCTACTATTTATATTTATTCCCAACTGAAAACAGACACTGATGAAGCCTGAAAGTCGTAGGCAGTCGAGAATAATAAATAGTAGAATTTAATTGGAATTTTTTTTTCTGTAATTTCTGTAATTACAGAATTAAATTTTTCTTAATTCTTTTCTGTAATTTCAGCCTGAAATTTTCACGTTTCGTATTCTACTAACACGCTCCAAAAACTTCAGTCAAGTAGCATACTGTTAAAACACGTGATTAATTCTGGCTTTAGTTTTCAAAAGGTCGCATAATCAACCTTTTCCCCTTGCGTTCATTATGCGACTTTCTGAAAACTTAAGCCAGAATTGTAGGTATATTCGTATTTTGCTTTGTATTGTTGACCATTTAAAATAATCTATTTCTTGATGTACGGATTTTGATACCACACGGTAGAACATTTACAAGTTTCTTTACAAGCTTGCATGCAATCACATCTAATGCAAAGCAAAGTCATGACCTCAGCTTCAGGATGATGGGAAATAAAAAAAATATGGTACGATAATCAGCAACAGATACAGTTTTCAAGAATTATTCTCAACTGAAATACGAATACGAAATGCCCTACAAGAGGGGATTATTAAATGGGGGGAATGGGCTGGTCATTGAGAAGGGGGAGGTTCAAAAATTTTAAAAAGGATGTCTTGCATTGCATTATAGGAATTACCGAAAATAAGACATATCTACAAATGGCTGGGGGATAACAGAAGGGGAGCTGACAAAAGGTGTAGACACATTCAAATGAAGAAAAAGGGTTTTGTTTCTTGCATTATGTGAATTTTCGTTACAACTACAGATTGCGAATGGCTGAGCGACAAAGGGGCTCTTACTAAGATCGGGTAATCAACTAGATTAAATATATTGAGTTGGTAAATACTCCATAGTTACTTATTTATCTACTATTTATTTATTTATTTATTGGTAATTCATCTGACACATAAAATAGTCTACATGAGTAAAAATCTTAAACTAAGCTAGATGTTTTTAATCTACCTTTTATTTTTTTAATAAAGCCGAAGTCAAACAACTCTTCTACTTTTGTAAACGTTCTTACACATTCTGTCATTGGCTCGCAAGATTCAAACCAAATGCCGTCCGCTGGAACTGTGTCTGCAGCATTCCCGTTGAGCGTAAAGTTCGTTGCGATGCCCGGAAATTGAGCATGGATAACAAACAATTGTGGACAGTCAATTTCCCTGTTGCCCCCTTAACAGTACATCACTCAAGTCTTTTTTTACACGGTTTGTTTTTTTCGATTACTCAAGAACGGCACAACTTTGGGACCATTTAAAAACTACGTGACGAATGTCGGGCCTCTCCCAAATGTATTGAGATATAAATGAATGGTCCCTAAGTTGCCCTGTTCCTATAATAATCGAAAAAACAAACCGTGTAAAAAAAGTACTTGAGTGTACCTTTAGTACCTTTTACACCATATTTTTTGTCTTATTTAAAAAAATTATTTCTCGATAATGCGAAAAGCCAATCGAATCAGGTTTTTTGCATTCAAAATATTGCATTTTATTCTAATACTTACGATTTTGTTTTCACATGGGAACCTCTTCCCCTTTCCCCTACGGCTCCTTAAAGATAGTCATTCAAAAAAAACATGAAATGCGGTACATTGATTAGCGCTGGGGGGCTTATCCGAATTGAAAAATTCCAAAACGGCATGAAAGTATATTAAATTATCTCGTGTTTGACCCATCCAAAATGGGTCATAACAAAATGGCGGACATTCAAACATAAAAGTAATGTTTTTAGTCGAAAAAATTGACTTTTAAATACAAAAATTGCAATATCGAAAAAAGGATGGGTCAAACACTAGATGATTTTGTTGGCTTTCAAACAAAAAAAGAATCATGAGAATTGCTTAAGCCGTTCTTGAGATATTTATGTTACCGACTTTGAAAACCTGGTTTCGAGAAAAACGGTGTTGAAGTTTTTATTCGCTGTGTAATCGCTCCAGACATGCGTTGTACAAATAGCTGTAACTTTGTCATTTTTTGAAATTCATCCAAACGACTTCAAACACATATGGCCAAAATGTTAATCTTTCGAAATAATCAATAAAAAAATTCGGTTTTTACAAATTGAAAAAGTACTTAAGGGGGCATTTAAGGATTTTAGCTGCAAATATCGCCGGTTGCATTTTACTTCTTTGTTCCAGTGTGTCGAGATCAGGTAGAAAATAGATTCTATCTTCTACCAGAGTAGCACAGACAAACAGACATAACTCTTAGAAGAAATACACTCAAGTCGCTTTTTACGCGCAGGATACGTCCCGCGTAAATCAAAACTGCGTAAAAAACCGCGTAAATTCCGAAAACCGCGTAAAAAAAACCAAAATTTTGCGTAAAAAAAACTGTGGATTTCGACACTACGCGAAAAAATAGACGTTTTGAACACATGCGCGTAAATTCCGAAAACCGCGTAAAAAACCGCGTAAATTCCGAAACCGCGTAAAAATAGTCGCGTAAAAAAACCGCCTTAAATGCGACTACAGTGTATCTACAAAAATTATCGTACCTCACATTTAGCCTGAACACTATAGCACCATCTATGACCGACGTTCCCAAATCTATACCTATAAAGAAGGATTTCTGTCTGTCTGTCTGTCTGTCTGTCCGTATGTTCCTTATAGAATCGAAAATTACTGAACCAATCGGCATGAAAGTATGTATGTAGAGGTTTTTTGGGGCCAGGAAAGGTTTTAGTGAAGGTTAGAAATCCCTCCCCCCACTAAGAGGGGGGGCTCCCATACAAATGAAACACAAATTTCTGCATAACTAGACAACTAATCAAGCAAATAGAACAAAATTTGGCATGTGGGTGTTTTCGGTGACAAGAATTTATTCTATGGTAAATTGAGACCCCTCCCCTCTTTATAAAGGGAATTATAATTCCTCTCCTCTTCAAAAAGGGGGGCTTCCATACAAATTTCCTCATAACTCGAGAAATAATCAAGCAAATGGAACCAAATTTGGCATGTGAAGGTTTTCGAGGGCAAGAATATTTTCTATAGTAAATTAGGACCCCTCCCCACTTTAAGAGGGGGGGCTCCTGTACCAATGAAACACAATTTTCCTCATAACTCGAGAAGTAATCAAGCAAATGGAACCAAATTTGGCATTGGGTGTTTTTGGAGACAAAATTTTTTTCTATGATGAATTGGGACCCCTCTCCGTTTTAGGAGGGGGGGATCCTATACACATGAAATACAAATTTCCTCATAACTGAAGAACTAATCAAGCAAATGGAACAAAATTTGGCATGTGAAAGTTTTCGAGGGTAAGAATATTTTCTAGGGTGAATAAAGACCCCTCCCCACTTTAAGAGGGGGGCTCCTATACAAACGAAATACAAATTTCCTCATAACTCGAGAACTAATCAAGCAAATGGAAAAAATTTGGCACGTGGGTGTTTTAGGAGACAATTTTTTTTTTCTATGATGAATTGGGACCCCTCCCCACTTTAGGAAGGGGGGCTCCTATACCAATGATATGCAAATTTCCTCATAAGTCGAGAATTAATCAAGCAAATGGCACCAAATTTGGCATGTGAAAGTTTTCTAGGGCATGAATATTTTCTATGGTGAATTAGAACCCCTCCCCACTTTAAGAGGGGGGGCTCCTATACAAACGAAATACAAATTTCCTCATAACTCGAGAACTAATCAAGCAAATGGAACCAAATTTGACACGTGGGTGTTTTTGGAGACAACAATTTTTTCTATGATGAATTGGGACCCCTCCCCACTTTAGGAAGGGGGGCTCCCATACAAATGAAATGCAAATTTCCTCATAACTCGAGAACTAATCAAGCAAATCGTACCAAATTTGGCATGTGGAGGTTTCTGGAGGCAAAAATATTTTCTATGGTGAATTAGGACCCCTCCCAACTTTAAGAGGGGGTGCTTCTACACAAATGAAATACAAATTTCCTCATAATTCGAGAACTAATCAAGCAAATGGAACCATATTTGGCATGTGGGTGTTTTTGGAGGCAACCATTTTTTCTATGATGAATTAGGTCCCCTTACCTTTTTAAGAGGGGGGCTCTCATACAAACGAAATACAAATTTCCTCATAACTCTAGAACTAATCAAGCAAATGGAACTAAATTTATCACCCACATGATAAATTTGGTTCCATTTGCTTGATTAGTTCTAGAGTGTTTGTAGGCAAGAATATTTTCTATGGTATATTTTCTATGGATTTCCCCACTTTAAGAGGGGGGGGGGGCTCCTATACAAAATGAAAAACAAATTTCCTCATAACTCGAGAACTAATCAAGCAAATGGAACCAAATTTGACATGTGGGAGTTTTAGATGGCAGACATTTTTTCTATGGTGAATTACGACCCCTTCCCCTTTTAAGAGGGGAGCTCCCATACAAATGAAATTCAAATTTCCTTATAACTTGAGAACTAATCAAGCAAATGGAACCAAATTTGGCATGTGGGAGATTTTGGAGTCTTGAATTTATTTTACGATAGTTAGAGACCTCTCACCCCTGTGGTAGGGGAATATGGACTCTCATACAAATAAAACAAATTTTTGCGAAACTCAAAAACTAATCGAACTCGAGAAATTCGAGACTCTTCCATAAAACATTAGTCAATACAAGACCACAAAAACTATCTATAGTAACACTAGATCATTCAGGGCGAGACGGTCGCGAGTGTTGCCGGTGACCCGCCGTCGGAAGCGCCGCCCACTGGGGGGCTTGCAAAACTCGAGATTGTGACAAAGAGCATCCGAGATTCATGATTTATGTACAACACAGGTTAATTTGTGGCAATACGAAGTTTGTCGGGTCAGCTAGTATCATATATAATAACAGGAGTATCCCTCGAAGCAGCAAGTATTTTTTATGGGAATTCCCTTTCTTTCGTCAAAAAGCGCCACTTTGACCAAAACGGAGACATTTCCAACTAAGTCTAAATTTAAAATGACGGTTTAATCGGTACGAAGAATGGAAAACGAGTGTTATGTCTGTTTTTTTGTGTCTCGACTGTGCGGTGCAGCACCGCACCCCATAAAATTCCCCATAAGAAATACTTGCTACTTCGAGGGATACCCATATTGCTATTTGATATTTGGGAATGTCGATCATAGATGGTGCTAGTGTTCAGGCTAAATGTGAGGTACGATAATTTTTGTTGATTTTTCTTCCAAAAGTTATGTCTGTTTGTCTGTTCTATTACCTTTGCTGTCATTTTCGGGCAAATAAATCAAACTTGTGCGTGAACTCCTCACTAAACGTGTAAAGTGGGCGTTTTGTAATGACATATTTTGGTACTAATTGCACAGAGAACAGATTAACAGGCTCGAGGGAAGTAATCGATTTTTTGTGTGTAAAATCTGTCGGTAGCGCCCTCCAGAAATAGTTTGCCAAACGCTTCAAAAAATATCCATGCACCTTTATCAATATTTCTTTGTGCTGGAGTTACATAGCAGCGATGGCAGCGACATCAAGATTTAGGGTACCGCCAGAGTAAACGCGACAGCGACGCGACTTCGCTCACATTGATTTAAATACGCAGCTCTTTTTCGCTGTAAGCTATGCATTTAAAACAATGTGAGTGAAGTCGCGTCGCGTGCACTCTGTACGGGGCCTTAGTTTGTCACTTACTGCTCGAGGGGTGCTCTATTGAAGGATTACTCGTAGATTACATAAAAACCTTTTACACACTTTTTGTCAATTACCTGGTAGTCTGTTCTCTGTGCTAATTGGCCGACGGGTATTTCAGTTTTACCAAAAAAATTAATGTACAGTTCAGAAAAACAAGACTCATTCAATTCCAAATGTGTGTTTTTCAAATAAACACCAGCAGAAAACTCATACGAATTCCCAATACTTTTTCATTTTCGACCAATGATAACGACTGGATGCATTTGACGGATCGTACTGGCTGCATTTGACGTTAGATTTTTTCCTCTTCGCGAATCTCTCTCAGCTAATAACCGGCTGCGAAGTCTGTCGATAAAGAAGGGTCAAGTTTTTAAGACGTTTGTATCCATGGATTTGCTTCGCTTTTCATTTAGGTCCACAAAAGTTGACGTGAATATTATAAAACTAAATTTAATATAGTAAATTAAATAACGCTTACAAATAATTACGCACCCTACGATAGAAAATATAATTATTGCACGCAGTACGTTCTTGTGAATTTTACTGTTAAATAACGATTTTGATAACTGATAATTAAAAATATAGTCAACTTAATTATAGCTGATCATGAGAAACTAAAAAAAAATATTGTTACAGTAGAAACACAGACAAACAGACATAACTCTTGGAAGAAAAATCAACAAAAATTAACGTACCTCACCTTTAGCCTGAACACCAGCACCATCTATGATAGACATTCCCAAATATCAATTAGCAACAGGAGTATTCCTCGAAGCAGCAAGTATTTTTTATGGGGAATTCCCCTTCTTTCGTCAAAAAGCGCCACTTTGACCAGGGGGGATCTATCGGTAAGGAATTGTGAAACTCACATGTGAAGGGGCAGGCAGGTGACCATAATTTTCAATGCCGCTCTTGCTACTTTTTTTCTTACCGATTTGCTGCTCTTACCTGTATGTGTAGCTTCCGAAAAGTTTATTAGTTTGTTTTATTTACGCTAAAAAGCAGATAAATCCATTATCGGGATCAAAACAATACAAACGACAATTGCGCTGCGTGTTTGGGTTTGAGTTTCTGTCAACTGCAGCAGACAAAAATAGAGTTGCGAGTCCCTTGGCTCGAAATCAATCACACGCCGTTTGGTCCATGACAGTACAAACGTCATGGACCAAACACCATCTGCGGTAACGCACACATGTATGGAATCTGACAGCAATAGATCCCCCCTGACTTTGACCAAAACGGAGACATTCCCAACTAAGCCCAAATTTGAAATGACGGTTTAATCGGTACGAAGAATGGAAAAAGAGTGTTATGACTGTTTGTCTGTGGTAGAAAGGCCAGGTCACACCGCTAGGTAGATTAATTCAGGTTTTTCTGTCTAATCTTGTTGTAATCGTCGCACGATTCCCTGTTACTATTGTTGTCGTTTTCTCACCGGTATAAAAACATACGATTCGGCAAAAAAAAAATACAATTTTTCTAGCTTTTCCGAATAGGCTTAGGAATCTCAATTTACCGCAATTTTTCTTAATTTGTATTGTGCTTTGCAGCTGTACCTGGATTAATCCAGATTATTTTCTCTAATGCCAATGTATAGGACAAAACAAAACAGCAACATTGCAGTTTCGCATTGTCGCACTTTTTGTGCCAGTCGCACTTTTAGACTGCGGTGTCCAGTAAGGTGCAAAATGCGGGATATTATAATTTAACACGTATTTAATCTGTTTATCAATGAATAATGTATAGAGCAAGGTGAGTTAACTAACTTGACTAACCTTGGTATAGAGCTTGCTAATTTGCGGTTGTGTTGGTGGTTTGTTTTCCCCCAGTTTGAAAAACGACATGGAAAAACCAACAGCAGCAGCAACAAATCGCGTGTACGTATACGCGGCATAGTGTGCGTACGGAAGCTGTCAGCAATCTCAATAGGTCAGAATATTGAGGCTTAGCGGTACTCTATCGGTAAAATTTGTCAATGTACCTCGGCTAATATTGCTCACTGGCGCCAAAGTGCTAAATAGCGGCATAACTGCGAACCAGCGGTTGTGATTTTTTATCTCACTCTATCTACCGCCGGGCAATCAGCCTGTTTTGCCTGCGTTTTCGCTCGCACTGCCGTACCTGCACTAGTGTGTGTAGGTAAACATGAACACACAGCTTTGCAACTGCTCTTGTCGAACGTCGCGCTAGAAGAGGTGCCAAGCGCAAGAGGAAAATTTTTCAAAATGGCCAACTTTTGCGGAGCCGTGGTCGAAACGCGAGTGCTTGTCGCGGGTATTGTTGCGTAAAAAAATCGTTATTTTCACCCGGAAAACGGCTCCGGACCGGGACGAAAGTGTCGCCGATCGAATTGGCCACCGGATGGGCGAATGCGAGTGCGTGCGTGCGAGAAAAAACAACCGGAAATGTAGAGAAAATCAACGTTTTCCTGTCCCCCGCCGTGCAGTGTGTGTATAGCAAAAAAAAGTGAGACCAGTCCAGAGAGATCAAAGGAAGCGAAAAAAAAAAGAAGTGAGAAAGCATAATGTTGTCACTTGTGTGAGGATATAATCGTGTATTTTACGGATTATTTCGTGTTTTGGAGCAAAGCGGCAAAGGTCTTCCGGAATCTGATAGAACTGGTTGTTCCGACGGAGTGTCGTTTGATTTTTCGACGTAAAGGTGAGTGAAACTATCCGCCCGCAGGGATGGACGAACGGGCGGTCGGTGGCTGGCTACGCTGTGCAGCAGCACAGCAGCAGCAGTACCTTCCATTCGAAATGACCTTAGTGGAAATTTTTTTCCTTTGTGTCCATCGCTGCTTTTCGAGTGGCTAAGCGAGATTTGGTTTTACGGAATCCGCTTGCTGGTTAGCCTGCCAGAGGGAGTACCTTACCTATCAAGGTATATCGTAGTGTGTCCGTGTGAAAGATTCAATCAAAATAAGGATACCATTTGCAAATTCCGTTTACACTCTTTCGGAGGGTATTGTGTGCGTAGTGTTTGTGTACCTTTTTGGTATGGTGGGGTGGTCCCGAATCAGCAGCGCAGGGACACGTTTGTGATCCGACATTATAGTGCTGCTGCTGGTCTTAACTTCGAGTCTGATTACTTCAAGCTTGGCTTAGATTGGGAAAGCTTTCGGATTGATGATTTTAATTGCAATCATGATTGACAAATCAATCATCTAATTCTAAAGTTTATTTTGGTTAAAAATTATTGGTCAAATGATATCAAGCAATTTGTAGGCAGCTGTTTTTATATTAAATTAATGGAATACTTTGATATTTCTTTTCTATATACCTATTTCTAATTAATGTAAAAAATTGATAAAATTTTCTTTGAATTCTATTCCTACCTATGCATCAAATCAGCGTCAGAACGGTCAGAACGATTCGTAACAAATTAGCGAAAATTGTATTGTTCTGATGACAGGCCATTTTATGAACATTTATTAAAAACTCTTATCGAAAATGAAAGGAAAGTACGAATTTAATAAAAACCATGCATAAAAATCAGGGCAGATTCTTCAATGAATATAAATTATTTACGTTTTCGATGAAGTTTTATTATGTCTACAGATGATGTTTGAAAACTGGTTTACTCATTTAAAAAATAATTTTGGGGAGTAACACAGGTCCAGTCGAGGTTAAAACATTGCCAGAAAGTTGGTATTGCTGTCTACACCTTTTGCTAGGCAAGGAGGCTAGCCATTATCATTACCTAAAATACAACAAAAACTAAAATACAATTAATTGATTACATCCGGACTGCTTCAATTAAACAAGGCTCAATATAACATGGCGAACACAGAAACGATAGATATCGTTATAAAATCGTTAAAACTCTTGTAAACCCAAAATATGAAGATCCTTTTGTCATGTGACAAAATATTCATCATCATTATCCGAAAGTAGCAGCACCACTTATCGGATCCACCCTCGCTGTTCGGTGCGTCCTGCGGGTGGTGTATGCGCGCTGTTTCTTCGACGACGCTTCGGCTGTCACTTGACGCAGTTAGTCTGGTCTGGAGAACCAATCAATGTTGTTCCTGTCACCCGTTCCAAAAAAAAGCAAAAAAGCAGATCCACAATAAGGAGGCACCGATTGTCTCAAATTAGCATAAACAATCATCATGTTTGCAGTTCATCTTCTTTCGGATCGCATTGCTCAATAAACGTTTGACTGCCTGCCTCCGTTTGGCTCATCATCATCAGCATCAGCATCGGTGTGGCAGGAACAGCAACAGTAGCAGCGGCTAAATTAATTTCAATTGATTGCCCTACGCTGCTGGCTATAAAGTGTAGAGTACCTAGAAATGGTATGTAGCAGCGTTTATCGAAGCGATATACAGAAGAGGACCGTTTTCACTCACTGCGCCAAATTGGTCGTGAAATAGAGTGACTGAAGCGAGCGGGAGCAATGAGAGGATCAAACTCGTTGGATGGTCGATGGGTGGTTCCGGGCGGTTGAATGAGATTGCATGATTTTGCGTGCTGGAGGGATAACACGCCATTGAGGGAAAGAAGGAAGGTACCGAATGCTAGGGGGGCGATTCGGTTTACGTGACGACTTTTCCTTCTTTGGTGCTTCTCCTACTACAGCTCGACGGTCGACGGAGTGCAATTGATTGAAAAGTTTTTGAGATTACTCCGTGATTTGAATGCGCCCTGGAAGTATGTAAGGATGCTTCTTACCGGAGGAAGCACAAGTATAGTAGTAATGTCAGGTATCTTTTCTCCTGCTGGAATGAACGTCAAATTCTGCGGTGTGATTCTTTGATAGCGATGTCGGTAGTTTCTCGGTTTGATTTTGATGTTCTAACTTGTGGCATCACGGTCTGTACTACTTACAGTCAACAGTAAGTCTATGGAAAGCTTGAAAATATTATTTTTTTAGTAAAAACTGTCAAAAGCTCTCATATCCGGTTAGGAAACATATAAACAAATTGCAATACGACGTGTTTGGACACGACAATACCCTAGTCCTGGCTGCTTCGAAATCATTAAATAATTCAAAAGACAACGACGAGAATGTTATCTTATCTGAACAACAGAGACCCGATTCAATTCAAACCTGCCTAATTGCGTGTCTTTTTATTCATCATTCTCCCTAAGCTTAGTTAATATGGGTACAAAGATAACTGATTGGACTTGTGTGAATAGGATCTTAGATTATTCGAAAGCCTAGATAAGCCACTCTGCAGAGATTTTAACTTCGCTATGATGGTGCCGTTAGGTTAGAAGGAGGGTTATTCGGTGTCGAGATATTTATTATCAAATGAAACCAAATTGAAAAAATTAAAGAGTTTGTGAACGGGTCTTCAGTTTATGAGTTCTAGTGTGAATTTAATTTAGCAAAACCGTAAATTAGCACTAGCCTCTAATGATGTTTTCCCCTCTATGCATTCAGATAAAATCAAACTAAATGTAAACTCAACTTTCTAAACTCTGATATAAGTCAAGTTGGAAGCAATTTACTGAAGTGCTCACGCGCTTCTGTATGAGCATAACCAAATGAAACACCAAAACCAAAATTTTAAATGCTTTTAAATGGTAAAAATAGGTGCTGTCCGTGAAGCGTGAAAAATATGACAAAATTTTGAAAGGCCAAAAAGGAAGCTCCACATGGAGCTCCGTCAGCAGCACACGAGAACTCGTGGAACTCCTCAAAACATCAGGAGAACAAACAAAAGACCATATAACGGTCTCTTTCGATGTTGCGGCTTTATTTCCTAGCGTTCCTATGAAAGATACGATAAGCATCCTAGAAGATTGGCTATTAAAACAAAATGGAGACAACGCATGGAGGAAAAAAGTGGGAGGGTATTTGAAATTGACGTAATTGTGTATTGAGGAGAACTACTTTACATTTAGGGGTAACTTTTACAAACATTTGAAAGGTGCACCAACGGGTAATCCGCTATCACCGTTCTTGTGGGATCCGTTTATGGCTAACCTTGAAAATAACTGAAACAAAAACAGCTACTCCTAGAAATAAGATGGTGGCGTTATGTCGATGACGTTTCTAGCATAGTCGAAAAAGAAAAACCATTCTACGGCCATAAACAGCACACAACTTCCTTTATTGAGTATCATGATAATTAGATAAATGAAAAGCTTAGAATTTGTAATATACAGAAAACCTACCAATACAAATCAGCATCTTTGGCTCGAGCAGCACGTTCGTCACAATCATGTAGACCAATACAAAATGAGTTACGCTTAGGTCATTCAACCATTTTTACTAGCATAAAATGGCGGCTTTCATCATATGATACATACGAGGAAACAAAGCAAAGCAAAGCCTAGGTGCTACATTCCGTTATCGAAACTTGACCTTCTCTTTTCTTCGACAGACTTCGCAGCCAGCTGTTACAGTACAGGACAATTGCAGGGCCAGTTGCTATGATCCTATTGACTCTAACAGCCTCTTCCAACCAAGTTTCGAACATACGACGACTGGCTTATTAGGCCAGCGTCATACCTCGAAGCCAAGTGGGAGGCATACGAGGAAACATTACCGTTAAATAATCTAGGGAAACAAGAAGAATTGGAATACGTATCAGAAACTGCAAACCTGAACTTGATATCCGATTGCAATGATCCTCCAAGCCATTATTTCTAAGAAAAGAAGGCAATATCACTAACTTCAACAACATTAGAACTAAAGAGAGTGGCAGTAGAATACGACGAAAATATAAAACGTCCTCTCCGCTCAAGAATGAAGAAATACGGAAACGACCTCGCCTTACCAGCTCACCAGAAACAAGCAGCTCAAAAGCAATGAAAATGGAAGTACGGAACGGATCAATTGGTATATGACACGACAAATAACACGAACACGATTAATGGACAGTAATTGGAAATTCGGTATCTTTCCATGAATCGGCACGAGCTGGCTTGCTTGCTCGAGAAACTTTTCAACCATTGACTCGGCGTGGGGATTGCTGTTATTCAGGAAGGCCCATTCGATGGCTAAATTTCAGAGAAATGGAGTCCTGTGCAGATGACCCTATTGCAGGCACTTCTTTCGAGTACCACATCTTCTACACCGGCGGTAGAAAGGCGGAATATGGAGTCATAATGTTGGGAAAGCAGAAGCAACGAGTTATCCGGTGGAGGCCCGTAGATGATCGTATATGCGTGTTGAGAATGAAGGGCAAATTCTTCAACTACAGCTTAATCAACATATACCTATGTACCGAAAAATGATAAATCCGATGATATTGAAAACGAGTTCTACGACAGACTCGAGAGGAGCTGTGGGGTGCGACCAAAACATGACGTGAAAATCACCATCGGAAATGCAAATGCGCAGATCGGAAGGGAGGTGTTCTCCCGTTCTGTCATTGGAAGACAGCTTTCATCTCCCGGCTGATGATAACGGTCTAAGGCTCATAAATTTTTCCGCAGTCACTACAAAGGCCATCTGTAGCAGCCGTTTTCCACATCTAAATATTCAGAAACATCTGGAAACATTGAGGATGGAGACTAGCTCTCAGATCGGTCATGTCTTGATTGACGGTTGACGATTTTCGAATGTCATTGATGTGCGGTCTTTTACGGGACCTAATATCGATTCTGACCACTGTCAGGTATCAGGTATCACCATTTTTGGCTCGACCAGCACGTTCCTTCCGTTGAGTGCGGTGACTGCGTTCCAACATCCCGATTGATGGCGGATACTGTGGCAGCTGAATACGCTAAAAAGTTTGATCAACGAATCTCAGAACAGCAGAAAGAAAGGAAAGAAAATTAAAGTAGGCAGTTGGGGAACCTCCATGATGCTATTGAAACGACTGCGAAAGAGGTGGTAGGCACGATGCGTGGAAGACAGTGTAACACCTGGTTTGATGCCGAATGCCAGAGAGTGACATATGAGAAGAACCAGGCCAGGAACTGCATGCTTATTGTGGCTACACGTCAAAAGAGCGAAAGGTATAGAAAGACGAAGTGCGAAAAAGAGAACCCATCGTCTATTAAAATGCGAGTACGAGGAACACTTGCTTGCCGGTGCAGAGGAGTGATTCACTAGCAATGACCCGGAGTTTCTATAAAACGGTGAGGTGCAGGAATTTTGCCATATCTGTGTTGTGCAATGATAATGCTGCAAACCCGCTTGCTGCAGCCAGGTGTAAGAAGTATTTCCAGTCACTGTTGAATGGAGTAGTAAACACGGAGATCCGCAGGATAAGAATTGTGAGCATTGACCAAGCTATAGAGTCACCAACACAAGAGAAGTATATGAAGGCAATCATCGAGCTGAAAACGGTTAAGGTTGCTGGAAGGACGGCATCCCTACTGAACTTCTAAAGGTGGAGAGCGAGCAGCCGCCCGATGCAATCCACCGGATCATTGTCAGAATCAGGGTAGAAAAACAAACGCCGGAGAAGTGATGACCTAATTCGCCCTGTTATAAATTTTTAAATGAGAATATCGACTCGAGTGTAAAAACTATCGAGACATTAAAAGGTGCGCTTCCGTATCCTGTTCTGTAGACTGAGCCCTTCGTCGGCGAGTACCAAACTAGTTTTCGTGAGGGTTGATCAGATGTTTACCCTGCGTCAGTTACTATACAAGTTCCGGCACAATTTGCAGCCTCATGTATTTGTGAACTTCAAGGCGGCGTTCGATTCAGTCAAACGAAATGAGCCGTGGCAGGTAATGCTAGAACAAGGGTCCGAAGCAACTGGTTAAGCTGGTTCTTACGACGCTGAATGGGTCAATATCATCCGTCAGAATACCGGTTGACACCTCAGCCACTTACGTAACGTTGGATGGACTGAAGCAAAGGGATGCACTTTCTAACCTGCTATTTATCATTGGAAAGTATAATACGAAGAGCAAGCGTTGTACAGAACGTGACTATCATCACATCACATGCTTCTTGGTTTTGCGGATGATGTCGATATCGTCGGAATCAACCGTAGAGCAGTGAAAGAGGCCTTTTAAATGGAACGCAGCGTGATTGGGACTTACCATTACCATCGTCAAAACGTTGTAAATGGTTGCTGGCAATGAACATGGGAGTCCAAATGGTGTTGCTGTTGAGTTAGAGCGGAGTGGGGAACGATATGCAGTAGTTACAGAGACTATAGGTTACAGAGGCGACGAGGCACTCAAAATTCGCTAAATTTTGAATCAAAACGGATAGTTACCTTCATTTGTGATGGTACTCTCCGTTTCGATTCAAAATTTAGCGGTTTTTGAGCGCCTTGTCGCCTCTGTAATCTATAGTCTCTGTAGCAGTAGTGGAGGCAGTCATATATGTATCTTGGTACAGCAGCTGCAAATCGAGCTTTCTATGGATTACGAGGCCAGCTGAAGTTCCGTACTTTGTAAGTTTGCGCAAAACTAGCCTGCTCTAGAACACTCCCGATGGCCTTTTACGGGCATGAATGAAGGACGCTAAAGAAGCTGAATAGACGAGTGCTTGGGGTTTTTGAGAGTAAATTTCTGCGATCAGCATGGAGCTGATTGGTAGCAACTTGGAAAATGGAATTTGGAATGTTAACCACGAACAGTATCAGGTACACAAATATGCTCATATAGTGAAGGTAGTACAACGTCGCATGTTACGGTGGGCTGGACACGTGGCGGAATGTTCGATGAAAGAGTTGTTGAAGCTATTTTTAGCAGAGAACCGGGGAGAAGCCGTAGACTTTGGGGCAGACCTTACCCCTGATGCACGTTTAGTGCGGGTTCGAGGGGACATGAGAACGGCAACCCAAGACCGACATGACTGGAGGATCACAATTCGTTCGGTGTAGGATCGATAACGGACATCAAACGTCAGCTCTCGATAGGAAATCGAATTGCGCTCATCTTATGTCGCTGAAAGACTGTATGGTTTGGTTCCAGGTCACGGAAACCGCCTTTGAAATCCGTTCCGCTTCAGGTTTGGATCAAAGCAAAGCAATAGGTATTAACGTCCTCCAGAACTTAACCCTTCTTCATCGACAGACAAAAGACTAACTGGACGGACTAGAAAAGAAGATCAAAAATAAACAAAAGACCATACCGTGGTCTTCCAAGATACATCGGAATTACTCCCGGACCAAGTGTCATATGGTTTTAATCTGTAGGAATTGAAAACAGATTTTTTTCGGGAAATATTGAAAAACAACAAAGTTACGACCATTTCAGTAAATTTTGCGTTGCTAGAAATGATGTACAACACCTTGAGGGGTTAATTTAGTAAAACCCATTCCGTTGAACTGAATCTTACACCGCCTTGAAGTCTGCGGAGAAAGCGGTGGAATTGAATGTAAAATTGTCGGAATTTATTAGGGATCTCAAGGTGAACAGTGTATTCACTGAGGAAGCATTCTGACTCTCTTGGTTTTATTCCAAGTTTAAAAAGGTTTTATAGCGTCAATAACCATTTCCCATAGTAGCATTCCTAACTTTTTCGCTGAGCGAAATGAACAGTCTAGTGGCGAAGGTATTACCCGCACTACGCCTATATTTGGTCATTCGAAAGTAGCACTCGAAACGCTTCGAAACGTAACCATCACTATTTGATGATATAATTACTTAAGAACTGTTACTCAATTAGTTAAGCTTAGCAGGAAAGGAGAGATAAAGGTTTACTGTAACCTTTCGGGCTCCTCACCTAACCTTTCTGCAGACGATATGCAGCATATAATTTGCTTTAGCCATTCACGAGCAACATGTAAAAACAATAAATTTAAGACCAATTAGCTAAATCAAAGAGTAAGTTTAAATAAATTTTGAATAAAACGTCCAACTCAGGTTCCAATATCCTGAATTCGTTTGACAATTTCAAATAATGATTTCCAGGAAACGTGTATGTTTTAAACTAGTTTTAAAAATTAGTGATCAAGCTTCCTTAATGCTTATTGATGGTATAAGAGGTTTTTCTAATCCATTCAGCAGTATAACTTAAGCGTAATTAGTTTTGTTACCTTCCGCTGTGAATAGCAATAAAGCCAATTTAATTTCCTATTGCTGGATAGTTGCCATCACTGAATAATACATATGAGCCATAAACTTGCGTTCTTTTGTTCTCCATAGCATGTTCTCATAAAAGCAAAGCTTGTTGTGCTACTTAAGCTAAAAAGGGTAAACTTGTCTGCCATCGTAATTAAAAAAATACAGCCATGATAGGGAAAGATTTAGTTTTATACCCTCATTACGATTAGATCAATCTGCAATTCGTTTAGTTTAATTGCGATGTTAGTGATATAAATAAAATATAAAATAAAGTGATGATATAAATGTTTTGTAGCTATTTAGTTTTATTTTGGCAATCGCAACAAGATCTGCTGCTATTGCTACGCCTTGTCGTGGAAGTGGCAGTACGTAGGAGAAACACTTTGGTTTACGTTACTTTCCACTTTCGGAGAACTTGATCTTCGGTTTTTATTCGGCAGACTTTACAGCCAGTTGTTGGAATACAGGACAACTGTGAGGCTAGTGTTTCTTCCGGTCGAGATTTGTGTCGACTGGCTTGTCGTTGTCAGATCAGTGCCGTACCTCGAGAAAAACTGGAAGCACTCACTGCTGCCTTGTCAGTTAGTCCGTTGTCAACTAGTTTTATTTTACTGTGTGCAATTGTAATTTGTGGGAACTCTGTGGGAAACAGTCATTAAACATCATTTTTATAATTTGATTCTATGAATTGGTTTATTAGGTTTGATTAATAGCTAGAAGTATTTTAAAAGTGCTTTAATGCCAATCTAAAATGAAAGTGTGTCATCTTCTAATTTCACGTTTGTCATTGCAATGTTTGTTATTAATTTGTTTATGATTGAGGTTTATGTCGGAATAATAACCGTTCAACTGTCAACAAGAATTTCATCCTTGCTCTTGCCGTATGGCTTAGTTGAATTGTCATATCTCGGAAACTATTTATGCCATCATCAAACGACTATAACGTAGGCCATCTGAAGCAATGCAGTACTTGGTTGAACAATTCTTTGGAAAATTGGATTACATTTTATTGCTCCATCAAGCTGGTATGTACCGTAAAACGGGGTAATATGTTTTAAATGTTAGCTGTTAAAATAACTGGTTAATTTAAAACAAGTAATGGTACTTCTGGGGAAGAAAAGCCGTTTAACGACATTCATCTAATTTTCAATAGTGCAAATTTGTGTAAACCTTAATTGCATTTTTGCACGTACCGTTTCTAGTTATTAAAACATACCAAGCAGCTTTAATGGCACCGAGTGCCGAGTGATCAAATTCGCGCAAAATAGTTTCTTTGAAATTAATTTGTGAATTATTACACACGAAACGATCAATTATAGAGTCGTTTATGAGAAGGGGTCACAAGAATTAAATGAGAGAGAAAATAATAGCGCTTTTATGAAACACACGTTACTTCATGATGCGAAATGTTAACATAAGAGTTGTGTTTTTGACCGACTGCGACTGTTTGTGATAGTTACACATTTACAGTTGCGTCGATATTTTCGCTGAAACTGCTTACGTTTTCCTTGCGGCTGGGAGGTAAATAGATTACGTAGAAGATCAGAGAACGGTTGACTTCTGAATCGGGGACGAAAATTTGCCTTTCTAAGGATTACGATCACATCCGAAAACAGGAAAAAACTGTAATTTCCCGAAGATCTTTTTTTCTAAAATTTAATGAGATGCGGGCTTTTGCAAGTCTTATGAATCTTTTTTCAAGAAAGATCGTTGCCATAGCCAACCTTTTTCAAAAACTGATCGTCAATTCTGTAATAAAATACGATTTGATACGATAGAATGTTTCATCGCATTTGGTAATCAAATCAGTCAAGCAGTTCAATTTTCATCAATTCACAAATGTGTCGAAAAGTGTTTGATGACGACGACAATTTTCGATGCAATCTCAATGATATTGTAAGATCATCAGCACAAGCCATTCTGCAACCAGGGTCAAGAGCAGAGGTAGCATGGTTAAAGAATTAAATAAATAAAACTGGTCCCAAGTTACTTCTTTGGGGTACACCAGATTTATTTGTGAACGTCCATTCCTCCATTCCCACAAAATCCTTCTTCAATGCCTTCCTTTACCGTCCCTTCATCAATTGTAGAACAATCGTTTCAAAAAAATATTGTAATAATCATGTTTGTCAAATTCTAATAAATAATAAACTTTTAAGGACCACTGATTTGAGAAACAAGGAGGCGCCAAATTGGGTCTTAGCCCAATGGTCTGAACCCAAAATCTGATGAAAAATGTGGTCCAACAGATGTTCCGCAATCTAGTCCAAATATATTACCAAAGCTTGCACAAAATTTAACAGAAAGATATGGTCCACAATCTAGTTCAGGTCCAAAATATAATTCAGGTGCAGAATTTGATTCCAAACTTGATTCAACATCTGATGAAAAATGTGGGTCAAAATCTGCTTCAAGTTCAAGATCTAATCAAAAATATGGACCAAAATTTGGTTTATAATCTGGCCCAGTTTGAGTGTCTGGTCCAAAATTTAATCCAAAACCTGTTAAGAAATGTGGTCCAGAATCTGATCCAGACCCAAAATCTGGTCTTGATCCAGAATTTAAAATCTAGTACCAAATCTCATCCAAAATTTAATCAAAAATGTTGTCCAAAATATTATCCAAAATCTAATCCAAATTAGATACTAGGTGGTCCAAAATCTGGACCAGGATCTGATGTCCAACAAAGCAAAGCAAAGCCTAGGTGCTACATTCCGTTATCGAAACTTGACCTTCTGTTTTTTTACGACAGACTTCGCAACCAGCTGTTAGAGTGCAGGACAATTGCAGGGCCAATTGCTACGATACTATTGACTCTAACAGCCTCTCCCAGACGGGATTCGAACATACGACGACTGGCTTATTAGGCCAGCGTCATACATTGGAGCCAGCTGGGAGGCTAATGTCCAACATGTGGTTCAAATCTAGAATCTGGTCCATAATATGGCCAACACCTAATTAAAAATGCAAACCAAAATCTTGTTTAAAGTCTAATTTTGATCTGTTATAAAATTTGTTACAAAATCTGATAAAAATGTGGGCCGCAATTTAGTCCAGGTCTAAAAACACGGTCCAGGTCCAGAATCTGGTTTAAAACCTGATCCAAAATCTGGCTGGTTGGTGTTTTGAAATCTAATCATAAATATGGCCTAAATTTTGGTTTGTATTCTGGTCTAGTTCTAGAATATGGACCCAAATTTGATTAAAAATCTGGTCCAAAATCTGATAAAAAATGTGCTCCAGATTCGGGACAAGGTGCACAATCTGGTTCAGGTCCAGAATCCGGTACAAAATTTGATCAAAAATATGGTTCAAAATTTTATCCAAAATATGGTCCAAATTTGATAAAAATGTGGCGTCAAATCTGGTCTACAATCTGATCTGATCTGTAGCTCAGAGATCTAGCTCAGGTCCAAATGTGGTTCAGGTCCGCAATCTGATCCAAAATTTGATCAAAAATGTGACCCAAAATTTTATCCAAATCTGATAAAAATGCGATCCAAAATGTGGTCCATAATCAGATGCAGGTCCATAATGTGGTCCAGACCTGGTCTAGAATCTGGGTCCATGATCTAATCGAATCCCAAATCTGATCCAAAATTTGGTCAAAAATGTGATTCACAATTATAGTCAAAAAAAAACTGACACAAAATCTGCTTCAGGTCGAAAATCTGGCCCGAAACAATCTAATTAGTGGTGAATGACCCTCTGGGTCAAAACCACCGATTTCTTTGAGATCTCCACGCACGTTCTGATAGTAAATCAGCAACGGATTGATGGAATCCATTTGCAATGCATGCACACAACTTGAAACGGGAATGGAACAAAGTCATATGAGTTGTCGTGCCAGTTAGTGTGGAATTAGTAGAAACACTATGGCGAACTACGTCACGAACTGTACGGAATTAAGCGGAAAATGAATTGCTTTGGGAGTACATCGGGTCTAGTGCAACGATCCTTCTGACTCGACCAGCACCGCTCAGTCCAGATTCTAAAATACAGCGACTGACTTGTTAGATCAGGATCGTACCTCAAAGCTAACTGGGCGGCATTATATACAGAACTAATTGTCATCATTCACTTCTGGAAATAATTACAAACATACAATTTAATGCTTATGTTTACGCTGATCGAATATACTCCGTCAGCCATCCACTGAATGGAAAAATACAATCACATTTCTTAAACGAGAAAACAAAGTAAGTAGGTGTTACATAACGATCACTGTTATGTGTTTTGCTTCTGCTTAGAGAAAGTACAAAACAATCCATCTTTGTTGTGGCGGTAGCAGCTTTCAGCCATCAAGTGTCCATTACTAACAATAAAACAATAAAAATAATGAAACGAACGTGTCTCGGTTCCAGCTTACTAGGTAACTAACTAACTCATATGTTTTCTGTTTTTGTTTTTTATTTGCAGGCTTTTAAAGATTGCACATCCAGTGAGTGAATCGAATGTTGTGAGCACAGCGGGCGCAATGTGATGAGGTTTAGCAGGAAAACAGAAATTTAACCAAACAATGTTTCTCCATTGGAAGTTGAACCGATGAAAAGCAGTGAATCCGAGTTGGGTACGTACATTCGTTGGTGGCGGTATAGTTCAAAACTCGACGTAAAAAGCTAAAGCTAAGGCAAAAGCTGTTAGAGGAAACAAAAAAAAACCGAAGAATTTCTACCGCAACAAAAAAGAAGAAGCGAAGAGTAATCGTGAGGTAAAACCTTGGTGAAAAATTGCTGTTTTTACTGGCTGCATGTCAAAACCTTCGTTCGTGTGTGTCACAGCAGCAGCAGCAGCAGCAGCTGTCTTAATGTTTCTGTCCAGTTTAGTACGGCTCGGTCTCGGTCAGTGGTGAGACAAAACAGTAATTAGAAAAAAAGAAACATTCATTACTCTGTGGGGCATAAACGAAGAAGAATTCTATTCAATAAAATTATTGAAGGTAGCTTAAATAAGAGGATAAATTGCAACTGGCAACTTATAGTGTAGAAGTGCGATTTTGTGTCAGTGTTAGTGAAAGTGTTAGTACCGTTCGAACGTCACTGCTGCTGTGGATGTCAAAGTGTATGGGTGTCGGTTAGTGGGAGAAGAAAAATCATCTGAATGAAGAAAAAAGTAGAAAAAAGATAATAAAGATTGCTCTCGAGCAGGCAAGCAAGCAAGCAGTGGAGCAAGAAGAAAACAAAATTGGAAAGGTAGGAGGAATATCTACTCCCTCACTTCTCGTGTCGCCTCCGTCAATCATCAATCAATTTGTAATTTGCCTACCGACAACACAGCGAACGAACCTGGGCGGGCAATAATACGGACGGTGCGGGGTAGCGTTTCCGCATGCGGCGGCGCCTCTGCCTGCTGTCTGTGCCAGTGCCAGTGCCAGTGTGCGACGTAGTCTACTGAGGCCACCAGCCAGCCAATCCGTTGGACGCGGACACGGACGAACGGTTGGTTGCCGCTTCGGTACACGGCTCCGAATAAGCTTACCTTCTGCGCGGCGACGGTCAAGCAAGCAAGTGAGTACTACACCTATTTTTTCCACCTCTTCACGAGTGCTACTTGATTATTATTTTTGAAATCCATTAAGGGCGAATGATATTACATACACACACGGCGTGCGGCATGGAAGAAGAGTGCACGGTAGCTGCGAGGTTCCGATCCGAGCGCTGATGTGTTTTAGTAGATTGTATTTGTAGCGTGAGAACTGAAATTGATCTTTGCTTATGTTCGATTGAAGAAATATTATTTCAATGTAATATGTTAAAAACTTAGACGAGAGAATTTTCCGGACGAAAAAGATGACGTTTCAATAGTTTGTAGCGTTTACTCCTTTAAAAAATGAATTCTTTCATAAGGAATTGCACAGTTGCGCTTGGATTGTGGGCCACACGCTTTGCACAAGATTGACAATTGCTGAAAAACTACATCAACTGATTTGTTAGGTCTTTTCTCACTGGAGACTGGATCTGGTCATGCACATATGATTGCGATAAAGTGAGTTCACATGATGCATTAAATAACAACGCGATGAGAAAGCGGTGGTCCTTCGGTTGTATATTTAGTCGAAATGGCCGCCGCAGACGCTGTTTCAGCAACTTTTGTGGTTCTTTGTGTTTTTTAATATTTTCTTAGCTCTCTGGCCGGACGGGGACCGGTCGTCGGCGTTCGTTTTGATCATATGACGTAATAATACGATAGCAAATTGAATCGTAAATCTCGATCAAAGCATGTCGAAAGCAAAATAGAATTATTAGCTACGGCGGTCAGTCAAGTAAGTAACTTCATCCATATTACGCGGGTTCAATTCAAACCCGGTTGTCGCATTGTTAGCTAAATTATGATTGTTCTTTTCAAATACATATATTAGGTATGTCTATGCTATGAGAATCATTAGCTTATGTTTCAAACTGGATGTTATTATGTGATGGAATTTTTCGCTTACGGGTTTAAACCCCCAATAAACAGTATTTGTGGCGCACAAAGACATGTGCCAATGTATGGATATATATGCGTTCGGTCCCAAGACAAATATGAAAGTTTAGAAAGCTCCTAATATATAGATTGTTGCATGAGCATATAAATTGCAGTTTTACATAGAGAGGAGATTGACAGTACAGTGGCTGTTCATAGTCTGACTGCCGAGGACCTGCTGGACATTGGTATTGATCATTTCGAGGATTTTTATATTCAACCGGTGAGCTGCAAAAAATTTCGTAAATTATCACTTGACAGGGGAAACTTACGAAACGAATTACGGCCCTCTAGTACTGTCGGGGTCGGCCTAGGCTGTCGTTCTCCAGCAGAATGTGCATCTTTCTCGACAGCGCTCACCCATTAGGCGCGCGGATTACTCAAGTCTATAGCCTTTTCTAGGTTCTTTGCTGAAAATAGTTTTGGTTAATCTTTCATCGAGCACTTTGGCCTCGTACCCAGCTTAGCGTAGCTTGCCACATTGTACAATCTTCACTAGTGTTGTATACTTGATACAGTGCGTGATTCATGCGTCTGCGCCAACCCCCATTTTCCGTTTTGCCACTAATGAACACCTTATAAAACCCAAACACTAGTCACTCAGCTTCCTTCATCGTCCATGATGCATGTCCGTAAAGGGCCACCGGGATAATTAATGTTCTGTTGAATGCCAGTTTTGTGTGAATTTTCAAACTACGGGTCTTCTGCTGACTACGTAATCCGTAGAAAAGCCGAATCGCGGCTATAATTCGTCGTTTTACTTCGCGGGTTACATTTTTCTCACATGTCACCAAGCTCCATTACTTCATATCGTTCTCCATTCAGCTTTACCTTGGCACCAACACCATTTGGACTCTCACGGCCAATCTCCCAAGCTAGCTTTCATCAAACGTCACGAAAGCAGCTGACGCATGATTTTGACTCATCCAGCGTCGCACGAATCCGCGTAACTAGTTTCGTCGGAAAACCATGCTTGAGCATTATCTGTCACATCTCATTTCGTTTGACTGAATTGTATGCCGCCTTGAAGTTCACAAACAAATGAGGAGACTGCAAGTTGTACTCCCGGAGCTTGTCTAGTAACTGACGCAGGGTAAACTTCTGATCCGTCGTGGAGCGATTCTCACGAAAACGAAAACCAGTTTGCTACTCGCCGACGAAGCACTCCGCTAACGGTCTCAGTTCACAGGACAGGATACGGAAAAGCCCCTCCATAGTTTTTAAATCCGACTCTAAGTCCCGTTTTGAAAATTGGGGATATGAGGCCAACCGATCAGTCCGGCATTCGTTCTTCCTCTCATATCCTGACAATGATCAGGAGGATTGCTTCGTACAATCGCTCGATCCCCGCATTTAGAAGCCAGGATACCGTCCTTCCCAGCAGCCTTACCGTTTTTCAGCTCACTGTTTGCCTTCTTAACCTCTTCCTGTGCCAGCGGCTCCTCAGCTTGGCCACCGTTTGAAATTCTTATCCTGTTTCTACCGATCTTCGTGTTTACCTCTCCATTCAACAACATCTGGAAGTGCTCCTTCCACGTGGCTGCCATCGCCGTTTTGTAAGTAAGCAGGTTGCCAGTACTATTATTGCACATCACAGCCATGGCAAAATTCCTGCATCTCATTGTTTTGTAGAAACTTCGGTTGTCGTTGCTGGCGAATTAGTGCTCTGCACCGGCGAGCACTTGCTTCTCGGTAAAATTTGAGGTCGTTAGCATGTAATAGTCTCGGAAATTTCAATTTTTCACAAAGAACATCGATGAAAAGAACGAACAGCAACGGTCCCAAGACACTGCCTTGAAGAACATACACGGAAATGATTCTGGGACGAAGTAGAGCCTGTTCCGCCAACTCTCACTGTTGAGCTGCGCCCCATCAGAACAGAATCTATTGTGTCAGCCATTCCGGTACACTCATCCTTCTAAACTTCTCAACTGCTAGAGTATGTGGTACCTTATCAAAAGCTTTGGAAAAATCAATATAGGCTGAGTCGATGTGTTATTGACATTCGATTTTTTTCCGCAATAGTCAAATTTTGTAGTGGTCGAACGTTTTTTATGAAGCCTTGTTGGTTTGCAAAAATTAAAGATTTGACAGATTAGCAGAGCGAATCGTGCACCATACTTTCAAGAACCTCTGGCAGGGGAGATAGCTAAGAATAGAGATTCGATGGTAGTTCTCTTCTTCGTTGAATGAAACAGATTTATAAATCGGTATGATGGAAACGGATTTTAAAATAGTTGGGAAGTGCCTTTCGTTGATTAAACAGTAGAGTAGGGCGGGGCATAAGTGCGATGTTTGAGGTTGTCATCAATTTTCGTGTGACCACTAGCGGGGCAAAAGTGCGAAGCTCGAATCCATGAAATTAGCACAACAATATCTAACAAAACCATATCATCTCCAATCTGCGTTATGTTTCGGTAAGGAATATTGTCAATTTGCGCCTTTCCTATTTTGCGCTGGTGTATTGCAGCCATCGTTAGATCAAAACTTTTCCAAGCGTTTGCTTGGAACATAGTTTTCCTTCGGCCAACATCTGTAGAGCACACAGTTTTCTGCAGATCTTCCATTTCTAGTATCTGTAATATAGTGCGTAAAGCTGTATATAATTAGCTATACATTTTTGCCTCGTCCATGAATCGCACTTTTGCCCCATCCGTGAATCGCACTTTTACTCCGCTAGGCCGGGGTTAGATTAAATTACGAAAAAGCGAAATATATTTTGTAAATTCTTTTCACGCTATTTTCAAAACAGATATGTGAGTGATGTAAAACGCTGCTTCAAATTTTCGACAAGTAATTTTCTCCTGTTGATATAACATTTGCCATATTATGAAAAATTACATCAAAACCGCCCTAAAATAACATTTGCACATAATTCAGCAAATATGCTTCGTAAGCAACCAAAGTTTACGTTGGATGCAAGCTGTCAAAGTAGTCACCCATCCATGTCAATGTAGTCAATTTACTCGGAATCTGCACCGATAAATCATTGAATCGCACTTTTACCCGCATCGCACTTTTACCCCTCCTTACTCTATACTTTTTTGTATGCCTAAAGGGCATTGGGTTCAAAAATGCCTCTGTGACAGCCACGAAGACTGTCTTTTGTTGCTGGCTCCGATTGCTGTACACAGTTTGCGAATTGCTCATACCCATTGAAGGAGTTGAGCTAGGTTGTAAGACTGAACCCCAATTAGGTGCTACATGGTTAATACCATGTACCAATAATCCTCTTGGGATGGAGTTTCCATACAGAGTATGGAGTTAATAGGTAGCTTCCGAAGAAGCTGTACCTGGAAGACGCAAGTGCTCTACAGGAGCAGAGCAAGTGCGCTGAACTTTCTAGTGCTAAGCTGCAAAAGCGGCAAATGTCAGTTAAGGCCTTGCCAATTCACTTCAAATGGTAAAAAGAGGGGCAATAGCCGGTGAGGAGTCCCGTGATTGTGCGCAGTTCAGTAAACACAACACAAACAGTATACTTACAGAGTAAGCGAGAAAGTTCATCCGAACCGGGTCCTGTTGATCCATCGATTGATTGCAACCTCAGTAGGATACCGTGGGACTAGAAATTCATTCTCGGTTCGTTCTGGTTTGTGAAATTTTCTCTCCAGATTTTTCTAGATTGCTGGAAAAATTTGCTCCCATTTTCATAAACAATGTTCTACGATAAACTGGTTCAAGAGTAATTAATTTTCAAAATAAGCGTTGTCAACGAAAATCTCGTTGGAGTTTCGTTTGGAGTCTTCTGCGAAGATACCTAGATTAATTCGAATTTTTAAATATTGTTTCAAAACTATGTTCCATCTTCTAAAACCTTTTTCCAAATCCTGAAAATGTTCATCTACTGAAATACCCTCGCCAAAAATTTCATCCCGAGCGGCTTCAAATAATAACCATTCACGTCCGATTCGTCCGATCGTTGTAATCGATAAAAATTACTCCGGTAACTACGTTAGTATCCGGTCCCTCCTGTTAGTAGCTAGTCTGGTACCATTGGGCCAAAGTAGAAGGACGAAACCGGCAGGCATCAAGGCAACAACACAAGAATGTGTACTGTGTCTGTCAGTATAAATCGTCATCGACATGAACGAGCGGAATTCATTCTCGGGCTCTCGATTTGTCCGATGTTGTTGATATCAAGAAATAGTCCCTGTGCGGCTACCCCTCGTCCCCTCATACGGTGCACCCAGTCTTAGTCAACACTCCTTACCAGCCAGGCAGAGCGAGCAAATACATACACTTTGATCAATGTTCCAATATCGATGGCAGGACTGTAGTACCGTTGTTGCTTTCCGTCTTCCTGTGCAAAGATGGGTTTGTCAAAGATGCTGTGAACGACTGTGTCTAGTAGAGGATTTTACTGTCAGATCGAAATAAAATGTTCTGTGCAAGTTGTTTTCGACTCTTTTTTTTTTGTTTCGCTTCGAATTCGAAATAAAGACGATTTGCTCACTTTTCAATCCTAAATCTTCCACAGGCGTGCCGGGGCGGTCGGTTCAGTACTTCCTCCAAAATGGCTTTTCCGGGCGCGTTTGTTTTCCCTTATTTATTTTTCACCGGCCTTCGGTTTCCACTGCCTGCCTGCCACCGTCACCACGCCGCAGTGTGATCCGATCCGTTTCAGCCAATTCCGCAATCTCACCAAACTTAGATTTGCTCCACGACGAGTGCACACGTTCGGAAAACAGGCAAGCACACCACGGATGGATGAATTGCTGTGGAGGAAAATCTGTCGTATCTTTATCGGGAGATTTCAAACCCTCTTCAGAATGGCTTCGAATTTGCGATGACGACGACGACGACAACGACACCGAGCGAGGACGGATTCGTCCCGTTGTGATTCGAAAAAATCGACTCGCTGCTGCGGCTGCTGTTGAAAGGGGTGCACTTCGCAGAAGGCGAACAAATTTATTCATAGACATATCAGATGAGCGATCGATCGGATTTCGGTAAACGGGAAGGCGCACCGGGACCGGTATTTTTTGTCACCATTAGCCGTTGTGGGACACACAATACGGATGATGATGATGATGATGATGCTGATGAAAACAATGATGGGAATGATTTTTGCTTGAATGAGAATGCTATTTTTAGTTTGGATTACGCTACAGCTTTATTGGACAGTATCATCGGAAGCCGATGGTTTATTACCACTTTCATTCAGCTTTTTCTACTCAGGCCAATGTGTTCGATTATTCTGGTAATTTTATCTAAACGGCGATTGATTGTTGTGGTCAATTATAAATATTTATTCGAAGTTGCAATCTCCACATTTATTTATTTGTTTATTCGGACATGTTGAAATCTATATCCAAACATATTTAATATGATCCGCGCTACAATGTCGCGAAATTAAACTTTGAACAAATCAGGAAATGAAGGAAAGAACTGCTAGTAACATTGGTGTGCTATTATAAGTGTCTAGGGGATTACTTTTCCAATCGATTGTGCAGCACGTAATCCCTGTAAATCCGGTGATATATATCACTGCATTTAGATACAACCATGAAAGCCGAAGGGAACACTCACCCTTCGTGCTTATAAAGTATACAACTTGACAAAATGTTTTGTTTCAGGATTAGTCGAAACTTTGCACTCTTTTCTTGCATCAATATAAAATTTATTTTTTATTACTGCTTTAAACCCCATTCGTTGGGCTGTTGAATTGTAGCCAACCGATTGTCTTAGATGAAATCAGCCTATATTTGAGGATATGAGCGCTTTATTTAAGTATAGTGATCTGGCAGAGAGCTAGGTTTGGATAGTTTGTATATTACTAATTTTGATTGGTGGTTTTTGTGACTCTACTTGGTTAGAAATGCGGACAAGATCTCGATAGCTAAAGCTTGCTTCAGATAGTATTTCAGTTATTTATTAATAAATTCAAGATCTGTTCTTACACAAATGTAGCATTTTCTTTATACTTTTAAGAAAAAATACGTTTAAAATTATTCATCGCGGTTTCGAAGGAATTCTCGAACTTTTCCTGTAATACGGCTCATTAGGCGGCGCACACTTTCTTCGTCCATCGTTTTGGCTATCTTGTTCCACCAGGTCTTCATGTGATTGATGTCTTTGACAACTTTTCCCTTTGCCTTGAGTCTCCTTTTTATGATTGTCCAGTATTTCTCTATAGGGCGGGCGTAACTGGGTGGTTTAAGGTCTTCCGGAAAAAACTGGGCCCTCTTTCTCTGCATACCATTCTTGAACGACTTTGCTGTAATAACAGCATGCCAAATCTGGCCAAAACATCACGGGATGGTGGTGGAATCGAATGAACGTTTTAAGAGACACTCCATTTGGTACAGTTCCGACGTCATTGTCTTATTTGTAACGAAAACTTTTGTTTTTCTGCCACAGTTGCAAATGCCCTGCCAAATCATAAATTTTCGTGCAAATTTGTCGGCAAAAACAAATTTAAAGTTGCTTGGAACATCCCCCCGAGCCGTTGCCAAGTAAAATTTTTGACCTGGCATTTGCCCGAAGTCAGCCCTGACGTAGATTTTATCGTTCAGAAGACACCCGTCGAACTTGCTTAGTACCCGGTCGTATAGCTTTCGAGCACGGATTTTGGCCACACTATTCTGTTTTATGGTTCGATTTGGCTGTTTGTTAGCTCGATTCGACTCGATTCCTTCCCGGAGAGGAATTCTCACGGTACTATGGGCAGCACCGAATTTTCCGACCAAAACACGATCCGATAGATTGGGATTCCTCTTGATGGTCTTCAAAATCTTACCACGCGGTTTTCGGTCGACAGTTCCACTCCGACGATTGAGGCTTCCGAATCGTCGTAAATGTTTCCTTATACCGTTTGATAACGCGCTATACGGTATTTCTGGGCAATTTCAGCTGTTTAGCAAGCCTAGATGCAGACCACAATGGATTTTCCAAATAACTGTGCACAATTTTTCCCCTTCTTTCGGCTTCCCTGTTGTTTGTTTGAAAAATACAGCCGTTTTGCGGAATGTCAAAAATACAGAGGTGAAGCTAACAAAATTTCCGACACGTGAGCGCCAAGAACTTCCAAATCCGTCCACCAAGAGCGCCACAATATGAGCAAAAGTTTGTTCCTATTCTAAATGAAGCAAGCTTTAGTAACTTCGATGAGGCAACGGATATGTTCTTCAGAAATCCTAGTATTTGAACTATATAACAGTACTAAAACGAATGTAGCGCGCATAGTCTTTAATGTGTTATAACTATTTTCATTAAAATGTAAGTAATTTGCTGATTTTTATGTAATAAACATCAAAACCACTGTTTCTCCACTAGCACGTATTCGCTTAACGGGTGACATCTAAAATTTTGGAATTTTTTTTCTCAAGCTGTCAAAAAAAGACAGATACATGAAGAAGATCTAATTTATCGAAATTAAAGATACATTATCCATTGTTGAAAAAAAATTAGTGTACATTTGAAAACGGTCCGTAATCGGCTGTTCGGCGAAGCTTCCGTTTGATGTCCGAACAGGAGCGTTGTACTGCCGCCATGTCGACTTTGCGAATGCATTCCTTGATTCGACCAATCAACTGTTTGCAATTCGTGGCTCTCCAGTTATTTTTGTGCACCAAAGAACTCAAAATCCCGAAGAAATCTTTGATTGGGCGCACTGAGACAGATTTTTCGGGTCGGGGTTTTTGGGTAAAAATGGGATCGAATGGGTATTCAAGAACGATTGTGTTTTTTGGCGTAATGCGATGATGCTCTATCCGGCCAAAACACGTATTGTCCATCTGCATGATGTTTTTGTAGAAACGGGATCAAAATTGTCTTCAAATATTCTTCTGGTTCTTCTGGTGCATCTTAATTGATAGCTAAACCTGGGGGCTTGTTGTTGAAGAAACGAGAAAGAGAACGATGTCCTTCTGCGTCCATAATTTTAGCTGGTCTTCCACTTCCTTGCTTGCGAATAGTTGTTGGGCATCTTAGGATATGGTAAATAGCCGAAGCCGCAACATATTCGCTTTTTAAATGTTTTACCGTATACTTTTTGCTGAGATTTTTGTGGCAGTTCGTATAAGTGTACAACGCGCTCTCGAAATGCTTCTTGTTTCGACGAAACTTTAAGCAAAACAAGGCAATCATAAACAAAACAAACAATATTGACAAAAGAGGAGAGAGAGAGTTAACACATACGTACCATCATTTTTCTCTGAGCTCGTTTGTTGTTGAGTATAGGGGCCGTGAAAAATTTCCAAAATTTTAGTTGTCACCCGTTACATGTAGGGGTCCAGGGGATACAATTTCGTATCCCCTGTAGGGAATTTAAATTTCGGGACAAAAATATTTGCGGTTAAACAGCATGTCTCAGCTCAATGTGGTCTTCGGCAACTTTTGGAATAAAAAATTGATGCATATTTTAAAGGGGTCGTCCAATATTTAAGCGTGACTTAAACAACAATTTAAGTAATAACTTTTTGAGTAAACCTTTTTTCACCTTTTTGGTTTCAAAATATTAAAGATAAACCAATTTCAAGTAATTTTCGTGAAGATATGAAACTTCTACCTTTTACCCATTTTCAGCAATAAAGCTTTGTTTATAAACGACCCCTCAAATCACATTTCTTCTTGAAACATGTTTATTTCAACAGACAGCTGTTATGGTCTAGGAAATATTTTGCACATAAAAGAGGAACATTTTTGCTGTAGACTGTTTTGCTTTATATGCATCATTTTATAAGATATTACTGATTTTAGGTTAAAAACCGTCTGCTGAAAAATCCGTATATCTTAGCCATCTGCAAGTATCTGCAATTAGTTTGCATACCAATTTGTAGGGAATTATTAAAGCTATCTGCCCAAATGTGTATTTCAGAGAATACCTGGGAATACCTGGGAATAGTGCGGATTTTTTTTCATACATTTTATAATTTAATAAATATGCGTCCTAGCGTCAAACAGTCTTCACAGAAAATATGTATTTCAATATACTAAATAACTTTGTAGAACATTTGAAAGCAATAAAATAATCGTGTGCAAAGTTATTGAGTGTTTTTTAATTGATTTTTAAGTGCTCTTTTTTAACACATCATTATATTTCGTAACCGGTAAGAGATAGATAGTTACTTTATTCAGCAAAGTTGCTTATTTTAGTGTTTTCTGCAACTTTTGGAGAAAAAACTTTTTTTTAAATTAAGTAAACAAAAGTTTGTATCACCCTCACTGAATTCACTGTCACCCTAATAGTGCAGGAAGATGCGCTATATTTTATTATTTTACTTCTCCGAAGACACCACCCTTGAAAAAATACACATTTTTCATCAAATGGTTTTTAGTCTAAAAATAGTTATATCTTATTAATTAATGCAGAAAAAGCAAAACAGTCTTCAGCAAAAATATTCCTCTTTTATGTGCAAAATGTTGTCTAGACTCTAGAACATCACATTGAGCTAACTGTTTAAATAAACATGTCACAAGAAGAAATATGATTTGAGGGGTCATTTATAAACAAAGGTCTATTGCTGAAAATGGGTAAAAGGTAGAAGTTTGATATCTTCACAAAAAATACTTGAAATGGGTTTATCTTTCATATTTTGAAACCAAAAAGGTGAAAAAAAATTTACTCAAAAAGTTATTACTTAAATTGTTGTTAAAGTAACACGTAAATATTGGACGATCCCTTCAAAAGATGCATCATTTTTTCATTCAAAAAGTTGCCGAAGGCAACATTGAGCTCAGACACGCCGTTCAACTGCAAATATATTTGTCCCGAAATTTTAATTTCTGGCCCATAGTGCAGAGGTGATTTTCGCAGGGGGCTGCTCTCTCGCATTGGCTGGGGTTGCCCACATGCCAAATTTTGTTCCATTTACTTGATTAGTTCTCGAGTTTTGAGAAAATTTGTTTTTCATTTGTTTGGGAGCCTCCCCCCCTCTTAGAGGGGGGAGGAGACTTAATACGCCATAGAAAAAAATCCTGTCTCCAAAAACCCCCACATGCTAAATTTGGTTTCATTTGCTTGATTAGTTCTCGAGTTATGAGGAAATTTGTGTTTCATTTGCATGGGAGTCCCCCCTCCTAAAGAAGGAAAGGATCCTAATTCACCATAGAAAAAATTCTTGTCTCCAAAAACCCCCACATGCCCAATTTGGTTCCATATGCTTGATTAGTTCTCGAGTTATGAGGAAACTTGTGTTTGATTTGTATGGGAGCCCCCACCTCTTAAAGTAGGGATAGGTCTCAATTCACCACAGAAAAAATTCCTACCTCCAAAAACCCCCACATGCTGAATTTGGTTCCATATGCTGGATTAGTTCTCGAGTTATGAAAAAATTTGTGTTTCATTTGTATGGAGCCCCCCCTCTGAAAGACGGAAAAGGTTCTAGTTCACCATAAAAAAAAATCTTGCCTCCAAAAGCCCCACATGCCAAATTTGGTTCCATTTGCTTTATTAGTTCTCGAATTATGAGGAAATTTGTTCCATTTGTATGAGAGCCCCCCCCTCTTAAAGAAAGAAAGGGAAATTCACCATAGAAAAAATTATTAAAGGAGGGAGAGGTCTCAATTCACCATCTAAAAAAATCCTGCTTCTAAAAACCCCCACGCGCTAAATTTGGTTTCATTTGCTTGAATTGTTCTCGAGTTATGAGGAAATTTGTATTTCATCTGTATCGGAGCCCCCCTCTTAAAGAAGGAAAGGGTCCTAATTCACCATAGAAAAAATTCTTGTCTCCAAAAACCCTTTCATGCCCAATTTGGTTTCATTTGCTTAATTAGTTCTCGAGTTATGAGTAAATTTTTATTTCATTTGTATGGGAGCCCCCCCTTTTAAAGTAGGGAGAGGTCTCAATTTCCAACAGAAATAAATCCTGCCTCTAAAAACCCCCACATGCCTACTTTGGATCCATATGCATGATTAGTTCTCGAATTATGAGGAAACTTGTATTTCATTTGTATGGGAGCCCCCCCTCTTAAAGACGAAAAGGGTCCCAATTCATCATAGAAATAATTCTTGCCTCCAAAAACCCCCACATGCCAAATTTGGTTCCATATGCTTGATTAGTTCTCGAGTTGAGAAAATTTGTATTTCATTTGTATGGGAGCCCCCCCCCCTCTTAAAGTCGGAAAGGGTCCTTATTCACCATAGAAAAAATTCTTGCCTCCCAAAACCCCCGCATGCTAAATTTGGTTCCATTTGTTTGATTAGTTCTCGAGTTACGAGGAAATTTATATTCCATTTGTATGGAGCTCCCCCTCTTAGAGAGAGAACAGTTCTCAATTCACCATAGAAAAAACTGCTTTCTCCAGAAACCCTCACACGCCAAATTTGGTTCCGTATGCTTAATTAGTTCTCGAGTTATGCAGAAATTTGTTTTTCATTTGTATGGGGAGGGGTGTCTAACCATCATAAGAACCTTACCCAAAATCCCATGCATACAAATTTTCACGCCGGTCGGTTCAGTAGCTTCCGAATCTATAAGTAACACAGAACAGAAGTTTATTTTTATAGGTATACAGAAGTTCATTTTTATAGGTATAGATATGACCATCCGGATGGTATGCTGTTACATATGTGAATGAGCTAATTCTGCCAAATGACAATTCGCTAATTAGCAGATCATGCTAAAAGACAACACTAAGTACCAGCGTTGCCAACCGGATTTTACGAAAATCTGGAAAACGAGAATAAAAATGTCTGGCAAAAATCTGGCTGCCATTTGGCCTAATGGAAGACAATGTGTGAAAAGCGTCTTTTTTTGTCTGATTATGCATCAAAAAGTCTGGAAAATCCAGACAAATCGGGAAGGTTGGCAACGCTGCTAAGTACCATGAAGCAAATTAAGTTAACTAGTGTAATACAGACCTGGAAGCGCGTTTCACCTTCTGCTGTTTTCTTGAATTTTTGACATATGTTTTTAAGAAGCAATCGATTGTCTAAGATCTAAGTTATGGTCATATTTGCCTCTAGTACTGCGTGACATTAGGAACATGTCATAACCCCGCAATAAATTGGCTTCCAAGTGATCTCTTATACGCACTCTGTAACAAATTAAGCCAAACTGCCAAAAGGGCTACAACTTGGTCGATCGCATCTGTTAACGCCTATGGATTTGGGGACACCATAAGGGACAACAACCGGAAGTCTAGCCAACCACTTGCTGCCCTGTCATCCTACACTGATGCGATGTAGTGTCCTCTTCATAAACTCTCCTCATATACTCGTGCAGCGGCGGATCGTTGGTTGCCAGCCAGCCAACCATCCAGCCATCCAGCTTGGCCCGTTGTAGATAGCAAACCACATTGGCCTCTTCCTTCCTCTTGAGCAGCAATTTGCTTTCCGACAACGGCCGGGCCGGGCAACGGATAAGGGTGCGACACAGAGAACCCAATGTTTATTAAACTGCTTACATCTACTTAATAATATTAACAGCAATCAAAACGAAACGAACCAATGAATACACGGTCCGGATCCGATGTTTTGCTCGGCACAAAGCATGTAGGCACGCATATACATACAAATGTATAGACACGCGCACGAGCGGACAGACACGAGTTACTACACAACAACCCGAACCCAATGGCGATGGTTCTGACGTCGCTCACAGGAACGAGAAAAGGGCGAATGTTGGAACATGGAGTAATCGGCGTCCCCTGTTTTCCGGTTTCTACCACGCTAAATGGGTATATACGTACCCCCTGTGTACATTGCAGGATAATCAATTCAGGGTGAGCACGGAAAAATGTTGGCTATTGAACTTGGGTTTTACTCCCAGTCTGCTAGGCTAAAATTACCAAGAGAGTGTGTCTTATGGGAATGGAAAGATGGTTTAATGTTTACGACGTGTCGGTAATTGCAAAGTGCACAACAACAAAAAAGCGCTCGGATGTCTTCATGCGTGGACAGCTCGTATCAGCTTTCAAATAATTGGTCTGGTTGTTATGGGCTTACAATGTTTTTAGTCATGTTGCTAATTTTTCGTGTCCATATCGGTTGGCCATTTTTCGCAATGGATCCTTCCGTTCGGTTCTGTTCCGTTCCGTTCCGTTCGGCGCACGAAAAGAAACGGCGGTAATCGGAGCGAAAGTTTAGCACCACAGCAAGCAGCACACATTCAAGCTGTTGATCAGCCCCAAGCACCAAATGACGACACGACGAGGGTTGCCAAGTGTTACGCCAGATTGTTATCTTATCACATTATTTCTCTTCAATCCGATCCGAAAAACCAAATCTGCCGCGGAGAGAAGAGCACAGCATAGACGATGAACTACTTGCCTGCCCGTTCCAGCGGCGCGCGGTGTGGTGTGATGCCAGGAAATGATGATGCTAAGGCAGATAATGATGTCAACGATGAGTGTGTCCTGCTACTAAACAGATGAGTAATACAGAACCATTTAGTCATTACCGGCTTGTTGAGGAAAGCTACGTTAGAATTGTCCGTAATGGTGGTAGGCAAGATTGTCATTTAAAATGGGCGATTAAGTTCATCTGGGTACTCATCACCTTTTTGTACATTTAACTAATTGTTACGAGCAAACCCCCAACTAGCAGTTGTGTAGGAATCGTGTTTTATTGGTTCCTCAACTCAGAGTTAGAACAAAATCGAGGCAGTTTTAAATTTTGAATATGCGGATATGCTTCTTAAATAGTTTATTCTTTTTTTTTTTAATTTTATTGTTGCCAAAAATTTAGATTGGTATGCTTCCTTTTGATTACACTTTGCTGAATTGTAGAAAGTTCTATGTCGAAGTACGACTCTGATCTAACAAGCTAGTCGTCACATATTCGAATTTCCACTGAAAGGTGCACTTAGTCAATATGATCGTTCACTTGACCCGCAATTGTTCTGTATGCTAACACCTGACTGTCTAAGTCTATCGAATAAAAATGAGACCATGAGTCGAAGTATCGAAAGCGAAACATCAAAAGTCAAGACTTTGCTTTGAGTGCTAACTTTGGAGTACCTCAGAGAAGCATATTGGAACCATTTCTGTTCTCGATCTTTTTATGCTATTTATTAACGCTTTGGAAGAGCTGGTAGCGCTATACAAAGGCAACGTTGCCAAGGCTAATAAAATGTGCATTTAAAGCTCTTCCAGCTTTTAAATAAACTTTCAAGTTAGCAAAACAGTCCCTGGTCAATCAAATTGGAAGTAAATTGAAATTAAGGCGCTACTTTTCAAAGGATGCAAATGAAAATTCATTTGCATAACTTCGTATTCCAACTGACAATCTCCATGCATTTAACAAAATATTTAAAGCATCAGAGTAATTAATCTACCGACATCATTATTGTTTCCAATCTCCATCGAATCAAAAGGCCACCCACCCGGACCGAACCGAACTAATACCATTTGATGTAAGTCGCTTCTACCGATATTGCTATTTGCGGACTACTCGAATCACTTGTTCTCCGGGAGGAAAATGCAAGAACACTCAAAACCTATCTAGGTACCTCTACGCTTTGCCCAACAAGCTCACAATCAAACACTTCTTTCGAGGCTATTTGCCTAGCTAGCTAGCTAGCTATAGCTAGCAAGCTAGTAGACACACAGTAGATCCGGACAAGTCCGACAAGTGGCCGATCCTAGTGCAGAGCTCACTGCAAGAAAATCAACCATGTACGGAAATCGACCCTCTATCGATATGGCGGTGCTCCACACAACCACAGCAGGTAGGCACACAGCCATCAGCTCCGCTTTGAATCAATATGTCGAACGGATGATTGAGTACAGAATTGGACAAAATGTTTGTTTGTATATCTTAATGAACTGACGATAGGAAATGTTTCCATTTTTCATCAATTATTTATACGTCTGCCTATCGACCTCTCCAACTGGGCTGCCGCTTGTATGCACTGTTGTGCCATGCAATAGGGTAGTTTGACTTCGAAAAGACTATTGAGTTGAACATTCCAATAAAGTAAAATTACGTTTAACTAGAAATGAGGATGCGGTTGGAGTTAATACATTTCTAATTGTTAATTGACCTGTGGCATAGACTAGAATATTGCAACCGGCCGAACACAGTTTTGCGCAGTCCGTTTCTCTTTCTGGGTTGGTTGATTTGCATTGCACACAGTTGCTGCTGTAGCCATCGAAGGAAGGAAGACGTGAGCAGAATACGGTTCCCGCCCGAGGAGTTTGTTAGTTTAGTTGCAAGCAGCAAATCTATCTATCTGCTTGCCGCATATGTTACACACGTGCCATCGACCATCGGAACGTCGATAAGAGCGATAACGTTATCTGCGCCAATGTCAATTAGCTCGTTGCATTGTTACCCACTTCTACCCGGCTTCGCCAGTCCAGTCCGGGTGCTTTAATTTGGTAAAACATGATTACGAACCAGAGATAGCGATACAATTTGAATTGAATTGCTAAATCAGCAATCATGTCTTTCCGTTCGGTTAGCTTTGTTTAGCTGCTTTTTTTTTTCGTAGCTAACGATACTTGATAATTAATTTTGTTTGTGAAAGTTATTTCAATTAGCTTTGCCTTTTAATTTGGTATGCCTATTGATCATCGGAATTTTGATAACGACCAATTCATCACTTACCAACAGATTAGAAGTACTTAGTAGCAATTTAGTTTGACATCAATTAGGACCGAACTAAACACACATACATTTGAAACCGTGCTGTTATCAATCTACGTTTCTTAAAATATTATAAACTGCGATTCTCATTATAGTAGTCCTTATTCCCTACGATAAAACTGAGCCTTGACTTGGAATAGGGCTTAACTAATCAGTAAATGAATAGCGGTGACGTTTACTTCTGAATGTGGGTATATGTCAAAATACTTTTGTAATTTCAAGTGGGACTCAGGGTAAAAATTAGCAAATGTGATTGTTGCGTTGTTCAGAAAGTGCCTTTATTCCGTTTAAGAATAAGGCCAGTACAGGTATCTCTGATAATTAATACATTAATGTTTCTCGGGTTCAACCCTATTTTTTACAGCTATCACAAATATCTCCGAAAAATGTCTGATTTATTGGCTCGGCCGTGGGCTTAGGATTAGTAAGGGGATGTAACCGGGATACCAAACCCGGTTTGGATGCCAAAGGAAAAGGAACATTCTACAATGATTACGAATTACGATGAACTAAGTCAATTCTTATAATATACTAGCTGACCCGACAAACTTCGTATTGCCACAAATTAAACTGTATTGTACATAAATCTGAATCTCGGATGACCGTTTTCACAATATCGAGTTTTGCAAGTTTCTGAGGAGTTCATGGGCGTTTTAATATACAAATTTTCCTCACAGTAAAGTAAAAAACAACTCCCCCCATTGCTTAGCCTGATAAAATAAAGCGGATAGCATTTAAATATTCGCTATCATTACAAACCATTTCTCCGAATACCATTTTGCGGAACACCAATTCTCGGTTGACCATAACGCGGAATATAGAGTTTCGCAGAATACCATTACCCAACTGAAGGAAAGTAATAGAGGTCAGTAGATCTAGGAAAATAAATAAACCTAGATAGAGGTAATCTCTATGGGGGCCTGCCCCCGCAGTGGCCAGCGCTTCCGACGGCAGGTCGCCGGCAAAAATCGCGGCTGTGGCCGTCTCGCGCTGAATTATCTAATGTTACTATTGATAGTTTTTGGTGGTCTTGTTATTGATTAATGTTTTATGAAAAAGTCTAAAATTTCTCGAGTTCGATTAGTTTTTGAGTTACGCAAAAATTTCTGTTATTTGTATGAGAGTCCTTATCCCCCTACCATAGGGGTGAGGGGTCTCAAACCATCATTAAAAAATTCCTGCCCTCAAAACCCCCCCACATGCCAAATCTGGTTCCATTTGCTTGATTAGTTTTCGAGTTATGAGGAAATTTGTATTTCATTTGTATGGGAGCCCACCTTTCTAAAAAGGTATGGGGTCCTAATTTATTATAGATAAAATTCATGCCTCCAAAAACACCCACATGCCAAGTATGGTTCCATTTGATTAATTAGTTTTCGAGTTCTGAGGAAATTTGTATTTCATTTGTATAGGAGCCCCCCCGGCCACCTAAAGTGGGGAGCCCATGGAACCATCGAAAAAATTCTTGTCTTCAAAAACACCCACATGTCAAATTTTGTTACATTTGCTTGATTAGTTCCCGAGTTATGTAGAAATTTATGTTTCATTTGTATGGGAGCTCCCTCCTCTTAGTGGGAGGAGGGGTCTCTAACCATCATAAGAACCTTCCCTGGCACCAAAAACCCCTATATGCAAATTTTCACTCCGATCGGTTCAGTAGTTTTCGATTCTATAAGGAACAGGGCAGATAGAAATCCATTTTTATAGGCATAGATTTGTCTGGGAGTCCCCCCTCTTAGTGGGGGGGTTTTTTACCATCATAAGAACCATCCCTGGCCCCAAAAACCCCTATATGCAAATTTTCACTCCGATCGGTACAATAGTTTTCGATTCTATAAGGAACATACGGGCAGACTGACAGAAATCCATTTTTATAGGAATAGATTTGTATGGGGGCTCCCCCTATTAGTGGGGGGAGGGGTCTTTTACCATCGTAAGAACCTTCCCTGGCCCCAAAAACCCCTCCATGCAAATTTTCACGCCGATTGGTTCAGTAATTTTCGATTCTATAAGGAACATAGGGACAGACAGACAGAAATCCATTTTTATAGGTATAGACTAGCTGACCCGACAAACTTCGTATTGCCACAAATTAACCTGTATTGTACATAAATCATGAATCTCGGATGATCTTTGTCACAATCTCGAGTTTTGCAAACCCCCCAGTGGGCGGCGCTTCCGACAGTGGGTCACCGGCAACACTCGCGATCGTCTCGTCCTAAATGATCTAGTGTTACTATAGATAGTTTTTGTAGTCTTGTATTGACTAATGTTTTATGGAAGAGTCTCGAATTTCTCGAGTTCGATTAGTTTTTGAGTTTCGCAAAAATTTCTGTTTTATTTGTATGAGAGTCCATATCCCCCTACCACAGGGGTGAGAGGTCTCTAACTATCGTAAAATAAATTCAAGACTCCAAAATCTCCCACATGCCAAATTTGGTTCCATTTGCTTGATTAGTTCTCAAGTTATAAGGAAATTTGAATTTCATTTGTATGGGAGCTCCCCTCTTAAAAGGGGAAGGGGTCGTAATTCACCATAGAAAAAATTTCTGCCATCTAAAACTCCATTTGCTGGATTAGTTCTCGAGTTATGAGGAAATTTGTTTTTCATTTGTATAGGAGACCCCCCCCGCCCTTAAAGTGGGGAAATCCATAGAAAATATACCATAGAAAATATTCTTGCCTACAAAAACACCCACATGATAAATTTGGTTCCATTTGCTTGATTAGTTCTAGAGTTATGAGGAAATTTGTATTTCGTTTGTATGAGAGCCCCTCCTCTTAAAAAGGTAAGGGGTCCTAATTCATCATAGAAAAAATGGTTGCCTCCAAAAACACCCACATGCCAAATATGGTTCCATTTACTTGATTAGTTCTCGAATTATGAGGAAATTTGTATTTCATTTGTGTAGAAGCACCCCCTCCTAAAATGGGTAGGGGTCCCAATTCATCATAGAAAAAATTTTTGTCTCCAAAAACACCCAGGTGCCAAATTTGGTTCCATTTGCTTGATTAGTTCTCGAGTTATGAGGAAATTTGTATTTCGTTTGTATAGGAGCCCCCCTCTTAAAGTTGGGAGGGGTCCTAATTCACCATAGAAAATATTCATGCCCTAGAAAACTTTCACGTGCCAAATTTGGTTCCATTTGCTTGATTAATTCTCGAGTTATGAGGAAATTTGCATTTCATTTGTATAGGAGCCCCCCTTCCTAAAGTGGGGAGGGGTCCCAATTCATCATATAAAAAAAATTTGTCTCCAAAAACACCCACGTGTCAAATTTTGTTCCATTTGCTTGATTAGTTCTCGAGTTATGAGGAAATTTGTATTTAGTTTGTATAGGAGCCCCCCTTCTTAAAGTCGGCAGGGGTCCTTTTTTACCATAGAAAATATTCTTGCCCTCGAAAACTTTCACATGCCAAATTTTGTTCCATTTGCTTGATTAGTTCTTCAGTTATGAGGAAATTTGTATTTCATGTGTATAGGATCCCCCCTCCTAAAACGGAGAGGGGTCCCAATTCATCATAAAAAAAATTTTTGTCTCCAAAAACACCCACATGCCAAATTTGGTTCCATTAGCTTAATTACTTCTCGAGTTATGAGGAAAATTGTGTTTCTTTGGTACAGGAGCCCCCCCCTCTTAAAGTGGGGAGGGATCCTAATTTACTATAGAAAATATTCTTGCCCTCGAAAACCTTCACATGCCAAATTTGGTTCCATTTGCTTGATTAGTTCTCGAGTTATGAGGAAATTTGTATGGAAGCCCCCCCCTTTTAAAGAGGAGAGGAGTTATAATTCCCCTTATAAAGAGGGGAGGGGTCTCAATTTACCATAGAATAAATTCTTGTCACCGAAAACACCCACATGCCAAATTTTGTTCTATTTGCTTGATTAGTTGTCGAGTTATGCAGAAATTTGAGTTTCATTTGTATGGGAGCCCCCCCCTCTTAGTGTGGGGAGGGGTTTCTAACCATCACTAAAACCTTTCCTGGCCCCGAAAAACCTCTACATGCATATTTTCATGCCGATTGGTTCAGTAGTTTTCGATTCTATAAGGAACATACGGACAGACAGACAGACAGAAATCCTTCTTTATAGGTATAGATTACATTACATTCACAATGATCATGTTTCCAGCGATCGGTTTTTGGGGTTTAGCGATGGATTCCCGTTATAAATACTGCGCACTAGCTCTTAGGTCTCGAGGGTTTGGAGGCGGGTTCGACTCTATGGTTTAAAGCTTCTGTCGACTACCGCGAACGCCCAGGTCATGCTGCGCTCAATTTACTTTGTAGTCCTATCTTGCGACAGTGCATAAATGCCAGGGGGATGGAAGATGATATTTGTTCCATGGGTCGGGCCCTGATAAGTTAATAACTACCGATGGTCCGAGATTTTTCTTCCTATTGGTGCAATTGGGGTTGTTTGTGTTCGAAAATTGACGGTGAGTGCGCGGTTGAGGTTAACTGGTGACCGGTCAACCGGTCCATCCCTGTTGGACAGGGGGCTGGATAGTTTTCAAAAAAGTTGATTCTTTAGCAAACTGTGACAAAAAAAAACAAATAAATTTATCGTGTGATATTTTCTAAATTTGCTATGAAACAAATAACAAATGACTAAAAAAGATAGAATAGGCATTTGAATGAAATGAAATTTTATTAGGCAACCAAATTCAGGTTGGTCGCTAAAAATATTTCACTCCATTACTCCATTTGAAAGCCTTATTTCAAATGAATGCCATTTGTTAATTGTTTTATTGCAAATTTTGGAAATATCACATGATATAGATCTCAAGCGTTGCTAAAAATTCAATTTTTTTCAAACTGGCCAACGAGTGGTCCACTGTTTCGACGTAATAAAAGTATAATACGAAATTAATACAAAAGTTCCAATATTGGATGACCTAATGTCAGTATAGTTGTCCCGTTTCAACGAGAATTGCTCACGAACATGACGCTGCAGCAAGTATTTTGATCCGTCGTAGTATCGTAGTATTTATCACCCAGATGTTTTTCTTCATTCCGCGCTTCTTTTTCTTGCAGTGTCGCTGTTATGTGAGCGAACTGTCAATTATCCGCGCTTGAGTGTCGGTCCACTGCACAGTGGGGATTTTTTTTGTGCAAAAAGTCCTTATCTCAAAATACCGCTGGGCTACATTCAACATTGATATCAAAAGAAAGGTTTTTTATGGGGATTCCAATGGTGTGGCTCTTGTTTACGGCACGCGTCTGTTCCAAGAAGTTTTAGCCAAATGAAAAGCATTTTAGCACGATCTTTTTTTGAGCAAAACAACCAAGAAACAACCATTTGTCGTACTCAAATACCATGTCGTTAGATCCCGCTTCAAGATACGCTTCAAGATAGTTTATTTATGGTGAATTAATTTTATCCCCGTGGAATCCGGTGATATAAACTTTTATATCTCTTCACGTCGAGTAAAGTAGGGTAAAATGTCCTTCTTTTGCCAAAAACGACTGGAAACAGCTGCGTGCCTTAAATAAGCATCACACCATTGGGATCCTTACAAAAATATCATTCTTTTGACATCAAAAGATTGATCCTAGATCAGCGGCATTTGGAGATATAGAGAAAAAGACTGTTTTTTTTCGAAAAAACTGTGCACTGGAAGTTTCACTGTCGGAAAAAAGGAGTGTGTGTGAAAAATGTGGGAGTGTGTGTTTATTTTTCACTCATTCCAACTTACTACTACTAGGTTTAGATCACCAAACTCCTAGTACCAGGAAGTATGTATAACATGTGATAATTTGCCCATGAACAAGAGGCCTCATTACACACCTCGATCTAAGACCATTTTTGTAACTTACCTTGGCAAGAGGCTTCATTGTTGATAAATGCAGAATTCAGTATGAAAGAAGGATGTGATGTGGCCTGAGAATAAACTCTTTCTGTACATAGTCGAACATCTATTTTTCTGATACTACTATGATTCGAACCCACGATCAGTGGCAGGCCCGGTAACTTTGCAGGTTGCTGTGATATTCTATAAAAATTCAGCTGGCCTACTGCTCGATTTCGCAATATCCTAGGCCGGTAACCCCTAAGCGTGGGACCCTGTTCAATTAACTTACCGTTATCTTTGACGTGTTACCCAACCGTTTCATGTTGCTACCGACACCATCATATGGACTATTTCCGTATAGTGTGACGTTGGAAATTTTTGAACTAACACCATCACATGGATTTTTTTCATGTGACGTTCCAGTCTAGAGTAGAAAATTGCATGGAAGTCAATATTATTGTCTTTGCCCATCGTCACTCACATTGTCTCTTAAGATGGTGGAAATAATCTGATTTTTCACTATTTATTTTATAGAAGGTTTATAGGGTAAAGAACTAGTTTTAAGCAGTCTAAACGGGTCACTGATTGTTTTACCTTATTACAAGCGATGGGTTGACTAAGTGGGGGATATCAGCATACCAATCTTCTTGCTATCTTTAGTTCTTCAAGCTGTTACCATTGGAAGACACTATTGTTGAGCTAAACTTTTGATTTTTCGCTTTAAAAGTTGGAGCGGCGGAACTAATTTTGAACACACCGAACCCATTTTCACCCGCAAGGTGCTTTTTAAAGCAATCCTGAAATCTGAATTTTTTTACGTCCCCTTAAAAAATCCCTCGAACTTTTCCCCCTATTCAGTAAGTTCGCGTTCCTATCCGCGACCTACTAATCGGCATCTGATGCGTAATCGGCATAGCGTATCGGCATAGATGCGTAAAATGCCATCTGTCTAAATTGTTTATTGGGGTATACACTCACCGCACCGTTCGGCAAACGGTATTCGTCGTCTCTTTTATTCTCTGGTGTTCTTATGGGAAACTGCGAGTTTGACGTCTCACTCGCTGTTCATAAGGATGGTGGGAGAACAAAAGAGGTAAACATATAGCAGTACAAACGATCCGAGTACAAACGATCAGAACAGTGTTGTCAAAGCAAATAACATTGAAACACATCGTTGCTTTATTAAATCACTGAGAAAATCTCCGAAAATTATTGAAAAAGCTGTCTTTTGTGTTGTTTTTAATAAAGAAAAATTAATTATGAACATACATTTCTCTTGAAAGTATTGAACCACGTTTTCACCATGGGAGGTTTCAGGTAATTTCAAACTTAAAATTCTTATTTCCAGAACCGAAACAGTGTCTTGGCAACACGATAGTTCATCAGTTGTGCTGCAGCTGCTGCTAGTGGTGAACAGGTTCCGTCAATTCAGAATTTGTTTTCAGTTTTGTTAGAAAATAATAAAACTTTTGGCTAGTGAGAAAGCCTTAGATAATAGAAAAAAAGAGACTGAATAATATGGTATGTGACAATTGAGTGCTTGACTTTCAGAGTGGTTGTAATCAGTGCTGAAAATTTGATGAATTCGTTAGTAGCGAGGTGGCGATTGCCTTCAGCAGCTGAAAAATGTACGTTTTTGGACAACAATTTTTAATTCATCATATTTCTTGTCGGAAACCCAGTAAATTGTGTTTGTGTGAATCAAATGTATGGTTAAGTGATTTGTGAAGATGATCCTATCAAAAGATTTTGAAAATATGAATAAAAAAGTGCATTTTCGGATCATTTATGTTCAACTGATTATAATAGGTAACACTGCTTAACTCGTTCCTTACCCTAACTCTGCAACGTAAAAATTATTCCGTAAATGATCTCGCGGCTAATACTTTCTCATTCGCTAAAAAATCCAAGGATCCGTGAATTACTAATATTAGTTTGACATTACAATAGGCTACGCTAGGAATTTATTTTTTGTTGGTTTTTATCAAACATGTTTAATTGGTTGATAATAGAAACCCAAATATCATTTTCAGTTTTAAAACTGTTGCAGAATAAGCAGTATTATTCATTAGTTTTACTGCCGCTACTCTCATAACAGTCCCATTTTCATATAAAATCCAATAGAAAATGAGACTCTTATGCGAGTAGCGGTAGTATAAGTGTGTTATAATTTCTAAATTTGGGATGCGAAATATTCGGGTAAATCAGTGTGTTCTCTGATTACGTTTTCCTATTGACGTCAATGGTTGTTTTTGTGGTCGAATACCTTTCCGGGTGCCGTAAAAGTTTGTCTTTCTCAACTACTGTTAGGGTTTCTGAATGAATGGGGTAAGCTATCTGACGATTGCAAAGACCACCCTTGATTCCCACGGCACAGCGAAGCACAACAGATATCACTAAGTTCTCTAGTTATATCAAATTCAATATGAAAACGAAATAGCTTATAATTTACTTTTGAGCCATCCTAAACGCTATCTGGAAGTCGAAACTCCCATCTTCTTCGTCTAGAACAAATGAACTCCCTGCCCCGGAAGCACGGCACGGCTAAGACGGAAGCACGACGCACCACTGCCTGTTTTATGGAATATTCAAAACGATTCTCGTGATAAAGGTTTCTGGGGATTTAGCCAATTTGTGCTACCCATTCCGAGAAAAGTTTTCCTTCCTTTCCTTTCGGTTCTACTCTCATCGTTTGCAATATTTCCAAAACGGTCCTATAGCATCAGTTTCCATCAACCCGTCCCGCAGCTCGCATCCCAAACCGCTCCGCCGTGTCTCGGGTGCCTGGCGTTCGTGTGTATAGTCGTTTTCCGACATGAAAATGAAACTCAAGTTGCTCATTATGAATGGATAATTAATATTTTATTCTCGTAATCAAAGTAGTTATGCGCGTTTACTCGAGCAGGAAACAGAGACCTTCAACGGGTGGTAATTGAGAGTTTTTTTTTCACCGCTTACTCCCGAGTCCAGAGAGATTCCAGATGTAAAATCGTACATTTTAAACACATTTTTTCTCATGATACCCAACAATCTCGGAAGAAAAAGAAACTCAGTCAATCATTTCTTAGCTTTAATATGCTCTGTCCCTACCATACCATCTGAACAAACTGTCCTGTAGAGCAAAAAAAAAGCAAATTTTTCCCCCGCAAAAAGCATGCCAGTGCGAGTTGAAAAGCACTTCGGCATAATGGTTTAATGGCCGTAAATTAGATTCGTTTATAACTCACTGACAGCCAATCGACCGCGATGCTTAACTGAATATTTGTTTGTATTGTTGATGCTGTTTTTGTTGTTGCTGTTGTTATTTTGATAAGAGCAAACGGGTGCGGTGGTGGGTGGGTGGTGGGTGCTGTGCTGTGGCTATAGGCTGTAATCCAATCAAAATTCTCTTGCGCTTTCGGAAAAGCATAGCTTTTTCAACACCCAAAGTCAGTCTAGTATGTAGATTTTATGGGCTCCATCCACCAGCACACGGGATTCAAACCGCATGCCATGCCGGACGGAAAGCAGCAGCAGCAGCAGCGCGTTCGAGTGGAATGGAAACCGGCAAAATAATCACTGCAGCCAATTGATCCAAAAGGGGGAAGAGGGGAGGCTTCGTCTATTTATAGTGGTTTATTTTTTGATTGAACGGAGATTATGGCATTTGAAGAGTTATTATATTATATTTTTGCTGTTTTTGATCCACGGTATGCGAGCGAGAGGGTACACATGATGATTGGTGGTTCGATGAAAGGTCTATACACAAATTATTATCGGGTTTTGGATGCCTGCCTGCCTGCTTGCCTGTTTGCCTGCCTGGTGGGTAGGTTGCCGGTGGGTACTGGAAGGGATTTTAATGCGATTGTTGTATCAATTACCGATACACAAACATTGCCGCAGTGTTTAGCTTGATTAAGATCAGCTTTTACATTGCAGCATAATATCGTGACTCACAATGGGTAAACTAATTTTTGGGAAACTATCAATTTCATTGCTGCGCTTATCAAGTGGTAGCACATTGGTAGCGCAATTTAGTTGATTAGATCTTAACGTTGATACTGTGGAAGTATCAAATAACACTTGAACGATAATGCAACAGTCGATCTATGGTTAAAGCAAACAATGATTCCTACTGGCTTACTCTAGAGCTTTAAAAATCTTGCTCTATGTAAGTTAACTTCTCAATTATCTAAATTGATGTCGTGTTGCTGCGCAAGCCATTTCAATTTTATAAGGCTTGTTGAATTCAGAAAACTTTTATGGTATTAATTTTCTATGCTCTAGAAATAATAGCCTTTTTGCATAGCTAAACACAATTGGCTTGCCACATTTATATTTTAAACCACATTTATATGACATTTTCAAAGGAGAAACGGAGTCGTTTTATTGTTGCAAAATTTTATTAAGAGTTTCTAATAATGGATTGTCAAGAATTTGCCTTTCGAATTAAAAAAAAAACGACTATATCACTTTCATTACGCTTACTTATAAGACACCAGTTCTGAATATATTACGGTGTCGTTGCGCACTTTCCTAAACCGTTTTACTTTCTAAACATCATATTAGTCCAAGGTTCACGAAAAGTAATCTCCGTCGTGTTGGAACGGGTGAATTTTGTCACTTTTTTCATAAACAGAAATAAGCGAAATCCCAGTAGTTAGGATGTGTGTCTAATTGTCGTCTGTGTCTAAGAAGTAAAGCGATTACGCTAAAAATGTATGGAGAAATTTAACCTTGAAGCTTATCGTTGATTTTTAATATTTCTCAAATGAAAAACAATGTCATTACTACTTACCATACAATTGTTACATTTTTAATAAATCGATTGGTATACGAACCATTGAAAATCGTTGAAAACTGGCAGAGTTAGTAGCTTTCAAAATCTTTCACTATTTCGTAACGTTCGCCTAAATGGATTGGCACATTGCAATAAGACATAGTACTACGTCAGAAGGTTTGTGCTAAAGAGAAAACTTCAATGTTCAGTTTAACAGATCGTTTTTAATGAACCTGCTGAGGGTTTATCATGAAAACAAGCCAATCGTCGCATGATTCCATCTCGAGTGGTAGGGGCTATAAGAGTCAATAGGATCGTAGCACTAGCCCCGCAATTGTCCTGTGCTCTAACAGCTGGCTGCGAAGTCTGTTCTCATCTAATCTAATCTTACACTAATGCAACAATTCTTAAAAGCAATGGAGAATAACGATTACTTGAATCAATCATTTATCCTGTCTTCTGTCTAGTGCCAGGCCAGCTGGGCAGAATGTATCACAGGGGGGCCAGAAATAATATTTAATTCCATTAAACTTTTTGGGAAGGAAGAAAGCGTGTACCTCCCGTACCAAACGTTTCCCATATAGATAATGATTTATTTACAGTCGTTGGAAGTAGTTTTGTTAATACAGGTTAAGTGATACGGTGAACCGTCATGGATGAACTAATGGTATTTAGACCAGAAGCTAGACTCCAATTGGCCGAGGATATAGCGCCTCATTTCGCTCTGTGAAAATAGGTTAATCTTCCAAAAATATTAGTTTAAATAATATAACACTTATAAATAAAGTCGTGTGGTTCAATGGCTGCCTAAAACTACAGTTGTAATTGGATTTTAGGTTTAGATCTTAGATTTGGAACTGCAAACCACACGACCCCGCAACTCCTAGCTTGGTTACTCAATTATACAAATTGAATTATTTCTAGGTATGGCCACGTGGAGGCGCTAAGTAGGGGTTTGGGATGACTGGAGCTATGTTGGGTGCTTTTTCATAGTTACCTTCCCCATTTTATACCACTAACAGCTGGTAGCGGAATCTTTTGTATACAAACTGAAGATCATGTTTCGAATGTAACACCTAATTATTACATTTGCTTTGCCTAGCTATGTATTTTTACCATTTTTCTGGATCGAAGAGTTCTTCTTTAGAAGCAAACCAACCTACTCAACAAGTGCGTTTTCAATCGATGGAAATCGGTTATAGTCGGAAGGAACAAAGTAAGCCGCATATAAAGGAACTTCCCAACCAAATAACTTAATCGTTTCCTTGACCGGTTTTGCAGTGTGTGATGGACCGTTGTCATGCAACAAAATCACTTTGTTTTGCCTCTTTTGGTATACTGGATTCCACTGAAAGATTCATATATTGTCAGTAGCATTCAGTATTTTCGGTTTTGTTAGGTTTGAATAGCTCATAGCAGAGCAAACTTCTACGATCCAAAGCATTGTTTTTCTTTCATAGCGATTTAGCCGTACAACCGATGTTGGTGGCTCCCTTGTATTTATGCAAGATTTTTGACGGTTAGGATTCTTTATTCTGGTTTAATAATTCTCTATTGCTCGTCTTTCTCTCTCTCTCTCTCTCTCTCTCTCTCTCTCTCTCTCTCTCTCTCTCCGTTCTCTGTCTCACCTCTCTTTGTCTCCTCGATCGTTTCTCTGTCTTCTCTTGCGTGCTTCTCCATCTTCTCTTGCGTGCTTCTCCATCTCTCTCTCCTCTCTGTACTCTCAGTCTCATCTATGTCTCCTCTCTGTCCTCACTTTCTCTCTCCATCTCTGTCTTCTCTCTCCGTTCCTCTCTGTCTTCTCTTTTGTGGTCTCACACTCTCGCACACATATACACACCCTCTCGCCTCTTTCTTTCTACATGTCTATGTTTTTCTTTCTCTCGTCTCTTTTTCTCTCGGCCATGAAAATGAAAATGAAAATTTGGCTTGCGTCGAACGGACTTCTGTCGACAAACTTGTTCTTTACAAAAAGAGAAAAAAAGCTACCAGTGAGTTTGCGGTTTACACTCTTCAATATGAACGCAAAGCGGGAGAACGATTGTTGGATTCTCTGGAGAGGCCACATATGGATTGTATGCTGCAGTCTCGCAAGCGGCAAATTGACTGCATTCAAAGAACAGTCAAATGATAGTTTTGGAAGCGTAAGTTGAATGCAGAAAGCATACGGGTAATTCCGCTTCAAGTGACCGAGAAAAAGTACAAACTTGTAATCGACCTTCTCGGATCCGAACCAAATTTTGTCAGATTCATTGTTCGTTTCAGGTCAGCAAGAAAAAAACCCTAAGTTTGGTGCCGATTGGACGTCCTCTCGATTAATGGGAGTACACTCAAATCGCTTTTTACGCAAAGGATACGTTCCGCATAAATCAGAATCGCATAAAAAACGGTGTAAATTCCGAAATTCGCGTAAAAAACTGCGTAAATTCCAAAATTTGCATGAAAAACTGCGTAAATTCCAAAATTTGCATAAAACCGCGTAGATTTCAAAATTTGCGTAAAAAAACTTTGGGAATATCAACACTTCGCGAAAAAATAAACTAATTGAGCACATCCACGTACATTCCTCACGAAATTGCGTAAAAAACGCGTTAATTCCGAAATTCGCGGAGGATTTTAGAACCTCAACAGTAAGGTTAAACTCAAATAGCCTTATTCGCTCTGGTGAAAGCAGCAGCAAACTAATTATATTTCTAGCTATTTCACAACAATCGCCATAATTTAATGAAGCTTTTCGCTTTATTCTTTACAATTTCTAGTAGTATTGCTACGCCTTCTGGTGGAAACACAAAGTGATGCTATCTTTGCAGCAATCACAATGAATTTGCTATTGAAACCGGTTGGACTCCACCGCTGTCACCATAAATGTAGGACCACGCGGGGTTTTTACACTTTTGTTTACTTACACTAAGGAAAAGGACACACATTATTTCTTATATTACGACCCTCAATATGGAGTCTGCTTTATAATATTACGTTATTCGCTATAAATTTACCCTTTTTACTTTCTTTTTCCCTGAAAGGTTTATCCACATGAATGCTACGGCGCAGTTAAGGGGCACTAGCCAAGTAACAATTTTAAGTTTCATTACGTTCCGCTAGTGGTTTTCAAGACCAATTTAATCACCAAAACTCATGAGTATCACCTAATCTTTCTGATGGCCGCCTTCCGACCAAGGGGCCCACTATTCAGAAGGTTTTTCATAACCTCTATAAGAATGAGATCATAAGATGAAGTAGTCTTATCATGTCCTGCTGAAAGCAGCAATAAAACCGATTATGCTTTTCGCTGCTTGACAGTTATTTAATAAAGCTTTTCGCTCAAAGCATACGGCTTGTTTTGGAGAAAAGCTAAATCAATCCGCCAACTCTACTTCACGACAAAGCCACCCTCGGTTAAACAATCGATAATTAGACAACCCGGAATGTGATGAGAACTACGCGCATACTATGCGCCTTCCTTTGTGGCCAGGTGCTTCGACCACCGAAGATAAATGTAGCAGGATACGCCAACTTTGTTAACTTGAAAATACATCCGTGAGCAGAAAAGTTAAAGTTTTACTGTCAGATCATCCTGATCGATTTGGTTTATAGCGACTATAGTAAAATATTCCATTGAATAATAATTAAATTTTAACAGTCGCCAATGGTTTGCAGCACATGCGCATTAAATTTTATCGTGCATATTGACATGATACCTAGGTGGATAAAATCAACGCGCTATCGAAATTTTGCAATTTTCGACAAATGGTCGTTTCAACAAAATGAATATATTCAGTTAGTCAATCTAAGTTTCTAGCAAAAGCATTTTAATTGCTTCCTGTGACAGGAAAACCTATTAATAATAACTTTCTGCAAAACGCTGCTTTCATGAATTTTTATTTGCGAGTTAAAACAGAGTACTACAATATGTCAATATGGCCTCGCATAAAAAATGATTTCGGTGTTGAACTCTAATGTTCTCCATAATAGCAGCAATAAATCTGATTGGTCATGGTGCTACCGTTCTGTTAGCTCGGATTCACGCGGTTTGAAAAGCAACCGTAATAAGATCAATTGGTGGATTGGATCAATTGGATTTCAATTGGTGCGCCATATTGTATTGCTACGTCTCACGTATGGTAAGTTTATAAGAGACGTGGTGCAGCCAATTAGTTTTATCGTGGTAATATAAATATCTACAATAAATTTGCTTTATTAACAGTTGTGTTATGGTTTTATAGCTATCTATAAGTGTGTTCTGATTTGTATACTCTTGGTATTGCGTAATATCATTATAAAACTAGAGGTAATGATTAATACCACAATAAAACAGTGTTGAGAAGCCTACACTCGTGTGGTCAAATTTTGTCACACACGCGTACTCATCCTAAAGAATGCGTCGGCGTAAGCGCCCCTTTTGGACTCTCGCTCGTACTTATTCATGCATTGCGAGGATTTTTTGCGAGTGCGTGTGTTTAGCTAACAGCTACGGTCGCCACACTCTTTCTTCGTTGCTGCCCGAGTTGCTGACGCCGATTACTCGCGGGTGCTCGTACTCCCGTCCGTGAGTAGATTCGGAAGCGAAGCTGAAGAAGAAAAAGTAATGCAAAACCTGTATCCCAGCCCAATGCGCCTCTATGCCTCACGGCCTGCTAATTGCTCAGGAGGTATTTGACTCGGGAATAAGCTATGCAAGAAGACGATGTGAGAATGTGCGTGCGCGAGTGTGTAGGTAGCAGAATGTCTGCACACAGGAACGGTGACTGTTTGTTTTACGCTTGTGTGTACGGCGTAAAGCGTTGAGTGCTATGCTTCTCATACTTACTCGCGTGAGAGTATCCAACGTTGACTTCTCGCTCGATTGGCAACATTGCAATAACACCTTTATAACATTTAAGTGAAACCAAGTGGCTTTGAATTGTTACTTGGGAATTGATCGAAGAGATTATCATGCATTTTTACACACTGTTTTACTTTCAGGACATCCACTTGTTCTAGGCTCAGTTCTATCCGTGACCCATTGGGACCCCCGTAATCCATTGGGACGAGGAAGCTTTGGCATTTTTTTCTAACATTTAATAGACGGTGTATAGAACCGGCGCCAGGGCCTTGGGCAGCAAAAGTTGTTTACACGCGATTGTCTGATTCACTATTTTCCTACAGTGCTTGAAATTTATGCATTTTTTAATAGTGATTTTCTGAAATTCAAAAAATTTAATCAATTGATGCTGAAATGTTTCTGTACTCGTAAAGTGCATCCCAATATTGTTAACAAAGACGCCGTCCTATATCAAATCGTCTTATATTAAATTCTGAAATCTGCTAACCGTCAATTACTTAGGCAACAGTAGCAACGATGCTCGCAAAACATGGTAACGATTGCGTAGTAATAGTTTAAATCTAATTGAAATTCATGAGCTTCGATGTCGTTGAATGAACTGGTCTAACATTATTCAGCTGGTACGTACAACCAGTACCTACAAGATGTGTGAGAGGAGATGGTCGAGCGACAGACTTCATCCGTGTCGTCCCTGTGATAGTTTATTATGCGCCAACAGCTGATGGCCGTAGGACAACGGTCCGGTCCGGCTCGGTCTGGCCCGGCCCGGCCCGATTGGATTGGTGATGAATTTTAAAACATACTGACGAGAAAGCAAAAGACCGTGATGGCGACAATTTTCGTTGCCGTGCTTGCTCCGAAATACAATACACTTTGCTGAGTAGTCGTTTTTTTCCTCGTCACGATATTCCACTTGCTAAAGGGTATATAGAGACTGCAATAAAAATTATATATGGGTAATATGAGTGTGCCCCCTAGGGTGACCTTAGGATCGAAGAACCGGTCAAGTTTGTTTTGGACGAGAACATGAATGGATAATTGAAAATTGTTTCATGCCCAGAGTGAATTCGGTTGAGAATGTTTTGCTTGTTTTTCTGAATGGCAAAACCACCCTAGCCAATGTCAGCTTTCAATAGCGCTGGAACTCTGGCTAGAGGGGTCGCTACGTGGGTCTTTGTATGGACACGGTCGAGAAACGTCGGGTGAAGTGAGTGAATAATTGCTTAAATAAAGTGTTTCCAGCTTCTCGCTGCGCTGCGAAGCGTGCATGAGCCGAGCAGAGCTGATGACAGAGAGCGGCAGCACAAGACAAAATGGCTCGGATTTAGGATGTGCGAGATACTTCTCTACCGGAGCTAAAATGGGTGTAGAAAAGGATTCGATGTGTTTGGATTTGCGGCACACAGGCGGTGGGTAGTTAGGGGAACGGAAGGTGAAATTTGATACTCAAATCTTGTTTGAATTAATTTGCATTCGTTTTGGATGGAATGAATAATCTGCATACAGCTCTGCTCTGGTTGCGTTTTCGGCGACAGAGTTTATTTGGCTAAATTTATGCGAATCGCAGTTTTTACAACGCATTATTACACGCCTCCACGAGAGACGTTATGAATAAAATGATAATCGAACGTTTTATGTTTTCGTGCTTGCACAATAATTGAACGCTTCGTTAGCAGTCTATTTTTTTATGGCGGGTATGAATTTGAATGAGATGACACGAAGCCAGAGCAATTGTTTTGTGCAATTTTACTGTTAATTAGAGTGGTCGTTCAACCACTCGGAAGGACTCCGTTACTCACTGATTCTCACCGAGCGAGAGTGGTGCGAAAATTCAATCACATGAAAACGTTTAAAAGTATTACTCACACACTAATCTCTGCAACCATCAGCTCCTGCTGGCGGTGAGTAAATCCAAACCCAAATCAAAACATATAAATTAATCCTAATACTTCAACACCGAAGCTAAAACACGTACACGGCTACCCCTAAACTGTCGGGGTTTCGTATGGATGGTGCACATTTACTACACACTGCTCTGCCTGCTCGTATGTACCGAGTAGAAGGTAGAACGTGCTCTTCGAGCAAATTGTACGTATCAAGGGAACCACACATAATTCTGTGCACAGGAGGACGCTTCCGTCCGTCTGGTTCCTGCCGATCGTTCTTTCGTCCATTGATTGTTGGGTTTCGACGAATCGGCAAAGAGTAACAAAAAAGGTAAAAGATAGGCTATTCCGCAGGAGGTTAAACTGTGTGCGTTTTAGGGTGGATCTGGTTGTTTTATGTCTATAGTTTTCTTTGTTTTATTTTTTGCTATGAGTTGCAAGCGCACAGGGTGCAATTATCAACAATGGTTGAGCCATTTGAGGTGCTCTTTGTTGTTCTTGGAAACTTTTATGTTCTAACTGAATGCTTTTGATTTTTTTTAATAATTTTTTTTCGCTTGAAAAGTTATCTATGAAAATGTGTATTTCATTATTCGAAATAATGAATCAATATATTTATTATGAGTTTATCTTATAACATGCATTGTTGCTAATGTAGACTTATTTGAAACGATATGGGACTATTCGACCAAAGCACAAACTCGCTTTTAAAAGGATTGGGGTTGATGATCCATAAAATTTGATTAACCAACGGAGACTTGTTTGTCAGTAGCACGCATCGGATATGCTCATCCCGATTTCAGTTAACTCAGTTCCAACAAAACGTGCTAATCTGAAGTTTATTCGCTAGTACGTTAAACCTTTCCCTATCTCGGTGATATTAATCCACAAACATCCTTACGAAGGCGTGACCCACCGTAGGTAGGTAGAGACTGCTCAAAACCACCGTGCTCTCGTTGTTGTCGACATCTTTCTTTCGCTCGTTTTTCGCGCCACAATACAGTTGTCAGGCTTTCGGCCTGCCCGTTGGTTGATGTCAATCAAGACAGCAAGCGAAAGCCAGATCGTATCATGTTCGGGTGAGTTTTTTTGCGCGAAGCGCTTTATAGTGAAGGTGTCAACTGTTGACACTCATCAGCAGTAGCAATGACGAACACACCGCATATGCTAATTAGTACACTTTGCGGGAGCTAATTTACGCTAACAACGGGTGTTGGGCAAGTTTTGACTCCCAACCGTTTGCTCTCCACCTGGAATTAAACAAGAGCCACAATTAGTCGGTACGACCCTATGTTCTCGTCCCTCTAGATGCTTACACAGTCTGGTGGTTTGGCAGAAGGCGGTTCTACGGCTTCCAACGGCTACGTGTTGTGCAATGCATCCCATCAAGAGCAAGATGAGCATGGTTTTCGGAGCCTCGGTTATTTACCGACATCAACTACGAGACCACTGGCGTGTCTAGGTTTCACTAAAATAAGAGAAAGATTGGATAGTTTTTGATACATAAACGACTTAAAAAACATTAATGATATAAAAAATGAAACGAAAATAATGCATTAATGTAGCTTAGCTTAGCTTAGCTTAGACTGATTGCACATATCAATGGTTGCACTCAGTGATTGACCAGAACCAGTGAAATTGCACAATGAATCAAATGAATGTGGTTGGGATTTACCGATCATTCTCATTGTGCAAAATTCAGTGATTCGACATAGTAATGATCAATAACTGCGCCGGCCACGTCCTTGCAATCAGGTGGGAACGGGGAAGGAATGTTAGTGTAATCTTTGCTGTTCCAGGGACCGTGTTAACCTCTGCATCCCTACAAAGATTACAGGAAGGAGTTTTGCTAGTAAGGTTGGGTTTGTTGGATCAGGATTCACCTTGATAAGTGATGCGATCGTTGCTTTTTTTGTTTTTTTATAAAATGTAGAATTTTAGGTATGTTTTTCGTCTATTCATTATTCATTCGATCGTATTTAAGTTTTTCATTTATTATAGTTTTTAGAATATATTTGTTCCAATGAAAAATTTGAATGAGTACTCACACTATTACTAAGTCTAAGCAGAGAGTTATATATTAGGTAAAAGTATTTATAGCAATTTAAACTCCAGACAGCCGGCTGTAGGGAGTGTTGCTAAATCGTGCATAACCGCGACAATGTCTCATCCCTGTAGATGGTGTATTTCATAGTATAGTACGAATAGTACGGTTAAACATAAATACTACTAACCGAAAGATGGTAGTGGGGTAAAATAAGTCAATATTTCGCTTCATTCATAACTTTCGGTAACATGGATGAAACTGGCTACTTATTACAATTTTAAACTAGTAGTTATTATTATCTTTAATAAGAATCACGCGATATAAGAAATATATTGAAGGAAATTATATGCTTCTAATAGTTGATGCGGTGTGGCGGCAAAAACCGCTTACGAAGTCTACAGATTAAAGTGAAGGCCTGATACCTAAGTGTACTCAGAACCGCACGACCACTCTGTACGTGTCGAAAAAGTTATCTATCGCGTCCCCAAACAGGCAAAATTCCATATATCTAGAGCTCTGAGAAACGAAAATAATGCAATAATGTAAACCAAAAAATTAATAAATACAATGACACGAAAAGAACCAATATAACAAAAAAAGGCTTTAAAATTACACAAAAATGGTACCCAAATATGTGTGTCAATTTGTCCAAAAATTTTAAGTGCGTCAGTTTGTTGAATCACGTTTTAAAAATGATATGAAACATTATATTTTCATATTAAAATAAGAGAGAACCGATACTAAAATGATGCATGACACCAAGACGATACATAAATACCAAAAAATACACCAAAATGATACAAAAAATGTTATACAAGTAAGATACAAAAGTGGCACAAAAGTGTTAGAAAAAAGAAGCAAAAATAATTCATAACGAATTGCGAAAATGATTTCAAAATAATACATAAAATGATATAAAGATGTCACGGAATTACATAAAAATGACACAGATGACGAACAGAAATAAAAGGATGCAAACGTGATTTATGAATGATAAAAAATCACTTTAAAATTGTACAACAATAACGTAAAAATTATGTAAAAACTAATATAAAAATATGAAAAGTCACAAATGGCAAAAATAATTCCAAAAGGATAAATTAGTACAGGAATAACCAAACAATAACACAAAACCAATACAAATTTTTCGACTAAAGTGATATAAAAATAACACAAATGACTATTAGTGGCACAATATATAAACGGCACAAAACTGGTACATAAAAGCCACCAAACGATACAAAAAAATGTAAAACTAATACAAGAGTTGTACAAAAATTGATCGAATGATACAAGAAAAAATAACGCACTTAATACTAAAATAATCAAAAATAAAACAAGAAAAAGCAGAAAAGGCAAAAATAAAAAGAAAAAGTTAATCACAGACATGTAAAACGACACAAAGACGATAAAAAAAGAAATAAAAATGATACGAAATATAAATTAGGCCATTGCAAATCATTTTAAATGTTTTTGTCACCCCCCCCCCCTTTTGAAAATTGGCTTGAAAAATCGGGGGCAAAAAAATAATTTGCAGGATGAGTTATTTTTTTTTATAAAATCAATTGTCTGTGGGCTCTACAACCTGGAAAACTTGAAAAATGAGTGTACGAGTTGAGTTAACGCTTCTAGCATGAAATAAAAATGGAAATTCAAACAGCGGAATTTCCGAAAATCGGCCAAAAAAATTTTCTTTCGTTTTTGTCTTTTTCTCGTAGATTTTTGCATGAAAATTAACAACGTATATTTTAAAAGCAAGAATAGATTTGGTTTTCACGTTTAAACTTAAAATAAAAATGCCTAAAATCCATATTTTTTTTGCTCGATTAAAAAATTTTCTTTGTTTTTTTTTCGCCCCCCCTTAGTGGCCCAACACCGGAGGGACAAAAACTCTTTAAAATATTTGTAATGGCCTTAATACGAAAATGACAACTCTGCTGGAAAATAGCATCCGAAAAATAATTCGAAAATAATACAAAAGTGACATGACTATTGCAAAAAGACAAAAAGCAATACAAAATAAGGTAAGAACGATACAATTATCATTCAGAAATAACACAAAAATAACACGGATGACAAACAAATACAAAATCGTTACAAAAATGAACAACAGATGATAGAAAAATTATTCCAAAGTAACATAAAAACTTGGCATATTATGCCATGCCTTGCATAAAAATAATAAAAATCACAAAAGTGATACGAAAATGATGCAGAAATGAAACAAAATATACAAAAAACCACAAATATGATACCGAAATTAACAAAATAGAACACGAAGAAGGCAAAAAGGAATAGAAAAATATTATTCAAATAATATACAAACTTACAAATGTGATTACAAAGTGGTACAAAAATAACACACAAAAGGTACAAACCAAATAGAGGAGTGGCACAAATACAACACAAAAAGGGTATGGAAAGACAAAATGATATAAAACTTAGGCAATTATGAAAAAATGACGCAAATATGACGAATATTGAAACGATGCATGACACCACTAGAATGTCTGCTACACTGTAATGACTCAAAAATTATGCAAGAATTGATACAAATGTGATAGGTACATAAATAGCTCATTAAAATGTGAATAAACTAGTGAATAACAACGATAGTAACAAGGAAAGTATACAAAAATAACAAAAACAATTGAATGTTTCGAATTTTGAATTCGAAAAATGATAATGAAATGGAATAAAAATAATAAAAACATACAAATAGCACACAAATATGATGCCGCCAACAGGATACATACTAAAATGCGATTAAAATGGCACAAAAATAACAGATAAGACATACAAAAAGAAAAAGGAGCACAAAAATAACACGAAACAAATGCAAAAATCGAAATGAAATGTAAAATGTAATGACATTAATGTAATGTAATGATAAAATACTGAATAATAACTTAAAATGACAAAAAAAATCATAACACTGTACAAATACGATATAAAAATGATACAAAAAATAGAAATAGGATTCAAAAATACAAGCATGACACTGTAAAATGCTTAGTGTTCAAAATAATTGACAGTCCTGCATGAAGGCGTTAGCCCATGGACATGACTACTAAACTGCTGACAGTGTTTCTACCTCAGTTTTCTACCTTTCAAAATAACTCATTCATGAATCGTAGTGCTGAATGATTGCTCGATTAACTTGTCAGTCAATTTTGTTACTCTTGACTGATATTTTAGATCTCAAAATTTACGTGTTTAAACTGCCTGTTTTTTTTTTTAAATCAACCAAAGCCTGGCTGAAGGAAAATAATGAAAATTTCGGAGCAATGTTTGCGATTACTGTACTTTCATTGTTAGCAGTTCAAAATGAATGAATGATTGACATTTTATTTCATTCACTATTGTCGACAATGAATGAATGTAGAGAACAACACGAATATGACCGCAAGTGATTCGCTCGAATCGTTGGTTTCAAGTTAGCAATGCTGAGTTCATTTCATCTGTACGGCAATCAATGAGCAGTATATTGCATCAATTGAGGCGTGTTGCATACATTGAATATGATTCCTAAGCACTGAAAATATTACGAAACTAACACAAAAATTGAATGATTGAACGATTGAAAAATAACATGAAAATTATGTAAAAATTGTTACTAAAAATTGAAAGTAACAGAAGGTGTCTTAAATGACAAACAGATATAAAAATGGTATAAAAATATTACATAACATAATGTCACAAAAATATAACAATGCTACAAACTCAACACAAAAATAGCATATTTTTGACTTCTGTTTTTTTGTTAATTTGTAATTGACCTTGACTTAATTTTGTTTTGTTTCAGACTAATACTAAGGTTATAATTTTTCCTTATTTGACAGCTCATTTCCATTTCATTGAATTTTATGTCAGTTTCTCCTAACATTTGAGATGAAACCATTCACACTCTCAAAATTACACTATTTACCTATTCAGAAGTTGTTTATAACGATTTAACATTAAAAATATGTCGAAAAAGTGATAAATCAAAGACAATTGAAGTTGAATTCTGCCACAAATCTAATACTAATAATCTCATGAACTTTAATTAATATAACTCACATAAATAGAGTAGGAGAATGGGATTGGGAGCTCCATCCTACGCTTAGGCGTTACCGGTTTATCACCCGGGGGGAGCTTTCCTAGGATGTATGTGGTGTGGTCGGACAGTGGATCCTGCTTTATTTCTATAAAATACCATAATATCCGGAGACACTGCAGGCTAGCTAGTTATAGGAATGGTACTAGCTCGATTTGCGTAATGAAGCCTCTTGCTCAAGGGTAAACTATAAATAGTATCAGTATTCAGTACATACTAGCTCTGGACAGTAAGATAGACTGAAAAATAATAAAAACGTGGAAGAGAAAAAGGGTGAAAAACACCAACATACAAGCATGAATAATAAGTAGCTCATCCAATCAATAGCGATGATGTAAGAAAAACGTAGTGCGGAATACAGAAAAAACATCTGGACTATATCGCAATTTATTAAAATACTGATAATATTCATACAAAAACACTGAGAAAATATTGGTTTTTAGATTATAATAAAATTGAAATACATAAATAAAATCCAAACGAAATAGAAAAACACTTGTGAATATGTTTAAGTGGGATAAAATTGAATCCAATGCATGTTGCAAAAACTTTAGGACTCCACCTTCTGTCAAGGTCTGCGCACGCCAGTGTGGTGACTACGACGACGATGATGCTCTCTAGGCCCCCTATCAAGTGTGCGAAACGAGTAAATCCGAAAACTGAGTCGGTGGCTGTGGCTGGCTGGGTTCGTTCGCTTACTTCACTTCCCCCTGGGTAGCACTTTCCTCGAAACGGTTTTCAACCTAAAGAAGAGCAAGTTACGGCTATGCAGTTAGGTCGAAACTGTCGTAAGCAGACTTGCTCTAGGTGCAAATTTTTCAGACGCAAAAGTTTGGATCCTATCCCATAACTTTCAACTATATGTCTCATTTTTGAGGTTGCGTATTGTTGAAAATAATCTTATTAGTTAAGAGAATATCATTACATTCTAGTTTTTTCGTGTGAAAAAATCTATAACTTTTCTTTTGATCGAGCTAGCCGTAGAACAGGATTTAACAAATTTATCTTTTTTGCAAGAGTAACATTTGTTTCTACCATGTTTTTCACCATCTTCTATATAACACAATTATTTCAAACTAGTCAAATCTGTCTAGCGGACGGAATCGCCCAAAGTCAGGAAATGAAATAACCTTATTCCTCGCAGAACGTGCGCGGGTGCGGGTGCGGATGCGAGCCCGGCTGGGATCGCGGAAAAGAGGAGCAAAGTTGTAGCCGCGCAGAAAAACGCAGCAAAAGCGCTGAAGAGATATGAAAGCTGAAACCCCCCAAAAGAATTTGTAATACACCGGGAAAATCATCATAATCTGCTCTTGGAATTTACCGCCCTTTCACCTCGCTTTTGTGTATTTGGGATGCTCGTCGCGGTCTTGCGGCAGGCGGCGGCGCTCGGCACGCGGATGGGTCTGTGTGATGAGATGAAGCAGCACTTGGCCGCGGCACAACGGCAAAGAAGACTCACGTCGTCCTCGTCGACGACGTCGTCGTTGTCGTACACTCTCAATGTGATGGTGGGATATGATTTCATCTTCCGTTTTCCGACAAGCGGTTATGAAATTGTACATTTCGAAAAACTGCCGTGCGCGCGACTTTCGGTTTTGATGTTAGCAGTTATTTAGACACTGTGTTTAATCTGCGGGAAGCCTTTGCAAATCTGTATAACAGCCGCGATTATTGCAGGGTAAATTTACTTATTCATCGCAGGTGGCGGTTTCTTACCTATATGTGTGCGTATTTTTGGGATGATAAAGTTACGCAAATATAGCCGGAATAATCAGACGCTGTATGTTTTTCGCAGGGTACAATTATTTAAATTTGATGCAGAAAGTTCGAAACTTTGTCAGTCGTTAGCAGTTGAAAGAACTTTTTAAATGGTATTGTTATTGAATTTGTTGTCTTACGTTGTCCCCGCGTAGAAAGCGGAGCCAGGAACGATTCGATCGAATAAGTTTTCTAGCAAATTGCTGAGATTAATTCGCTGCATTAAATTTAACTGGAACGGTGCCAAGCCTGTCGTGCACGAGTAGTGCACGGACACTACGGCATACGAGTAGCAGAGCAGCAGTAGGGACACTGAATGTGGGCAAAAGAGTAAATGGGTCAGAAGGTTGTTAGATCATCAAGAGCAGATGTCAGACAAGCTGTCCTGTTACGTCCTACGTCCACAATTTTTTGCTTATTAAGTTGTTGGGTAAAAAGATACACCAGCTCATTATGAATCGGTCGTTAGATCCCCCGAATCCATTTTATAGCTATAGCTATGAATGTTGATAATCTATGGCGTTTTACTCTTTTAATCTTTTCATGTTTTCAGCTTTCTGGAATACTTTATTAATTATGCTCTTTATTGTTCATTACAGATTCAACTTCAACGATCTTAATCAAATAAGGTATGTAAATGTTGAAGTATGTTAAACTATTTCCACAGCTGTATGGGTAGGGTTTAGTCCTTGAAATCCACCAATTTTCATTCCAATTTCATTCATAGATACTATAGCTATACTAAGAATCAAGGTACAAGCTACATAAGTAGGTAAACGTTCGTTCGTCAATGCAAAAGAATCCCGCATTTTGACGGTCCAATCTAACCTAATAATCTAATAATCTAATTATTGTGCGTATTGTACTTTTAACGCACCATATTGTCGCAATCCTAGCTAATAACTCGATATAGCCGAAACGTCGGAGTTAGTCTAGAATCCAGTCTAATTTAATAAAATTGACAGTCGTTAAAAGCCGATGAAACTTTGAACTGACTTTTCCATAATTCAAATAATTTTGCATTAAACGTACTGACACTGGCATTTATCAAAAAGTAAAATTAACGTTCAGATACCATTTAATTCGGTTCCGTGCCGTCCGCACATGTTCTCTCTTTTCTTGTCTGTACCTTTATTCTTCAGCTACGGCTGCAACCGTCAAGGCACAAAAATTGTTTCATATTAGCCAGTCCATGCTTGTATATGTCGCCTCTTAGGACCGACGAGTCGGATGACTCTGTTTTCCTTTTTTATGTCATTTCTGTAGTCATTACATGTCAAGACGACGGGGGTTTTTCCTTTGTGGACTCATCAGTGCGACCAGTATAGTTGATCTATTGTGATATCGCCCGGGTGTTTGCTGTATGATCTGCACTGCATTTCTTTTTGCTATAATCGCTATTGAATGAGCGATATAGAGTTTATTTCTGATTCCCGTCGTAGTAAGTAAAGCCATTCTAATTTTCATCATTTGTTGGATGTATTTAATGAATACTCCAAAAGTTCTTGTGCTGATTTGACTAAAACACACTTACCTTCCGATCCGTGAACTTTGAAATCACTGAAAAGCGATTATTAAAGCATATTATTTAAATTGCGCAACTGACTTTATTTCTTAAATTCGTCGTACCGTTTTAAAATTCGTCCATCAAAATTTTCCTGCGTCCGAACTAAAAATCACAACAATGTTTACGAAGTTAACGCGCATGTATTTGTGTAGGACGGCATGACAAATGTTATTCTGCAGGTCAGGCAAGTTTTCCTGGCTGTAGAATAACGACAATGCTTTGCGCGAGTTATTTTCATTTATGAATGACGGAAACTAAAACGATTAGTCGACATTTTCTTTGTCGCACGAAAAAACGTAGGAAATTTGGCTGGTAAGACTTCTTTAATGATAAAAAGCATTTAAATAGATCTCAGCTCACTTTGATTGATCGCGTATGATAAACAACAAACTAAAATATTAGGGACTAACTAGTTTTTCATTGTGTGTCATAAAAATGCTGATATTTTTAATAATTTGTGTTGGATAGGACGGGAATAGACAATTACGACGAAGCAGCAACATACCCTACTCAATAAATTTTATGCGTGTTTGTGTGTATTGGCCCAATACAAACAATGAAACAATACTATTGGGGTTTACCCTTCTTTCAAAACTTGATCTACTTTACTTACTTATTCCTCGCGGCCAGTACTATCCCATATTACAGGACAGGGTGAGGACTCATTCGTTCCTCTGACCAGTACATTAACTATAAAAAGCACTTTTGCATTGTCAAGAGGCTTCAGTGGGTAAATTTAGAATTCAGCATGAAGGAAGGCTAAATGAGGGACCTGAGAATAAACCCATGCTAAAATCACTTGACATCGGATGGCTTGATTCTACTAAGATTCGACCACTCGCTTGTCAAAGTAGACTCGATATCCTTGCGGCTGCGAAGCCCCCCCGACGGAGGGGTTTCTCAAGCGTCGTGCTTTTTCTTCTTGAAGCAGCAATGCAGCACCAGCAGCGGTGCGTGGTGTGTGTAATGATCGTTCGTGCTTGGGAAGCAAGGTTATCACAGAGAAAATGTATGGGGAACTTTGACCTTGAAAGTTTTCGATAATTTTCACCATCTAGCGATTGAAAAACAATCTTTTTATGAAAACCGCACAATTGCTGGATCTATTATAAATCGAATGGTTTTTTTTTTCTTAATTCGCCTAAAGTCTTATGACAAGGCCTGCGTAGTATAATTTGTCCATCTATTTCGGTCCATGGCAGCTGGTCTCCAGTTTCGCAGTGCTCGCCAGATCTAGCTCTACCTGGTCTTGCCATCTCGCTCGTTGTGCCCCTCTTCATTTTGTTTCTCAGGAATCGATGCAAAAACCATTTTTGCAGGATAGTTGTACAAGGTGCATTTTGGTGCAATGCGAATGGTATTCGAACCGTCAAAATCCGCTCTGACTAAGCTCTGACTGACCTTTTTTTCCTGACACTGGCCTAAACATAAATCTAGGAATGACACCCTGCGGTAAGACTTTACTTAAAAAACAAAAAACACTCCCAAGCTTCACCAAATTCGTTGCGTAAGTGTTGTTGTATAACTATTGCTTGTCAGTACGAGTAGCACAAGCGAAAGTGACCCTGCTAGTAATACACGAATGAAAGCGAAATATTTATCTCTGAATCTTTGCTTGAGAAGAAAGTGGTTATTTTTTCGACAAATTGATTTCGCATCCATCATTCCACTTGTAAGACGCAAAATAAATATTCGCTGGGAGTTTTTGGTAGCTTTTCTTACTAAATTTAGAATAGATTTTTAGAATAGTTCCAGAATTCGGCGATAACATGTTGAAGAAAAAAAGCTACAGGTAGTTCAATGAGTTTTGTGTGTAAGATCTTGAGTGGGGAAGGGGGAGGGGGCTGGGCATAACTCTAAGAATTGCTTGCAACCCGGTCTCAGGGTTGGTTTGTATCTTTACACAAATAAAAGCTGCACACTAGTGATGCCAAATCTGATGAATTGTGCCAGAAGTATTTTGAATTAATTTGATAGAACGTTCAATGTAGCAAAACGTTTGAAGATTCGACTTACGAAACATGATTTATATTTTTTATCTTGAAGCTAGGCTTTTAAGCGTCATTACATGAATATTACCTTCGGCTTGGTTTGCCCCAGTTGCAAATTTTATCTACTCAGGGCAGCTGACCAAGGGTTTTTGTTCAGCTGTTGCTGGAAAACGGATCGAAAATGGTCTGAGGAATTGCCTGAACCCAAAAAGAATCTGGTAAAGAATGTGAATACATCATAACAATAATATTTTGAAATGCAGGTGAAGCTAACCAGGGAGGATGAGAAGAGGTAAAGTCAGTGAACCGCTGAAAAAGTTAGGAGCAAATTATTAAAACTTTTGGTAATTTTATAAGTTCAGAAAGAAGAAAAAACGTTTCGACGTGTTGGGTATTCGGTGGTGCGACACTATGGTGTATAGCTTCTGTCAACTACCGCGAACGCTCACATCACGCTGCACTCAATTCACTCTGTAGACCTATCTTAGAACAGTACATAAATGCTAGGGGGATGGAAGATGAAATTTGTTCCATCGGTCGATCCTTGATAAATTGATAAATGATAACTACTGAAATTTGTCTTCCAGTTGGTTCATTTGAGGTTGTTAGTGTTGGAAAATTTATGGCGGATGCGCGATAATATGCCTCCAATATGCTACACCTTACAATTCAAGTAGTACAAAATGTCCAGGTCAAATCACATTTACAAATTCGATTTATCTATCATTTTTCTTCTCATAATTATCAACACAATAATCATTAACTACAAAGTCATCATGGCGTTAGTCATGGTCCGTATGGACTCTTTCAGTCGTTATCATTAACTTCTCCTCTTAGTCTTGGACAGACTTGGCTCTAAGCACCCACCTTGTACTGCAAACAGAAACGTAAACGGACGATTGATGTTTTAAGAAAGGCTAATAACTGTAGATCATCTAGAATGGGTCGTTCAAAAAAATCTAAAAAACGGTAATTTATGAAAATAAAACTAAATTAGTGGAAACAAAACTAAAACTAGTTTTAATGGATTTTGGTTACTGAAACTAAATATGATGTGAATTTAGCAGTTTACATAGGAAAAATGGTCAGGGAAAAGTTGAGCAATATTTTGGGTTTTATTACACGCTTATGATGGTTTTAGTGACCAACACTGGTCACCAAAAACCACAACGCGTTTTCCATAATGACCCAGTTCGTTTCATTGTTCGTACAACAGTTTTGTGTGGAAATTTGCCAAATATCTCAGTTCATCTCACTTGGTCACTTGGTTAGAAAGTTTATACATACTTTTTGAGCCATCATATCATGTGGGAAACAAATTTGTGCGAGTAGTTGCAGAATAATAAATTAACATTGTATTTGACGGTAAAACTATCGTTGCTATAGCGTTGTGTTAAAATTGTCTGATATTCAAAATATTGCTGGCGGACAGAAACATAGATAATTTTTTATCATATTGTCTGTCGTTGTAAATTCTACTCGCTTTCTTGTGTAGATCATTATTCCCCTTTCTGTCGTTCTTGTGCAGAAGTAGGTAATTTTTAGTAGCGTCAAGCCTGCTATTTGAACCGATAGAATTTGGACGTACGTGTCGTCATTATTGTCTCCAAAAACATATAGAAAAAGTCGAAATGTTGTAGTGTAAGTGCCGTGCTTTTTTTTAGTTGCATAGCTATTTTTGGTCATTGCAACTAAGGTTGATCTTTCTAGCCTCAGCAAGGCTAGAAGGGCTTTTATTTGACAACTTCGGTTTTCTTAGATCCTTCCATTCGACGATGTAAATTTCTTTCTTATTAAAAGGATACTCTGGTGGATTTTATTTGGGTGCGTTAATTTGCGATTTGTGAACGTCAAGGTAAATGCATGGTTCACGGAAGTTCTACTTCATTTTCTAAACAGTTACAAATGCATCCAACGAACCTTGGTTTAAACCTGTTTTCACATTTCTGATGTGCCACAAGGAAGTCCGCTAAGACCGCTGCTATTTTTCTGGTTTATTATTGAATGGTCAATACTGTTATCCGAATCTGATGATAACGTCAAAGGTTTGGTGGTGGTCAGCACGTACTGTAAATGTATTTCATTTTATGACTATTGGATGGCAATAGAGTGCTTTAAAACAAAATAAGGTCTACCTCCGTCAAGCTCAGTTATTGGTTTATTGATTAACTGATTGTAGGCTTCGCCCGTTATCATAATTAAAACTAACTGGTCTAGCTAAGTCGATATGTTTTGAATAGGTATAGTACTTAGGAGGGGAAAGGAGATAATTTCTTCGGATTAATTCGGATTAACAAAATGTTTTGTGTAACAAAACAGCAATACGCAGGAAAAGCACTAAAAAGCTCAAATGTAAAAGTGAAAATTACGTTTTCTCATTTCTTTATCGTTCCATTTTTAAAATTTCAAACAACGAACATTGAGGTCTATTTTCTGGTTCATTCACCTAAAACATGTTATGCATGTTATACAGATAATTAAACCTATTAGTATTCAAATGAAGTCAACTACTCGTGGGTAATTAGAATTGACATGCTATTTATTCACAGCATATTTCAGGTTCATTAGCGAGCGCGTAGTTCGCACTAGCCCCATATCCTTTTTTAACCGGACAGATTAACAAACAATTGTTAAAACAATGTGACAGCAGCGGTTTCGAACACAACATTTCATCTTTTTGTTTATCGTTAGCGGCTCAGCGGCATTGGCATAGCCGATACAGTCCACCGAACAAGTGAGCGTTCCGTTTTTTGCATGTTTTTGTTGCAATAAAAACGAAACGGAAATAATATTCCGCATTGTCCCGATAAAATCTCTCGCTCGTTATTAATTCACTTCCGGCGATCAAAGCCATCCAACCCCATTAGTACCGTTTATGACATGTACACGGCAACGTGGCACCGCAAAGAGGATGTGCTTAGTGTGGTTCAACGTTTTCAGAAGAAATATTTTTAAAGAACCAAAGTAAAATTTTTTGAATTCGCAGGACTCAATTACCCTTCCGGGGGTCGTTTGATCTTGCATTGGTCATATCAAAAATAACATGAATCACTCTAATATGAATCGTTTGTACACTATAACACAATATAAATGACAAAACCCGTATCATAACCGCCGGACTATCAACCATCTGTGTGTAAAAGGCACACCAAAGCGGAGGAAAAAGGAGGTCGAAAAGTGCCACACAATTAAAACAATGTGACAAATTTAAGACACAATCAACGACGACGGTGGTATTCATTGGTCGGTCGGTCGGTTGGTTGGTTGGTTGGTCGGGTGTTGTATACAACATAATATCCCTCGCCGCACAAGCTCCGGACAATCAGAATCGCTTTTTGTCACCTTGGAGCAGAAAATCGTCAAAACCCAGCGGAGACCATCACCGCCGTCGTCCGTGCCTCCGTTCTTCGTTTCGTAAACCGGACCAACCAACGACCAACGGTGGTGGCTGTTCCTACCCGAGAGGGAGAAAGACCTTAATTGAAAGCGATGTTTATTGAGCCATATGCTCACTTTACCCGCATTTGATAACCTTCTCGGGCGCTTGTACTTGTGTCAGTGTACATGTGCTCGATTTCGATATAAAGTTGTACGACGCTGCATGCTTGTATATATACACACAATGGAACTCTGCACCAGGGGTGTTGTTCCGAGTGGAATCACATGAAAATAAAATCAATTTTCCGACTAGCCAGCTTCTCAGTCCGTTAAAATACCGCCTAAGGGGGTGGATATGAACCACACTAGTCTAAGTGCACTCCTCGAGTGTTCCTCGGTAGATGTTTAGTGCGTTCCGTGCCTGATACAGTGTCATAGAATTTTCTCAAAAATGTTGACAATGCAAGTAGAACATTATTTGTCGTTTCCCATAATTCTTGGCTGGATGTTTTTATTATGTTAGAAGTTGTCTCTCATGACTATGAGCTGTGTCGGTTGTTTTGTTACCCATCACTCGGAAGCGATTTTCTCCCCGCATTACGGTACGTGGCTGTTTTTCCCTTTTCGATCGCATGTTCCTGCAATTCCAATGATTGTCTCCAGCCGAGCTTTGTTCGTTTTGAATTGCTTGCTGCAACTGCCAGAATTAGCTCCCGATGTGTTTGGTCACAATCTTCTCCTTTATGTGCGAGTGGCGAAACTGTATTTCGCCTCTCGGTGTAAGCCTTGGGGACAACCTGATGATGAAATTCGTCTGAATCTTCTCGGTCCAATGACTAACTTCATAAATTCCACTGATTTGCGACACCTCCTGCCAAGCACCACCATCCCGTCGATTGGCAGCAGCAGCAGCAGCAGCACTAATAGAAAAAGTGTTCGCCATTATTGACATCGTTTTTCGTTATGTCGCAAATCCGCTTAACGTTTGTGTCCTTTATTTATTTTCTTGTGGCGAAGACATTTCGACCGGGTACGGGACTGGCATGCCAAGACAGCAATAAAATAAAACGCAAGCACTCCCGAGCTAAATCTCAAACAGAAATCGTGGAGGACACAGCCCATCCCGTCCAGTCCAGCGTCGTCGGTCGTCAAGTTTGATTGAACTTCACCGCAGACAGCTGTGTGGGTGTGAAAAACAGTATACTGCACAGAAAGCTGGTGTTCTAATCGTTTCTGTAATCAGAATTAGAATTTTTTTTCTCTCTATATAATTACTTCGAGCGAAATTGTTTCAGTTAGCAAAGGAAATTTTAGGTTTTAAGGTTTTAGGTTTAGGTTTAGGTCTTTAAGACAACAGTTACGGATTAAGTTTTAAAGGGTGTTTTATAGAGGTTTAAGTCGGTAATACTTTTTATTATGTACGCCACAATAGATCAAATAACTGGTCGCAGTGGAGAACGTACCCAAAAAAAAAATGTACGCCATTTTAATAGCTATCACTTGATTTGCCATTTTATCACGGATATACAGACATATAAACAAAGCCACTGGACGCAAAAACATCCATCAGATCAATTTAGGCAACCATGGATCGTTTGTGCACCACTTCTACTCTGCGAAACAACACGAATCGTCGAAGACGTCATACTCTACACAACGAGGAAGCAACTGCTGCTATAGAGCGTAGTGTCGGGAAAGACCCAAATGCGACCATTCGGTCGCCTTCGTGCAATGATCGGAGCTATGTCCATCTAATCTATAGACTTTTTTGTACCACAATTGAGTGTCCCTAATGTGAAGAGCTGGGGTTTCAACGAGATGGTGCAACATGCCGCACCGTTCGTACCACAATTGATTTATTGAATGAATCTTGGTATACAAATAATTTTGGGTAATAGTCCCGGTTGATGAATTCACCTTTAACATTATGCAATTTATCGCCGTATCGTTTGACTATTTTTTTTGAGGTTGTGTGAAATCTTTGGTGCCATTGAAACAACTGCGAGAGAGGTGGTAGGTACGACGCATAGAAGACAGCGTAACAACTGATTTGATAGCCAATGGCAGAGAGTGATAGATAAGAAGAATCACGCCAGGAGTCGCATGCTAGCGGCGGTTACACATCAGAACAGAAAAAGATATAGACTAGAGCTGCGGAAAAAAGAACCCATCGTCTAAAAAATGCGATTACGAGGAGCACAGGCTCGCCGGCGCAGAGGAGTGATTCGCCAGCACACGGAGTTTCTTCAAAACGGTGAGGTGCAGGAATTGTGCCATGCAAGTGATGTGCAATGATAGTGTTCGCAACCTGCTTACTGATAAAATGGCGGTAGCAGCCAGGAGAAGAGAGCACTTTCAGATGTTGTTGAATGGAGAGGTAAACACGGAGATTAGCGGAAACAGGATAAGAATTGTGAGCGATGGGCAAGCTGTGGAGCACCACCACATGAAGAAATTAAAAGTGCCATCAGCAGAGGTTGAAAAACTTGCAAAATGAATATATACGCCGAGCATCGGCAAACGGTTTTATCATGAGAAAACAGCGACGCGAGTGGTTCAACTCGCCTATAACAATGAGTTACATACATTCACGCTTCATAGCATAGCTGAATATAGGAATATCGTGTGCAACGCACACGCAAAAGGGTTAGGGTTAGTAAGGGGATGTAAGCGGGATACTAGTTCTGGTCTGGATGCCGAAGGAGCATTCTACAATGATTACGGGTAATAATAGAGGTGCTTGGGTAGCAGATGGGAAAATGGCAGAAGTCAATTCTTATACTATTTTACATTTAATTCACAATAATAATATTTATAGCGGTCGGTTTTTGGGGTTTGGTGACGGATCTCCGTTATAGATACGCACTAGCTCTTCTTGAGCTCGGGGGTTGGAAGGCCGGTGCGACTCTATATTTTAAAACTTCTGTCGACTACCGCGAACGTCCAGGTCGTGCTGCGCTCAATTTACTTTGCAGACCTGTCTTGGGATAGTGCTCTAATGCTGGGGCATGTAAGACGAAATTTGCCCTGATAAGTTGATAGCCACTAACGGTCCGAAATTTGTTTTCCTATTGGTTCGTTTGGGGTTGTTTGTGTTGGAAAATTGATTGTGGGCGCGCGGTTGAGGACCAGTGTTTGGTGGGGCTGACGAATCTTCCATTTCTTCACTATACTACATTTTACAACTGAAGTGGTACGGGGTGTCCAGGGCAAAGTACATTTACCAATTCGATCTATCTGTTTTCTTATCATCATTATTATTATCATTATTATCATCATCATCATCATCATTTTATTTAATATATGACATTCCGGCCTTTGGCAGAGAGATCTCAGAGTCAATTTGTGGAGTCCGCGCAGGGCCGGAACGCCGGAGTGGTTGGATCGTCTCATTCATCCTATTTTCAAAAAAAATCAGAGGGGTTGTGTACAAGACACGACCGCATATATAGGTGACGCAGGACTACGTAAGTCTCTTTGTATAGTGATAGTAGCATGTATTCATGCTTGTAATCATTCGATTCTTTATGTATACATGCTATATGTAACATATATACATGCGTTGTATGTAACATTTATCAAAGTAGTAACATTGCATACGTTCAATTCTCAAAAGATTGTGCATTTGAAAACAATTTAACAAAATCAAGACCACAAACTATTGCTTTCTTGCTACCTTACTGAAATTAAAGATTGTTTTAATTATCCATGGTTTCCCACGTATTTTATCAACAGCACATCTTTACACTACACTTCTAATGAAACGGCAAGCATGCGTATTCATACAGAGTCATATTGTAACCGAACACCACAGCTGTAGCACATTCTTCCAACACAGATTTCAAAATCGCCTAGGTTTAATTGTCTCGCAGTAAAGAATTTGCGATCTATTGGGACAGCGAACTTGTGTCATTTTTTCTGGCACACTTCCCTAACACAGACATCAAATTGGACTAGGTTTAATCGCGTTCGTAAGAAATCTGTTGGCGCGAGGGGGCTTTGTCACTCTCTCTGCCGTACTTCCCAAGCAAGGACATCAAAATGGTCTAGGTTGAACCGCGGTGTTAAGAAATCTTGTTGAAATGAGGAAACTTTGTCACTTGTATTGGATTACTTCCCAAGCCCAGATATCAAATTGGTATAGGTTTAGATCATCGTATAGAATCTTCCAACCAATCACGAAGCGAGATTTCTGGTAAAACATAGGTTCATTTTTTCAATTTTTCAATAGTTCAACATCAAGAATCCATACTTTTCTTCATTTGAGTCAATTCTTAGAAAATTTTCCGATCGATTGGTGTAAGAATATCGAAAATCGATCGGAAAACCGCTGAGTTATTAGCGCTCAAAACCTTTCATTTTTCGTGACGCTCGCGTTTTTCGATTTTTTGGAATGACACCCTATCTCAAAACTTGCCGTAAGACGTAGTCCTACGTCAAAAGGACATCGCCTTGTGTGTAAAAACTATCGAGGCATTACATTTCTCAATTCGGCCTATAAGACGCTTTCCCGTAACCTGTCTTGTAGACTGAGACCGTTAGTCCTTCGTCGGTGAGTACCAAGCTGGTTTTCGTGATAGTTGCTCTACGAAGGATCAGATGTTTACCCTGCGTCTGTTATTGGACAAGTTCCGGGAGTCAACTTGCAGACTCATCATCTGTTTGTGGACTTTAAGGCGGCGTACAATTCAGTCAAACGAAATGAGCTGTGACATATAATACTAGAACATGGTTTTCCGACGAAACTAATTACGCTGGATGGGTGGAAATCATGTGTCAGAAAAGCGAGTGAGACCTCAGCCGCTTTCGTGGCGTTGAATGGACTGAAGCAAGGGAATGCACTCTCTAACCTGCTATTCAACATTGCCTTGGAAGGTGCAATACGAAGAGCAAGCGTGGAAAGCAACGGGCCTATCATCAGGAAATCTCACTTGCTTCTTGGTTTTTCGGATGACGTCGATATCATCGGAATCAACCGTAGGGTAGTGGAAATGCGCTTAAGGCCTTTTGAACAGGAAGCAGCGTGGGACTATTTCACCGGCAAAACGAAGTACGCGGTACTGGCAGGGAAAGTGGGAGTCCAAACGGTGCTGGTGCCGATGTGGAGCTGGATGGGGAACGATATGGAGTAGTGGAGGAACTCATACACCTTCCTTGGTACGCTCGTGACATGTGACAATGATGTAAGTCACGAAGTCACGGGTTTTCTACGAACTACGTAGCTAGCTGAAGTCCCGTAATTTGTAAAATGGCACAAAACTGGTGCTCTTTAGAATATTAATCTCGGTGGTCCTGTACGGACATGATTCATGGATGCCAAAGGAAGCTGATCGACGAGAAGGGACCGAAATGGTTTTATTTTTTTATATATTTGCCAGTATGCAGTGCCATGTCAGAATCTCAGCCAATACCGTCGCTTCGTATTGTTTCTGTATCGAGAGAGCCTATCTCTTGATGCGTTGAAACTAGCTCGAATACGTACATAATAATAAGCAAATATTCTCGTGGGTCGTGGGTTCGAATCTTAGTAGAATCAAGCCATTCGATGTCAAGTGACTTTAGCATGGGTTTATTCTCACGCCCTCCATTTACCCTTCCTTCGTGTTGAATTCTATATTTACCCTCTTAAGCCTCTTGACAGTGCAAATGTCTCTCCTACAGTTAGGTGTACTGGTTAGAGGTACGAATGAGTCCTCGCCAGGGACGGCTATAATATGGGATAGTACTGGCATCGAAGAATAAGTGGGTAAAGTAGATCAAGCTTTGAAGGAAGGGTAAACACCAATACACACAAGCACGCATAAAATTTAATAAGCATATCGGTCACTCAATAGCGATGAAAGCATAAAGAAATGCAGTACAGGTCATACAGCAAACACCCGGGCGATATCACAATAGATCAACTATACTGGTCGCAGTGATGAGTCTACACATGGAAAAAAGCAAACATTCTTATTTGCACTGTGACCAGTCGCAGAAAATGTCACAGTATAGAAATGACAGGCATTCGCCGCTTTTTGCTTACAGTGCTAGCTGGAATAGTATGGACAAGCGATAGAGAATAAGGTGTAATTATTGATGCCTTTTTCACCTGAACCTTATGTAATGAAAATTGTTGCATTATGGTACGGTTTTGTGTCTGATCACTACTTTAAAGATCTTGTAAGAATAGATGCAGTAGAGTTCGTTTTCAGTTTTGGAAACGTTCTTCTTTGAATCCGCATTATTTGGGGAATAGCTGTAGGCATGCAAAAGAAGCAGCAAACGAGAATACCAAAAACCAGTACACCTTTTATCATGCATGGTGCTAGAATATTGAACTGTGTCTTTGTCGTTCCGAAGTGTGTACGACACGATGAGCAAGCGATGTTACCGTTATTCTGGTATTTCTTCTCGGTGCGTGTGTACTAGAAATCTGCCAAATGACTGATCGCAAGAAGTAATGTCAAATGTCTTCAGATTTTGGTCACCAACCAGTACATTTTACGTCCCTGTCGACGAGTGCTTGTGGTTTTTGGGCGTAAAATTCTGCGTTTTATACTTGACGGTAAAATGAAAAAGGAAGTGTGGTGCAGACGCGAGACACGAACTGTTTCAAGTATACAAATATGCTGATTTAGTAAAGGTAATACAATATAGCAGGCTGCGGTAAACTGGGCACGTGGCCAGAATGCCCGACGAAAGAGTTCCCAAAACAATTTTCAACAGAAAACTAGGAAGACGCCGTAGACTTCGGGCCGATCGCTCTCAATACGCTAACGGACGAACAACATCACGCGCAGTACCTTGTAAGCAGGGATGCCACATATAATTCTGTGTTTTTGTTGGAAAAATCTGGCCATCTGTACAGCGAAGAAAAACCGTCTCTTTCTCTCTCATGTAAAAACTCAAAAATCTGTTTAATCTGTAGCGAAAAAAATCTGTATTCTATGCATACAGATTCGGTATAGGCAGTGGTTGGAGAATTCGCGAAAAAGTGTTCGTTTGAATCGATGAACATCCCTCATGAACACACACTATTCGCCTGCCTCGCCGATAATGCACGCATCAGCTTTCAATTTTATCACGAACAGAACCTCAATGTGAACATCAGAATTCGTTCAAAAATTGAATATTGAACATTGAGTGTGTTCGATTTATCGGATATAGAATGTCCGGGGACGCCGGAAAGTATTCAAAATAATATTACCACGAAAAGGGAATAGTTTAAAGTAGTGTAAGTGGCTTTACAAGCAGCAAAAAGCAGTAATTTGCACTTTTGCGTTGCTCACGATATTCGTATATTCAGCGACGCTATGAAGCGTGAGTGTATGATGCTCATTGTTATAGGCGAATTGAACCACTCGCGTAGCTGTTTTATCATGATAAAAACCGTTTGCCGATGCTCGGCGTATCTATCCATTTTGCGAGTTTTCCAACCTCTGGGTATAGGTGATTTCTTTCAAATATCTGTTAAACACAGAATAATCTGTGCATGTGGCAACCCTGCCCTGATTGTAAGTCGCAGCTAGCTAGGGTCCCGTTTTATACGTCCCGCAAGTAAAACGAGTTAGAATAAACTTCTCATTCAGTGGTTTGACTACAGTAGACGGAGGCAGAGGCTCAATTTGTGTCTAAAAATAACTCAACCCGTCAGTGATGGTGGTGTTTAGAAGTACGTCGCACGCTTAATAAGGGGGTTGCGGACAGGGCTTGAAAAGGAATCGCAAGTTGAATGTGACTGCCGTGAATGCGATACTTTTTGAAGGATCATTTGACTGTTTTTTGAATCCAGTCAATCTGCCTCTTGCGCTGCTGCAGTCTTACAATTCATCTGAATCTGAACTGCAAACTGACTGGAAGCATAAGATGACGTATTTTTTCGTTTCTCTTTTTGTCTCCAAATCCGCTGCTCACAGTAATAGTTTGTCACCCGGACGTCGGTCCGATGCAAGCAAAATGTTCGTTTGTATTGGACGGAGTCCGACCGACTTCTTCCATGCACATGTAGTGGTTGTTTTTTTTTGTAATAGGTTTAATATATGATAGCGCAGTTGCTTTTCGTTAGTGTGGTGACTGCCAGTCATTTGACTGTTTTGCAGTCGCTACTCGCTATACGCTACTCCAAACGGTAAAGGCAACTTGATCGAAACGAAAATGTCAAAAAGACATAGAACGCATTCGTTCTACAGCGTTCAATTGGCGTTTGACTGAGCAAACTGCCAGTTGTGTTATGCATAGCGTTCGTATTCCACCACTAAACGGACGGTGTGAACTTGAATGTACGTTGATGTGACTGCGGTAGAAAAAAGGATCGGTCGAAGCCCTCGTTGTGGAGTCTCGCTTTTGTCTAGTCCCTTAGTGGTTCAAAGGATCTGCTACTGGCAAACCACAAAGTTTGAGACAAGTAGTGGGTTCGAGTCCGGTTGTAATGCTTCGATTACAGCTTCGTTAGACCTATGAATCTCCCCGCTTGGATAAAAGATTGGGGTACACAACTTCTTAAGCGTTACTTCAATGACCCTCACTTACCTCATATTCCACTCTCTCCCCTTCACGTCTGAACCCAATCTGTTGGACTGTTTTATTACTTTTTTCTACCGTTCCCTCCATTAATTGTAAAAAAATCTATACCTATAAAGAAGGATTTCTGTCTGTCTGTCTGTCTGTCTGTCTGTCTGTCTGTCTGTCTGTCTGTCTGTCCGTATGTTCCTTATAGAATCGAAAACTACAGAACCAATCGGCATGAAAATATGCATGTAGAGGTTTTTTGGGGCCAGGAAAGGTTTTAGTGATGGTTAGAAACCCCTCCCCCCACTAAGAGGGGGGGCTCCCATACAATTGAAACACAAATTTCTGCATAACTCGACAACTAATCAAGCAAATAGAACAAAATTTGGCATGTGGGTGTTTCCGGTGACAAGAATTTATTCTATGGTAAATTGAGACCCCTCCCCTCTTTATAAGGGGAATTATAACTCCTCTCCTCTTTAAAAGGGGGGGGGGCTTCCATACAAATTTCCTCATAACTCGAGAACTAATCAAGCAAATGGAACCAAATTTGGCATGTGAAGGTTTTCGAGGGCAAGAATATTTTCTATAGTAAATTAGGACCCCTCCCCACTTTAAGAGGGGGGGCTCCTGTACCAAAGAAACACAATTTTCCTCATAACTCGAGAACTAATCAAGCAAATGGAACCAAATTTGACACGTGGGTGTTCTTGGAGACAAAAATTCTTTCTATGATGAACTGGGACCCCTCTTCACTTTAGGAGGGGGGGCTCCTATACAAATGAAATACAAATTTCCTCATAACTCGAGAGATAATCAAGCAAATGAAACCAAATTTGGCATGTGAAAGTTTTCGAGGGCAAGAATATTTTCTATGGTGAATTAGGACCCCTCCCAACTTTAAGAGGGGGGGGGCTCCTATACAAACGAAATACAAATTTCCTCATAACTCGAGAACTAATCAAGCAAATGGAACCAAATTTGGCACGTGGGTGTTTTTGGAGACAAAAATTTTTTCAATGATGAATTGGGACCCCTACCCACTTTAGGAGGGGGGGCTCCTATACAAATGAAATTCAAATTTCCTCATAACTCGAGAACTAACCAAGCAAATAGAACCAAATTTGGCATGTGGAGGTTTCTGGAGGCAAAAATATTTTCTATGGTGAATTAGGACCCCTCCCAACTTTACGAGGGGGTGCTTCTACACAAATAAAATACAAATTTCCTCATAATTCGAGAACTAATCAAGCAAATGGAACCATATTTGGCATGTGGGTGTTTTTGTAGGCAAGAATATTTTCTATGGTATATTCTCTATGGATTTCCCTACTTTAAGAGGGGGGGGGGGCTCCTATACAAATGAAAAACAAATTTCCTCATAACTCGAGAACTAATCAAGCAAATGGAACCAAATTTGACATGTAAGTGGTTTTGGACGCAATATTTTTTCTATGGTGAATTGAGACCCCTCTCTTCTTTAGAAAGCGAGTTATGGCCCATCTCCCCTTTAAGAGTGTGGGCTTCCATACAAATGAAATGCAAATTTCCTCTTATCTCGAGAACTAATCAATCAAATGGAACCAAATTTGGCATGTGGGAGTTTTAGATGGCAGAAATTTTTTCTATGGTGAATTACGACCCCTTCCCCTTTTAAGAGGGGAGCTCCCATACAAATGAAATTCAAATTTCCTTATAACTTGAGAACTAATCAAGCAAATGGAACCAAATTTGGTATGTGGGAGATTTTGGAGTCTTGAATTCATTTTATGATAGTTAGAGACCTCTCACCTCTGTGGTGAGACTCTCATACAAATAAAACAGAAATTTTTGTGAAACACAAAAACTAATCGAACTCGAGAAATTCGAGACTCTTCCATAAAACGTTAGTCAATACAAGACCACAAAAACTATCTATAGTAACACTAGATCATTCAGGACGAGACGGTCGCGAGTGTTGCCGGTGACCCGCCGTCGGAAGCGCCGCCCACTGGGGGACTTGCAAAACTCGAGATTGTGACAAAGATCATCCGAGATTCATTATTTATGTACAACACAGGTTAATTTGTGGCAATACGAAGTTTGTCGGGTCAGCTAGTATGTTATAAAAATTAGTAGGGTTTATTTATAATTCCTGTCGTAGTAAGGAAAACCACTTCAATTTTCATCATTTCTTGGGTGCTTGTAACGAATAATCCAAAAGTTCTTGTGCTGATTGGATTCAAACACTCTTACCTTCCGATCCGTGAACTTTAATTTCACTAAAAGTGACTATTATGAGCATTTTATTGAAATTACGCAACTGACTTTATTTCTTAAATTCGTCGTACCGTTTTAAAATCCGTCCATCAAAATTTTTCCTCGTCCGAACTAAAAATCACAACAATGTTTACGAAGCTAACGCGCATGTATTTGTGTAGGACGGCATGACAAATGTTATTCTGCGAAATTTCTGCAGGTCGGGCAAGTTTTCCTGACTGTAGAATAACGGCAATGCCTTGCGTGAGTTATTTTCATTCATGAATGACGGAAATTAAAACGATTAGTCGACATTTTCTTCTTCGTCGCACGAAAAAAACGTAGGAAATTTGGGTGGTAGGACTTCTTTAATGATAAAAAGCATTTAAATAGATCTCAGCTCACTTTGATTGAGCGCGTATGATAGACAACAAATTAAAATATTAGGGAATAAAGCAGGTTTTGCATAGTGTGTCATAAAAATGCTGATATTTTTAATAATTTGTGTTTGATAGGACGGGAATGGCAATTAAGACGAAGCAGCAACATACCCTACTACGATCCTACTTACTCTAACAGCCTCTCCCAGCCGAGAGTCGAACATACGACGTCTGGCTTGCTTTAGACCAGCGTCGTTTCTCCAGGCCAACTGGGGGAGGAACTTCAATTGCTACTATTATTTTCAGATGTACCGAATCAAGAAACACATGTAATAAATACTAACAGCTTGAAATTAAAACCCTAAAACCGCGAACCTCTTCGTATCGAATGATGAGCCCTCGTCCGGTTGTGGTTTTCACAAAACAAATGAATAAGTGCCATGACATAGTTAATGTATAATATCTACAAAACTGAAAACCAACACCGAAAATAAGTGAAACAAATGGTGTCTTTTGTAATCCATTTGCCGGTTTAGCAACGTGGTGAGGAGGGACACAACGAGGATATGCCAGCGGGGTTACAGGAGAGGGTATGGTGGTTGTAGTGCCTTGCCAGGTACGGTTCCATGACTTGGCAGTACTAGCTAGTTTTGTTGGTTCAATGGTTGCGAAGCGTAATTCGGCGGGACGGTCGGTATGTTTGTTAATGGAAGAACAAGGGTAAAACTGAAACCGTTGGACGGGAGCCAACTGAACAGAACTGAACTGAATTGGTTATGGCTGAGCTCTAACTTTTTGAGCGGATAAGTTGCCTCGATATTGCTCGACCGGGAATAAGTGTTTTCGGTAGTTTAGTGTCAAACGAAAGGCAAAATAAAGTTGATTGCCTGCAACTTAACGAATATTTAAGGGTATGATGTAGAATATGTTGCCTCCCTAATGTTCGCTTTGGCACTCACTGTGTCATTTGTGATTTTATTTACTTTTCTAACGATGATATAGTGACAAGCTCTTCTTGTTTCAACCAGTTACTTAAAATTTGGCTTTCTAGGTGTAATCTTCAACCAAAATAAATTATATTTGAATGGATAATAAACATTTAAAAATTTTATTTGACATTATGTGAAAATTTCCAATTACATAACCAAAGGAGATTAAGAAAAAAAACAAAAAAGTTGTATCGAATTCGTTCTTGAACTTAGTATAATTTATTTGCTGCAAAAACAAAAGTGACACTGAAGGTCCAATCTGTGGAACTTATAATATCGGGCCCTAGCAATCACACACAAAAAAAGAGGAAATCGGAAGAGTAATCACTTCTTTCTCTTCAGCACCTAATAGCTGGCGTCGTCGGAAGATTGATTAATTTTCCAAAACTCATCAAACGTAGCCATTTTACCATTACCAACGTTCACGTTCACCGGACGGAAGAGAACTCTGTCGGAAGAAAGAGAAGGTGGCAGAGATAAAAGCTTGTCAGAAACCAAAAGCGCACCGGTCGGCGGTGGCTTCGCCGAGTCCATCAGCGCGCCAAAGCAAAGGTACAACCTATACGTGCCTTCCCTGCCGATGACGACGACGAGGACGATGACGACCGATGGATGATACGGTGCCCGGTTTGACGGAGCCGACGCTAAAGTGCTTGTGCTTCGGGTATATCAAATACCGACCATCCAAATCAAATTATGGATTAAATAACATATTAGCACGAACATAAAAACATCGAAAGGCAGCCGGTTGCGTTGTTTGTCAGTAGAATGAAGAGGGACTACTTTGAAGCTGACGAACAAATTAAAGGGAGAGACGTGAGTAGTCAACCCTCCTTGGTGATGTTCGATTTTTCCGAAAATCGCTGAAGATGGTTCTGTTTACGGCAATAGCATGAGCAACCCTCGACAGGCACACAACCTCAAACGGTTATACAGCATCGGCGCAGAGCTAAATCCGAAACCATTGTGTTTCAGCCGTCAGTGATGAAGTATAGCTTTCTACTCAGAAACCGAGAGAAAAAAAGAGGAAATCTGTGAAGAAACGGGGAAATGAATCCAACCGCATGACGAACCAGGCCAAACGCCTGGCCGCCCTCGACTGTATGATAGTTAGAATGGTTCATACAATGTTGCAACTGAAGAATTTAATCAAATTTAAATCCTTTTAATTCAATTATTAGTGTTCCCGTTTCGTGTAACGTTAAATAACATTCAACACACAAAAAGTTTACAAGTGAACCACCCTACAGCAATATTCTTGCCCTCCCGATCGGTGGATGGGTCGATGGAAAATGGTGGCAGGCAAGCATGGTAATCGGCAATGACTGAATGGTATGCATCGTTATATGTACCTTTGCCGCAATATATATGGGGGAATCGTTTCGTAATTTAGGGTGGTTCATCTCTGTCCGAACCATCCTACCGGGCCCCGATAGGCAAAGAATTCCTGCCGATGGCTAAGTTTGCACGAGGCGAACCACTCTACTACGGTGACTGCATACCAACCAGCTGAGCACTTTCCGCTATGTTGATCCATGTTACACCCAATATGATGGTGTAAAGAACATAGGCAACGAAATCACCCTCATTTCACTTTACTAAAATGCGATAAACTCATTGTTATTATTAGGCATAACAATTCATCTTTATGATCTTCGTCACAGGAAGAAAAATACAGGGGGTGACACGCGGCTGGCGAAGAAGCACGTAAGGAAAGACGAACCAAAGCTGACGTGTTACGCCCCCTATTAGCAATGTTGCCTCCTATCCTGCTAAGCGAATCGAACGCCAGTTACGTCGAATGCATTGCCCTCAGCAAGTTACCTTTAATTACAGAAGCTGCATGGTTGTAAAGTTTTTAACTATTTCAATCAAATCATAAACAATTTCTCCCGTTAACGGGACTGCCAACATAAAATGGTTTCGTCGTTTCTGGGTTAATTATTATGCGTTTGTACTAAGCGCGGAGTGCCAAATTGCTCGTAAATTGTCACCGATAGCCAAATGGCCACTATTCGTGGTGGTGGTGGTGCACTGCAATTGTAAGCAATCAAATAAAAGAAAACAGCATTTGCCATTACTCATTCAAGTCTGTTACAAAAAAAAACGATTTTAATGTGTGGATATCAAAATAAATTCCTGCAATGATTACATATTTTACCGTTGAGGAAGTGGGAGTTCCAGGTTCTTAAGATAACGTTCCAGGCAATAATTAATTCGTATAAAAATGAAATTTTATTACTACTACGCAATTAGTCTGTTTTAATGGAATAAACACATTTTATATTTTGTTACAATTAATTTTTAATCAAAATTCATTTCTCGAACGAACTTACCCGTAAGTTACCTTTGGAGTTTCTCGTGGTTCTCTACTGAGATCTCTTCTTTTTATGCTATACGAACAGGGCATTTATTTTCTATTTAAACAAATTTGACTAGTACCTTTCAATTATTATAGAATGAATTTTTTTTTGTTAAATTATAGTCACTGACAGCTTGTCAAACCATAACCACTTAACCATAACTAGCGTGAATGATAACCATAACCACTACGCCGGGACTGACCCCATAGAATGAATGTTATATAACAATTTGTAACACAACAAATATAAATATTGTTATAAGATAATGCCCACAACTGTTAATATATTGTTATGGGAAGCGTTTAGTACGGGAGGTTAACGCTTTCTTCCTTCCCCTTGATGCTAAGGTGCTGAATGGGATAAGATATCATTTCTGGTTACGCTTCATTGCTTAATTTGCTCTTCTTTCTGACGATTCTCATTGACGAGAAAAATAATGGATACATGTATTCGTCAATTTCTAATGCGTTTTCAAGAATTTCCTGCGGTAGGATGAGATAAGGTTAGATTAGATTTCCAAGTGGAGTACTGGAGAAATGATGATGAACTGAAACCTACTTCACTGAAGCTTTAAAGCAAACATTTTAGAGCAAATTAAAGTGACTTCAATTGAAGTCAAGGCATCTCTTCTATGAGCTTGATTTGAGTGTTCCTTAGAGTTTGATAAGTAGCCAGCTTAAATCATAAGGTGCTAAATCATGTGAACACGTTGACAGTGGATTGGTATGAACCAAGCTTCAGTAGGAAAAATCGTGAAAGACGAGCCCAATTTTGGCCTATTCTCGCGAATAGCTTTGCGCAAACGACGCAGAATAATTATTGATAAATTTGATTTGGCTTTAGACAAGCAATTTAGAATTGTTGACACTACGAAGCTCAAACTGTCATGAATTTAATCTTTAAGTAAACTGGTAGTTCACTAAGTGGAGTTATTTTTGCTTTGCAGCACAAAGATGGTGTTCTGTCTCTTCTACCGACGTTTCAAATAATTTACATTCTGTGTCAAGGTTGTACAAAACTAATAGCATAAACACTTTTAAATTGGTCATAGAAAGTTTAGCCCGGTTTTGCCGAGGTGAGGTTGTCAAGTGGCTCATCGGTTATTATATTAATCTTTAAGCCACCTATTTTTAACTAGCTGTAATCTGCGCGCGTCGCCTCGCGTCTGATTGATAGCAAATTGGAGGTACGCTATGTAACGCTAACGCTTTTTAACTCTATGAGGTGCAACTACGTTACTTTTGCTCGTCTTGAATGTAATCTGGTATGATTGGTTTGAGTCTTTGCTTAATGTGGGCGATTATTACCACGAAAATACATATCGCGCCTCTCGTTTTGGCGACAGACATAAGCCTCTTATATTTATGATGATAGATTGTTCATAGCACTTGTAAACATTAATTTTCAACAAACAGCATTAATTTCCACCTGTCGTATCAATATGCACGATAAAATATAATGCGCGTATGCTGCAAATCAACAGAGAGTGCTGAAAATTTATTTATTATTGTATGGGATATTTTGTTATGGTCGCTATAAACCAAATCGATCAGGATGATTTGACAGTAAAACTAACTTTTCTACTAGTAAAACTAGTTGACTCACATCCTTGGCACGAACGTCATTTTCATACATTTTTCTTGAAGCCGTTTGAGCCAGGCTTGCTGGTTCGAGTTTACGTCAAATTTGACAGCAGCTGTAAGAATCACGCAATCATACGGTTTTATGCTTCAGAAAAGGGTCTAGCCGGTTTTCCATACAAAAAATGCCCCCGAATCTAATTAAATTATGCAATGATTCAAACAAAGTACTTGGCCTGAGGAGCATTTTGGCAAATTTTCAGATCATTAGACGTCATCTTGAATCAGTAATGGCGGCTAGAGTGAATTTCATTTTTTGCAGTTTGCTCCGAAACCAATTATCATAAAAATTTGAAAAAAATCACAGATGTTATACTCACTGCAGGACACATTTCTATTGTTTTTTTGAAAATTTTCGGATGCGAATATCACAGTAAAAAAAATCGAAAAAGTTTTCTAGAGCATTTTTTTCAGTGTTCCAAAGATGGCGCCGCTTATTTTTTTTCTATCAAAAAATTGTTCAATCAAATGTATAAATAATATATTTTTTTTAACTTTTAGAAAATATGGATGGCGGTCAAATTTTCTTTTGAAAAGTTCAATATTAAAACTGCTCTTATATGTAGTTTAGGAATACGTCAATAAACAAAACCAACACACTGCTTACACTACTGGTAATTTATTATGGCTGGCAGTGCCTTTGAAATAAGAATTGTGTTTGTATTTGAAATTTTATGTAATTTTTACAAAAAATTTTTAAAAAAATTTAAAAAATTACACTACTTGAGCCCGAATCTTACGATCCGGAAAATATAAATGTCTATTCAGAATTCAGAAAACTGCGGATACATTCCATTGGCCAATGTTTGCGAAGATGTTTAAACTCTGTATTAGTTCTTTGAGTTCTTATATTGCATAATATAGCTCCAAGATGTTGTACATAAAAGAGTCATAGTCGGAAACTGACACAAATAGTATGGTCGTATTGGATTTTATTTAATTGAATTAAAATATCTCCACTGTGCTATAGGCGGAGAATATGGCTCTTGTGTGAGTGGCTCTGAACGGTGGTCGGTAGTAAATCAGATCGGACCAGGTCGAGCAGTCGAGTCGAACAGTCAAGTCGAGCAGGCAAATCGATCAGTCTAGTCGAGCAGTTAAATCAAGCTGTTAAGTCAAGCAATCCAGTCGAGCAGTTGAATCGAGTAGTCTAGTCGAGTAGTCCAGTCGAGCAGTTGAATCTTGAATCGAGCAGTCAAGTCAAGCTGTCGAATCAAGCTGTCAAGTCAAGCAGTTGAGTCGAGCAGTCAAATCGAGCAGTCTAGTCGAGCAGTTAAATCAAACTATTCAGTCAAGTAGTCCAGTCGAGGAGTTGAAGCGAGCAGTCGAGTCGAGCAGTCTAGTCGAGCAGTTTAGTCGAGTTGTCCAATCGAGCAGTTAAGTCGAGCTATCGAATCAAACAGTTAAGTCAAGCAGTTGAGTCGAGCAGTCGGGTTGAGTGGCTAAGTCGAGCAATCTAGTCGAGCTGTTGAATCAAGCTATCAGTTGAGTCTAGCAATCAAATCGAGTAGTCTAGTCGAGCAGTTGAATCGAGCAATCGGGTTGAGCAGTTGAGTCGAGCAGCCGATTCAAATAGTCCAATAGAGTAGTTGAGTCAAGCAGTTCATTCGAGCAGTCGAGTGGAGCAGTTGAGTCGAGTAGTCCAGTCGTGCAGTGGAATCAAGCAGTTGAGTCGAGCGTCGATTCAAACAGTTGAGTCGAGCAGTTTAGTCGAGCAGATGAATCATGCTGTCCAGTTAAGCAGTTCAGTCGAGCAGTCGAATCGAACAGTCCAGTCGAGCAGTTCAATCGTGCAGTTAAGCCGGGCAGTCGGGTCGAGTAATATGTCAAGCAAATTTGTCAAACAGTCGAATCGAGTAGTTGAGTCGAGTAGTCCACTCGAACAGTTCAGTCGAGCAGTTCAGTTAAGCAGTCCAGTCGAGTAATCAAACCGAGCAGTCAATCGACCAGTTCAGTCGAGCAGCCTAATCGACCAGTGCAGTCGAGCAGTCTAGTCAACCAGTTGAGCTATAGAGCAGTCCAGCAGTCGACCAGTGAGGTGACTGAGAATACAACCCATTGGTACTAAAGCATGACGTCCTTTCAGGGACCTGTTTTTAGTTACCGATAAGCCTCTTATGACGTCCTGTCAGAGCCCTGGTTTTCGGTACAGACATAAGCCTCTTACATAAATAGGTTCTGAAGAGCAGGCCACTTGGTCGGAAGGCAGTTTTATAGCGGTCATCAGAAAGTTCTGGTGAAGCTCATAATTTTATCAGCGGTTTTATGAAATTGATCATGAAAGCCATTAGTGGTACGCAGGGATGGTTCGATCACTTTGACTCAATTTTGATTCATTTGACAGTACCGTCTAAACGGAGCCAAATATGACAAAGTTAAATATGGGACATTTATAGAACAGGTCATTATCAATAATTTTGCTGAATAAAGTTTTGCTGTATCTTTTGTAGTTACGGCGCTACAATGCTAGTATCTTGTTAGTGACTAAATGAACGTTCATTTAGTCGCTGATGAGTTACTAGCATTGTAGCGCCGTAACTACAAAAGGTACAGCAAAGCTTTGTACAAAAATTGTAGATTAGAACTAGTTATACAAATGTCCCATATATAATATTGTCATATTTGGCTCGGCTGAGACGGTTCTGTCAAATGAATCAAAATTGAGTCAAAGTGATCGCCATCCCTGGCTGGTACGTAATAAAACTTAAAATTGTTACTTAGGAAGGTCTGCCATGTTGTGTTATTCGGAATTAGCAAAAGTACTGCCATTAGATTAAAGAATCAATTCAATTCATTTAAACTTCTCTCACCACTGAAACTTATGTTAACGGATATAAGTTTTATCTGGCACGTAGTTCAACTTACCTTCAATACAAATGTATGCATGTTTAGCTTCATTAATCATTATAAACATAAACTAATACTTTTGTTGTTCGTTGGTATCCGGTGATCAATTTCATCCGAATCGATGGTAGGGTATATTGCTGCTTCGTCGTAATTGCCTATTCCCGTCCTATCCAACACAAATTATTAAAAATATCAGCATTTTTATGACACACAATGCAAAACTAGTTATTCCCTAATATTTTAGTTTGTTTATCATACGCGATCAATCAAAGTGAGCTGAGATCTGTTTAAATGCTTTTTATCATTAAGAAGTCCTACCAGCCAAATTTCCCACGTTTTTTCGTGCGACGAAGAAGAAAATGTCGACCAATCGTTTTAATTTCTGTCATTCATAAATGAAAATAACTCACGCAAGGCATTGTCGTTATTCTACAGCCGGGAAAACTTGCATGATCTGCACAAATTTTGCAGAATAACATTTGTCATGCCGTCGTACACAAATACATGCGCGCTAGCTTCGTAAGCATTATTGTGATTTTTAGTTCGGACGATGAAAAATTTTCATGGACGGATTTTAAAACGTTACGACGAATTTAAGAAATAAAGTCAGTTGCGAAATTTCAATAAAATGCTTACAATAATCGCTTTTTAGTGAATTCAAAGTGCACGGATCGGAAAATAAGTGTGTTTGAGTTAAATCAGCACAAGAACTTTTGGAGTATTCATTATATCCACCTTAGAAATGATGAAAATTAGAGTGGCTTTCCATACTACGACGGGAATTAGAAATAAACCCTATCATAAATGTTTCAAAATCCTAGATGAAAATGAACGAACACTGGTGTTTTTTTAATGTCCCGGGAAATGAGATTTGACGGGGTATAAACTTCGCAATAGTCAAGCTGTAAATTGTTGGCCCTCCAGCATCTTTATCGGTCCTTGAATCGGCCAAATGGCACAATCCAGCAGATCCTTGACGGTCATACTTGGATGACTACATCGTCAATTTTAACTACACTGACAGGATACAGACAAAAAAAAACTCAAGTTCGTTTTTCATATTAAACGCTCTACTGATATAAATATTTTTATAATTAAATTTATTACGAAGCTCAAGTAGGAGCATTCAGACTGCTCAGAAATTTTTGTCAGCCGATTATTTTATTCTAGAAGTGCTTCTTTTTTAAAGAGAGAATAACAAACATTTAAGAAATGATTTTGGACCCAAATTTCTAGGCTTTTTGTGTTTTCTTGAACGGCCATGGTTGAAAAGAAAGTATTCAGGTAACCAATAAGCATTTCTAGTGCAATTTAAATGCAAGCCAATAAGCATTCAAGTTGCCCTATAAATGCTACTTAAATGCTATTTTGGCAAAATAAGCGGCTACTTTACTGCTAGCCCTCTTATAGTGCTGTCATTGCTTATTTGCAGCTTGTTACCGACAAAAAGAATTTAAATAGAATTGTGGATGCCAATTTATAACAGTTAAGCAGTCAGAAGGCTGATAAACAGCAACCTGCAGTATAAAACGCCAGGAATGCTAATAAACGATTGTTTTACTGCTTATACTAATGCTTATTGGTTACCTGGGTAGTTATGTTGGTTTCCAAAGGGTAAGCGAACGATTCAGAACACAGTTCGTCACATTGTCAATTAAAAAACGATGCACTTGGTTGATGTATTTACAACCAATGTCATGTGATTTCGAACAAGTCGTAAATACTGCCTTGAAATTTATATATTGCCCGTTTCTGCATTCTCTCCATCGATCATGCTTGATTGACGTTAAGATTTATTAATATTTCTTTTCTTAATTTTGAATCATTGTTTTTATAGCCCATTTACAGAAAATTGCGTTGCATTAATTGCAAAATATTGAAATGTTATTATTGTCTGAGTGACATGTAGTTTACGGAATACATCATGAAATGCAGCAAGTACCACTTCACTTAAGTACGTTATCGATTGCTGTTAAAAACAATAATCGTTGCTAAACAAGTAAAGTTAGTTTTTCTTTCATAACATAAATTAAATTGCAGATATTAATAGACGGTTTACCTAGTAAATAAAATTAATGTGTGATTGCATAAAACTCCATTCAACATTGATTATCAGTTTTAAGCTTTTCTTAGCAAACAACATTTTCAAGTTTGCTCAACTGAGGGGCTGTTCAAATGCCTGTCCACTACTCGGAGAATAAAAATGAATTGCACCACCATGATTGCCCGTTCCTTTATTCGTCTATTCGTTCGGTCGTCGGTTATCGAATGAAATGCTGCTGCGACCGGACAACGCTCTGGGGTCTCTGGAATTGTGTCGGTCGACTCCAGCGCAGCAGCTGAATTGTGACTGGTGGTAACTTCCAGTCAGTCTCACTCACAGATCAGAGAGCTTCACCGGCAGAGTGAGGGAAATACGACATCCGAAAAGAAAAGCAAGTGAAGCAGAATGTATCGCCTGCCTGCTGCTATCCGAACGACCGTTTTTCAACTTTCGACTCGATGCGATGTTGTTCGTCGGCGGAGGACTTCGGTGGCTGGCATGTACACTCAACCTCAACCAGTGTTTTATTTTGTCATTATAGCGATTTTTCGACTTGAAGGTTCATTTTCCGCTGCTTTTGTTCGTTATCTCGAGATTTGTTTTGTTTCTTGTCGTTGCAGTAATAAAGACGTGATGAATATTTCGTCGGTTGTATAAATAACTGCTTAAAGCTGTCACATTTAGTGTGACAAATATGTCTGTTTCCGCCCCGACCCCGATTCGGCGGCTGCTGCGGGCCGACGACGCTGACTGGCTGGTTTACTATTTGTGTGCTACTTGATCCCGTTTAAAACTGAAACATACTCCTAATAGATCCGATCGGGTGGGCGGTTTTGAATTATATTATTGACGTCATGTTTCTCGATGTCGGGCGGCGTTAGCGCGCAGTCACCCCATCCACCAACTGCTGGTGCGGTTTTTTGAGCCGTTCTGTGTCGATTGATTTGGAAGAATTCGGACGTTCACCTGATTCGAATTATTCGAAGATAGATTAACACTGTATACAATGGAATTTGGGGTATTCATTGGACGCTGTTTTGTTTTGTATTTATTCGCATCAGCGACCAACGCTTTAAATACAGTCTGTTGGAATATAGACTTTTCACTTTCTTGTTACTGCAAATCGCCAACGCACGGTTTTGAAACCCCTTTTCTTTCCCGACGTTTTTGGTTTGGTTTTGAAACATTCATAGAAATTTATATTTAGAGAATATTACATTAGAAAAACAACCTTTTGCAGTCACAAGATTAGTAGTGTCATTCCAAGTAATCATCGATGTGCCGTTTTGGTTACTGGCGCTAGCTGCAAACAGTCATAAAAAGAGTACTTAAACGGGTAGTAAACATAAACTTATCCATTCAACAGAATACTCTCACGAATCACCGATTGGCATCTGAGAATTTACAACTTAGAGTCGCTACTAGTACGGCATGTATATATCCAGCCTCTACCTACCTACACGGTGGAGCACACTTGCGCTAATCACTTGAACATTGCAATCTGTACCGCCGACAAATGACCACCATACTGCGCTGTCACCATTTACTAACCGATTTCTCAACCGCACCACCGACCGCACCGGTCCAACCTGTAACGTTGCATGCACCTAGTTTCCTCCCTCTGCTGCTGGTCCGACGACAAATCGACTACTCGTGCACGATCGTTTGTATCTCCTTCGAGGCGAGTGGTGCGGTTACTGGAACAAAAAAAAAATACAAAACATACGCTTCACTGCGTACTTTTCAACAAATTAGCTGTATAATCAATAATAAGCTGCCACTTTAGCGTAGCCGTCTCTTTTCACACTTAGTCATAACGATTAAGCAAGTCAACAGCGCGCATAGCTAGGCGGCGGGCGTCCAGTGGGAGGAGCGATTCCAGTTGCCTTCACAAAATCAAACTCATGCAAGTTAGTTACAGTAATCACGATGTCAACAGATTGTCTGACATTGCTGAGAAAAGTTTCGTTGAACAATATTTTCCAGTGTCATGTTTGGATTGTTATGGTTTATTTCGCTACCATTAATTTGTGATCATTTGCATGCCCAAAATACCCCCTTTACATTTGGCATTCGCCACGCCACTGGGTCGGACTGCGGAAAACCATTCCAAACCAAGCCATGAGACCCGCATCGTCGTCGTCGTCGTCGGTCATGTCCGTTGGCAGGCAGGCGCGCACACACGATAAACCGACAACATAAGCTCAGCTCGTCGTCGTCGGTGAGCAGCCAACAACCAACGCAAATTGTTATACATGTAAGCAGATTGACTTTTCGCTTTTTAGTATCGTAGCTGCAGAGCAGCAGGCAGAGGCAAGTGGCGGCAACCCCACAGAGTGTCCAAATCCACTTGGTCGGTTAGTCTATGTATGTAGTAAATGAGATACGAACAACGAGGCCGACCGCAGCACACTCGAATGTCGCTGTAAACGAAAGCAACTAATTGAGCATGCCAGCTTCTACGGCGGACAGCGCCTGTCCATGTCCCAGCGGGGCCACAGCCGAAAATGGAGCACAGTTACGGTGGTGCCGCCGAAACGCTATGGAAGGACGGGCGGGTGGAGGTGGGCGGTAAACAGAATGGACATTTAATTTCACTTCATTTTACTAGCTCATGTCGTGTCGGCACTGAAGGAGGCCTTTACCATTCCGAGCAAATGGCTTCTTATTCGCTTACTTTTTTGCGCTTTTTTTGATGTCGTCGTTCGGTCTCATTTAAGCGATTCGATTTGGTGTTTAGTCAGAGTCCCTGAATTACGTATATTTATTAGTAGTAGCAGCAGCAGCAGCAGCAGCAGCAACGCTGTGTGTTTGTCCATTTGGCTGTGAATTGCTGTCCCACTTCGGAAGGTACTTCCGAGAAGTACAGGTTGATTAAGTGGAAAATCATTGATAGTCGCAATTTACTGGGTAATTATCCAGATAGCGAATGATTGTAGGATAATTTTCTCACCTTTACATTAGAATCGTTGAATGTTGAGTGGAAGAAAAGGCGCAAAAAAGTGAACTGGCAAAGGCACGGGTGTTGAGTATTATAATATTCTAAACTGATGTTATCTCAAAACTGTGGTGATAAATGGTAGAATAGACCCGCAAATTTTTCTTTTTCTTCTAGCAGAATAGAGCCGGGTGGCTCTTGTCGTATCAAGAATTCCTCCCCACTGCACTGTACTCGATCCTGGACCACTCGTCACCAATTCGTTGAGCGTCTCGACACACCCAAGTCGTCTTCAATCTAGTCGAGCCTTCTGATACGTTGGATCCTTCTATTGCTGGCGCCGGTGGGATTCTTGACGAGAACGAATTTCACTGCACAGCTGTCCGGCATCCTTCCGACGTGGCTGACCCACGCTAGTCTCCCAACTTTCGTCAGGTGTACCGCCATCCGGGGTGACATTGGGCCACGGGGGTGAGATTGGGCCAAAAACCAAAAATGTTTATTTGTGAAAATTTATTATATCTGTAGAAACTGGTGACTTAAATTCAAAATGATGATGAACATAACATATTTATTCATAACTTAGAATGGAACACAGATAATATTAGCAAACTATTTAGCCTAAGCAGGGTTTCAAAGTTCGCGATCAAAAATACGCGGAAATAACGCTTGTAAAAAATGTCCCGCATAAACCAACCCAAACAAGAAATCGCATCAACTTGCTATCTTGAAGGTATATAAACTAATCATTTACAATATTTCGAAAGGTTATTATGTGTTGGATAAGTTTTGATTACGAAAATAATATTTTTCGAAACTTTGTACTTTTCGAGCTTCACGGGGGTGAGATTGTGCCAAGCCATAATGATCGATCCAATTTGTGGATTTCACATACACAACAAAAATACGCCAGTATACACCAGCACACTCACATTCTTTACTATTGAGCACAATATTTTGACAGATTAGATTGCTTCATCCATTTTGGAGCAAACTGCATCATAGGTCTGCTAAATAATTTAAATTAATTTTTACTTTTTCTCTGGAAATTTCAGATACTTTGAATAAACACTCTAATATAAGACGAATATATTATACCGTGTATAAACTGCCAGTTTTAAGGAGGGGGAGGGGGGTAGGATAGGCCACATGTTCTGCGGCCGCGGGTTCTTGAACGAAGTAATGGTTACTTTTGTTAAATAATCAAATAGGTATGCTTCCTTAGGATACACCCTTTCATATATCTCCCCCTTGTTAACCCTAGAAATGCTACTGGCTATATAAAGGCTCTCCATTGACTACGAACTCATTTTTAGTTATTTCAGACCACTCCGGGTTATTTTCGTTCATATTTTTTGTATGATGCGTTGTTTTTGGCCGGCCCCTTGCCCCTAATAGTCCACTTAGTTCATGGACGGCCACATATGAACTACTTTATACTGATCTTTATGTGTATTGTTTATAAACATGCTAATGTTCACTGTTTAGGTTTTTAGCCTAACTTTATGTTTTTGGCACAATGTCACCCCCTAGAAGGGGTGAGATTGTGCCAAAGTTGATGCACTTCCAGTAAAATTAGGTTTCATTGTAACTAGACCATCTCTACGGTAGTTGTTAATTGAACAATTTAGTATATATTGACAGCTTCGAAATCAACTTAGTTCCTAAATTGTGTGTATACTGAGCTAAAGAACAAACATATATACTTTTTTGGCACAATCTCGCCCCGGATGACGGTACGATTGGAATCTCTCCAAGTAGTGCCTGCAGCTTATAATTCATATGCCTACACAACTCTTCGCTTTCCGTTTGTATTCTACCCAAAATAGTCCACAACACCTTTCGTTTATATACGGCAAGTTCACGTATGTCTTCCATAAGCAAAGTTACGAGTCTGAAGTCCACGGAGGCCTACCGGTCTGATTAGTGTCATGTATCATCATTCATTAGCTTTGTGTGATGGTGGATGCTCCTTAATGGAAGCGTCTTACGAGCTCCAAATGCATCGTTGAATCTTCTTACCCGTATTATTGTCTGAAGCCTCTTCCTGTCATATATTTGGTTTTCGACGCACTGATTTGTAATCTAATCCTCGTAGCCTCCGTTTTTAGTCCGGCGTAGATTGAATCCGCCGTCCCTAGTTTTATAGTAATGATGTCGACATCGTCTGCGAAGGCTCCATCCCCTTGCCGCAACGCTTTGCGTGAATCGAAGAGACTCACCCATAGCACACCACTCGCTCCAGGGTAATAACTGGTCGCGCTCGACTGTATCGTGTGCTGCCCTGGAATCCACAAAAATATGATGCGTGGGCACGTTGTATCCCCGTCATTTCTGGGGGATTTGTCTGAGAGTAAAAATTTGATCCGCCATAGCATGGGTCTCTATACAGCCCGCCGGATACTGCCTTACGAATTCTCTTGCTAATGAGAATCGATGATGTAACAAAGTCTGGGAGTGCACCCTATTGCAATCGAGCCGATCGCTCTTTTTATAGATGGAACAATCCACACTTCTCCTCCTCTCAATTCCTTGAAATTATCTAGTGAAGTACCGTTGCTAGTGATTCTTTGCTATTTTTGTACAGTTTTGCCGGGAGTCGGTTCTTATCGACGGCTCCATTATTCTTCAGTTAACCGATTTCTCGCCGGATCTCTTCGAGATCCGGTATCCTTTACGAGATTGATTCTCCTTCTCATAGAACTTGCGCGTCTCATTAGCGCGGAATAGTTATTGTAGTTCTTCACGATCTCTGTCCTTCTTCTGGCGCTTTTTTCTCCTTATGATCGTGGTCAACTCATTCCGCGCTTTTCGATACTTAGCCGAATTTGCGCTCGTGGCAATGCTTAGATAGTTTTTCCAAGCTGTTTTTTCTCTTCCACATTTTTTGACATTTTCCATCAAACCAATCATTCCGTACAGCCGAGGTTCCTTCACCTAGTACTGCGGTCGCGGCCTCATTGACCGTCAAGCGTATCCTGCTCTATTCCTTCACAGAGGAACGTAGAGCTTCATACAGTACTCGGGCGTAGTTCTCGGTAACTTTCTTACTTTTTAGGCGACAATCCGCTTATCGAATCCATGCCAAATTCAGGAGTCGTCTTCATATATCTTGGTTTCGGGCTGCCGCTCTCCAGTCGCCACTAACACACGTTGTTTTATCATCCATGTCAACAGTGCTCATCCGACGGATGCGGGGTCTGCCACGAAGTCGTTGGTTCTCTGCTAAATAAAATATTGTGTTCGCTGGTCTCTTAACCAGCATCCTTACTACGTGGCCAGCCTATTGTAGCCGTATTTTAGTCGTTGCACAATATCCGGATCTTTGTATACTCGGTATATTTCATGATTCATGCGCCTGCGTCACAATCCTTTGTCTAATACGCCATCAAGAATTGATTGCAAGATCTTACGCTCAAATACGCCAAGGGCTCAAGGGTAGCACATATCAGTCTAATCAGTTTTGTTGGAAAACCCTGTTCAAGCATAATCCGCCTCAGCTCATTTCGTTTAACTGAATCGTACGCCACCTTGAAGTCTTTAAGTAAATGGTCGACAAAATGTGCAAGTTGAATTCCCGGTATTTATCGAAGATTTGTCGCAAGGTGAACATTTGGTCCATCGTGGAGCGCCCCTCTCGTAAACCGCATTAGTATTCGCCAACAAAGGTGCAACGGCCTCAGTCTGACAAACAGGATGCGAGAGATAATCTTGTATGCAGAATTGAGTAGAGTAACGCCTTGATAACTGCTGCATTCGAGTCGATCGTCCTTTTTGTGAATAGGGCATATGAGACTTTCCAACCAGTCCGTAGGCAATCCTTCCTCAGTCCGTACTTTTTGTATAACCTGATGGATTGCATAATACAGCGGTTCCCTCTCGAATTTCAAAAGTTCGACGAGAATGCCGTCCTTTCCAGCTGTTTTGCCGTTTTTCAGCTCTCTCGCTACTTTTCGTACGCTGGATTGCCTAATTACCGAATATATATTCAAGGAGCGCGGCTTGTCACGAGATATATACCGTCGATAGCTTTGTGCGCACGTGCACTGCTACTACATAATGATTCGAATCGATATCTGCTCCCCGTAGGGACTGTAAGTTGATGATGTTCTAGAAAAACCAGCCATCGATGAGAATATGGTCAGTTTAGTTCAATGCTCGTTGATCAGGTGATCTCCGAATAGGTTTGTGGATATCTTTGCGGGGAAAGCAAGTGCTTCTGATCAGCATGCCTCGGAAGGCTGCAAAGTTGGCTGGACGTTATCGTTCGTGTCGGTGTGTAGGCTATGGGGCCCAATCTGGCCAGTGATACATCGCTTCCCTGCTGACCTGGGCATGCATATTCCCGATGACGATCTTGATGTCCCGTGGCCAACAGCTGTCGTAATGCTTTTGCCACGCACGATGCGATATGTTCCGAGAAGGCCAGCCTACTGTCCAATGTGATACTCAGATCTTTTACGGTATGCACTCTATCCAGGTTAGTCGATGACATCGAGTAATTGTAGACAATTAAGTAGCGCTGGCGGGTGAACGTTATGATGTGACACTTTTTTAAGTTGGCTTCTATTCCATTACATTAACACCATTTTAAAAGCATGTCAATGTCTTCCTGGAATTCGGTACACTTCGCAACTGAAGTAACCACACGAAAGAACTTGGGATCATCGGCGAACAGAAGTTTTAGTGTAACCAGCAAGTTGCAATAATCATTTACGAATAGTACAAAATTCAACGGACCCAGATGACTGCCCTGCGGAACACCAGACTAGATTTTAACCATCTGTGAAATGTTGCCTCCAATTCGCACCGGAGCGCTGCGGTTACACAGGTACGAAAAAATCCATTTTGTCAACCAATCAGGGAAACCGCATCGTTTCAATTTTTCTACAACGGGACTAAGCGGTACATGATCTAGGACCTTTAAGAAGTCCATGTATGTCGCACCAACTTGCACTCTTCTTTCAACGCTATGTACAAGTGGTGAGACATACATACGACATGTTGTATTTGTCATATTTGTAGTTGTAGGCCGTTTTTTCACAAAACCATGTTGCTCTTTGCTGATAAATTGATGTACATGAAGGTATAGTGCTTCTAGGATTAAACACTTGAAGTCGTTCGGGAGAAAGCTAAGAATGGATATTTCTCTGTAGTTGGTCACGTCATGAATGCTTCCGGCCCTATGGATGTACACTACGTAGCGGTTTTCCAACAAGTGGGAAAGATACCTTCGCTTAGCGATTCGACTACAACATTATTGCTCAGGTGTATGCTGTATTCTACACTGCATTTGTGTGCTTTATCGTTATTGAGTAAACGGTAACCCTAATTTTTTTTGCGTGCATGTGTGATGAAAGTTTACCATTCCTTCGAAACATGTTCTACTATTTATACTACTGGTTCGTCTCGTTATAGTTGACACTGACTAGTCCTCCTCATTAGGATTTAAAATTACCTCAATAGGTCTTTATGGCAAGTCAGAACTAAGCGTCTTCGGGGTAACGTATAACTTTGCATGAAGAGATAACTGAGAATTATTGTTTACGTTTTGACTAATTGTCATTGAAAACTGCCCACAATTAAGATAGTCTACTCGCGTCATAAAACGACGAAGAGGTAGACTGTAAATTCTTTTATGCCTATGCTGTTATGTAAACTAGATTGATTGAAAGTTACCCGAAACAACGAGACTAATGGTTTGTACATACTGTCAAAGATATCGAATACAATAGCTTGCAGTTGCAATCCAGTCACCGGATTGAGATTGGGGTCTTTGAAACGACCAATGTCTTTTTCGAGCAGATCCTTGACCGTCAAACTCGAACCAGTGATCTCTTCGATAACGATTTGCTGCTTTGTGTCCTGCTTTGTGATTCGTACTATCTAGAAAATATTTTTTTAATGCTTTTTAAATCATTTCGTGTTATCAGATTTACGAGTTTGTTATGACGTAGGACTACGTCTTACGGCAAGGTTTGGAATAAGGTGTCATTCCAAAAAAATCAAAAAACGCGAGCGTCACGAAAAAATGAAAGATCTTGAGCGCTAATTGCTTAACGGTTTTCCGATCGATTTTCAATATTTTTGCGCCAATCGATCGGAAAATGTTCTATGCATTCGCGTCAATAAAGAAAACCATTGATTTTTGAAAGCGTACTATTGAAAAAAATGGAAATAATGAAGCATTGTCCAACTGAAAATCCTCGCTTCGTGATTGGTTGGAAAAGACGACATCATACTTTTAACGTGATTTTAGAAAAAAGTGACAAAATCTACCCTTCCCAACAGACCAATTTGACATCTGTGGGAAGTAAACTAGAACAATTGACAAAGTCTCCTCGTCTCAATAAAATTTCTTAACACATTTTGTTAACATTTTGTTGTCTTTGTTTGGGAAGTACGCCAGAAAGTGTGACAAACCCCCCTCGTTCCAACAAAAAAAAATCACGAATGCGATTCCTAATCTAATTTGATGTCTTTGTTAGGGAAGTGCGTCAAGAAAAAGTGATTAGGTCCCTCGTCCGAACAATTTTTTTAGGGACTGCGATAAAACCTAGACCAATTTAATTTCTGTGTTAGGGAAGTGCCTTGCATCAAGACATCGCAAATTCTTTACGACGAGACGATTAAACCTAGGTGAATTGGATATCTGCGTTGGAAAAGTGCGCTACAGTTGTAGTGTTCGGTTATAATATAATTCTGTATGGATGCGTATGTTTATCGTTTCATTGGAAGTGTAAAGGAAAGATGTGCTATTGATAAAATGGGATTGAATCGGTAAAATCCCTTCAACGTGGGGGAATGGCTAGTAATAAAAACAATTTTTAATTTCTGCAAGGTAACAGGAAAGCAATAGTTTGTGATCCTGATTATATTAAAAGCACATAGAAAAAACTCAGAAATCTATTAAGGATTCAACGTATACAATATTACTACTTCGATAAATGTTACGCATGTGCATGTACCATATATGCTGCATTGATACATAAAGAATATCATTATTATATGCATGGATACATGCTACTATCACTACAAAGAGACTTACGTAATCCTACGTCGCCATTGCGGTCATGTCTTGTATACAACCGCTCTGATTTTTTGAATACGAAGTATTTGTTTTGCTATCGAATGACAACAATGTTTCTCGACATGCCAGTAAAATTAAATAGCTGATAGTTTCAATCGAATGTCCGATGTAAAATATATTCCACAATAAAATTACATGTGCTCCGTGATTTTGCCTTTTGGCGATTCTACTAGCTGCTGTAGGACACCCGAATGAATCACATGTTTTGTGTACGATACACAAAGTAACTAATATTAGACATTGCTTCCTGACAACGCATTTAAACTAATATTAGCTAATGTATTCTCCATATTACAGATATGTTTCTATTTTCCGTATTATTTATTTGACGATTAATTTGATGATCGACTGATTCCATTTACTGAATCTCGTCAATGTTGACGTTGCTCAGCCAGCACCCTGTTTATGTCTACGTAATATCATGCGTCAACATTCGGCATAACGCTTCAACTAGATTATCAAACACAAATAAAAATCCATTGCTCGTTTCGCCGCTCGTTAAGCTGCCGACATTCTAATCAATACGTTTTCAATTCTATTTATTTTCAGACGTCATCCAGTCCCGCCGCCTCACCACCAGTCGCGTCACGCCATCATCAACAAAGTTGCGTAAATGAAGCCCATCAATCCAGGGCTAGACCATTCCGTCTAGTTTGTGTGCGTGTGTGTGTACGTGTGCAGTGTCGGTCCAGCGAACTGGCGCTTCCGGTAGCGAACATCACCACCCCGGTTGTTGACCTTGCGCAGCGAAACGGCCACCAACAACGGCCAACGGTTAGGGGTCTCACCTGGGGTGCTAGGTTCGATCTTGAGGGGCTAATATGGCCACACCGCCAACCGAGGGAGAAATCAGAGTGGGTCCCGGCCATCAGGTAAACGATATCTATGTACGTAAGCCCAAGTTCAAAAACTAACTGAAATCGCCACACGGTAATGGAGTTTTTTTTTCTGTGGATTCTCGTCGACTTAGCAAACGGCGAGGATGTCGAAGTGTTTATGTAATTCGTGATTATTTTGCACGGCGAGCCACGAAATAACTGCGTCTGCAGAACGATTGTATTTTTGTCGTATCAGTTGAATTCAATCGAGTGAAATTTAAATTTGTGTGCGTAGTTTTGGACTGGCATTTCGTTTAATTTGTTTAATCAGTATCTTATAACGTTTAAATATTTGATTTTTCGAGTGAATTCATCCATAAATATTGAAAGTGCGCTTAAACTGGCGTTTAATTTTATCTAAGCGCACTTCGTTTGTTTAGCTAGTTTGAGTAATCCATAATCTTTCAACAGAACGTAAAAAAACTCTCCTCGACTAAGTCCTCCTCAATTTGATATACGCAGCGTACCCGTTTGTTGTATTATCCATTTAGTTTCGGAGAATGATAGACACAATTTACCATGAAGATATTTCCGGACCACCGCGTGATCAGCTGCATGTTTTGTTAGGCACACCCATAACATACTTGTTCACGCCAGCCCCAGCTATGTTTCCTGACCGAAGAAAAAATAATGTTTCCGCAGAAACCACATAAATTGTTTCAACTTAACGCAAACAGATTGAAATGGAAGCCACAATGAACAAAACGTATAAATAAATAACAAGCTCGGCGCTGTTTGTGGTTCCTACGGCCATTCGTCGCTAATCTTTCATCTGAGGCGATTATTCAACGCTCGCGTTCAATAATGTGTGCGATGAGAAAAACATGACTGGGCTTGTATATCTGTACATCTGTTCATAAACACACTTTCGCTGCTTTTTGTATTTTTTTTCTCTTTTTCCCGACGTGCCGAAGCGAGTTATATTAATTGATGTTTCTATAAACTGAGCTGGCTAAGCACAAAGATACTTCATTAGCAAGATACTCAACTGTCACTTGCCTTGCATAAATCATGGAACTATGGGGCAAACATTCTTCAGTGTTTACTTGCGCAGAGGTGCCTCTGGCACCTGGCAGGTAAAGGGTAACCCTTGTGTAAGATTTGCCCATGTAATTAACACTGTGATACACATTGTGCGTCGGCTGCTGGTATCTTTAGCACCTGTCGAGATGTAAATTAAAAACAAAATATGTGAGCAGAAACTGAATACAAGGAACAGAACAAATATCGGTCTACCGTGTACAAATGATCCCAGGTTTCGGGAAGTTTGATCCTCCTTAGCTTTTGTGGCTAGCGATGGTTGGTGATCGGTTATTGCGCAGGGGAGTCCGTTTTTCCGATTTTCGAATATAAATATATACTGCTCAAATTTAAACAAGTCTTCTAACTACTCCATTGAACTGAGATACACTATTTCGAGGTATTGGAAGTGTAATTCCTATTTTTTAACAATTTTCAACAAATTAAGTGCAACAGTTTCAATATTTGAAGACCTCGTGTCAGTAGTGGCCCCGTTTCAGCGAGAATTACTCAGAGCAAAAATGATAGCATAGCAACACTCTCCTTATTCGAAAACCCTTGCACGCAGATTTCCACTTTTTTTGTAACAGAAAAGTAGACTATCTTGGACTATCTTTTGCTCTTTGCCAATTATTTCTGTTTAAAAACAAACTTTGGCGATCTATATATTTTGCTGTCTATAAATAAGGTATAGTTCAGAAAAAAAATCTTGAACTGATTGAATGCAAAATAATAAACTTGTAGCAATTTACAAATTCAATATGGTCGAGTTAAAAAATTGCGAAACTACGAACTAAACTGATTTATAATGAAAGGCAGAATTGTGTAAGCGCAAACCGCACTACGACAAATACCGTGCTAGATTGTTCTGCTCCGCTCGTAGTTGACACGCTATTGGTTTCAGTGCATTTTTTGCCAAAATGCTGCAGAAACGCGTATGACACGGTACCTTGAAGCACATTTCTTTTGTATTGTGGTGTGCTATATGTATACGGAACGCACTGTGCGACACCGTGCCACAGAGCAAGACAACCGAGCAACTTATTCATTCACATTCCTTTCTCAAAGGTATATACTGCCGTACTGCGAGTTGCGAGCAGTGGGCTGATATGACGTCACATTTTCGTTGCTCACATGAAAAAGGCGGTAAACGCAAAGTGATTTCACAAAACGAATTTAACTAACCATTTTCACAGTAGTTTTCATTCACAGTAGCAGTTTCATGTATTTCGCATCAATTGTCTGCCTAACATTGGCTATGTGATGCTAAAGCCTTGGCTAAAATCAAACTAAAACTAACAAAATTTAACAATTTATACATCCGACTCGGTTGTCAGCTTGAGCCCATATATGAAGCTGTCAGCTTGGGCCCGCTCTATGTTGGCTACGTTTTTTTGTACAGGTTGGTATTGGAAGTGTCATTCCAGTGGTTGCGAGTGACACCATATCAGCCTACCGGGTCATACGCAGCCCAAGTGAGTACTTGAATACCGATCCCGAGTTGTCTAACAGCTCAGTCACATATCACGAATAGAAAATAACGAAGAATGAAATCATGCAAGATTGCCTGGCACCGTGCTCATCGGCGCCAAGTCGAGAACCTTGCGCTTCTACACTGCATTCTATCAAGAATGCGGTGCATTTATGAGCCGGTAACAACCGTGTCGGTATGAACGGTGCTTTTTCTTCAAACACACATTCCATGATATATCAAAACACACAAGAGCTCCGTAAAGTTTTGGCCAGATTTAGCTACCTGCCACTGCAGCCGAGAAACACTTCAGTAATACCAAAATAATGGGGTGGATTTAATTAAAATAGACTTTGGTACTTCTAGTTGCAGTAACCTATTTGTGACTAAAGTTGGTAATATATCGATTATCGTAACTTCTTTGTACCAACTGTGCTAATAGAGATTTTTAACTAAAATTGAGATACTGTTACTTATTAAATTTTAGATTTGAAATCTCTAAAGTGAGATTTGTCCCACTATTTATTTATCAATTACTAGCTGACCCGACAAACTTCGTATTGACACAAATTAAACTGTGTTGTACATAAATCGTGAATCTCGGATGAACTTTGTCACAATCTTGAGTTTTGCAAGTTTCTGGGGAGTTCATGGGTGTTTTAATATACCAATTTTCCTCACAGTAAAGTAGAAAACAACTCTCCCCATTGCTTAGCCTGATAAAATAAAGCGGATAGCATTTAAATATTCGCCATCATTACAAACCATTTCGCCGAATACCATTTTGCGGAACACCAATTCTCGGTTGACCATAACGCGGAATATAGAGTTTCGCAGAATACCATTTCGCGAAAAACCTTGCGCGGGATGTACTATTTCACGGAAAATCTTTTCGTAGAAAGTACAATTTCACAGGGATGACCCAACTGAAGGAAAGTAATAGAGGTCAGTAGATCTAGGAAAATAAACCTAGATAGAGCTGATCTCTACGGGGGGCTGTTCCCCCCCCCCAGTGGCCGGCGCTTCCGACGGCAGGTCGCCGGCAACACTCGCGGCCTGTGGCCGTCTCGCGGTGAACTATCTAATATTACTATTGATAGTTTTGGGTGGTCTTGTTATTGATTAATGTTTTATGGAAGAGTCTAAAATTTCTCAAGTTCGATTAGTTTTTGAGTTACGCAAAAATTTCTGCTTTATTTGTATGAGAGTCCTTATCCCCCTACCACAGGGGTGAGGGGTCTCAGACCATCATTAAAAAAAATTCCTGCCTCCAAAACCCTCCACATGCCAAATTAAGTTCCATTTGCTTGATTACTTTTCGAGTTATGAGGAAATTTGCATTTCATTTGTATGGGAGCCTTCCTCCTAAAAGGGAGAGGGGTCCTAATTCATCTTAGGAAAAATTCATGCCTCCAAAAACACCCACATGCCAAATATGGTTCCATTTGATTAATTAGTTCTCAGGTTATGAGGAAATTTGTGTTTCATTTGTATAGGAGCCCCCCCCCCCCTCCTGAAGCGGGGAGAGGTTTCAATTCACCATAGAAAAAATTTTTGTCTCCAAAAACACCCACATATAAAATTTTGTTCCATTTGCTTGGTTAGTTCTCGAGTTATGCAAAAATGTGTGTTTCATTTGTATGGGAGCCCCATCTCTTAGTGGGGGGAGGGGTCTCTAACCATCATAAGAACCTTCCCTGGCCCCAAAAACCCCTATATCCAAATTTTCACACCGTTCGGTTCAGTAGTTTTCGATTCTGTGAGGAACATAGGGCAGACAGACAGACAGATATCCATTTTTATAGGGGAAGACGGGGTAAGACGGCCCCCCTAAGCAATTAAATTTCTAGCATAAAATGCGTTCGAAAGTTCGCCTTTTCTTGTATCACACATGAATAAGCATTTATTTACCTACTATTAAAAATTATAAAATTATTTGTTATGTGTATTTTTCTACGATTTTTCGTCAATTTTTGAATCATCTAAATATCACGTGTTAATTTTCAGGCGGGGTAAGAAGGACCACCAAAGGGGTAAGACGGACCATTACGGAGTTAGACGAATCATTGGCAGTTTTTATGCGTTTTTAGAGTTGCAAAACTAACTTCAATAGTACTCAACAGAAACAAGTTTTTGAAAGATTTTTGATAAAATAGCATAAAATTAGCTTATAACTAACATAAAATTAAGTTGTACCGCTCATCCAACTCAAAGGCCAGTTCTTTGACCATGCTGAGTCCATAGAACCGCTCCTCCAGTTCTAGCAAATGCTGAACCAGTTCAAGATCCGAGCCTCATTGTTGACGTATCGTACGCACTTTAATCTGCCGACGAAGAGTTGTCTAGGGAATTCCGAATGTGGTAAATGCTGTCCTGATGGACATACCTTTATCAATGGCTAATTTGGCCTGATTCATCTGATACACCGTCTACTGCATCCGCGATGTGTTTCTAATATACTTTCGATGCATCTACGCAAACAAAAATCAACATCACCCAGGAAAACCTTCAAACATTATTAGCGCTACAACACATTGTCCTTTTACCCCGTGAAAAATGGCCCGTCTTACCCCTAGTTTACAATCTTCACCATTTTGCATTTTTTACTTAAGCCGTACTATTTTACATACCTATTTCGACACACACAAAACAGGAATCGTTTTACAAACGTCAGCGATACGGAGAAACGTCGAAATACTCCAATGTTTTGAGAAAATCCCTTAAATTTGTTGCTGCTAAAATTAGATCACACAAAGTCACGACGAGCGAAGAGTTTGTTTTGATTCTAATTTTGACGTTTCGTGTGGCCGATCACCACAGAGTGTTTCGAAAGTATCCAAATAAGTTAACAAAGAAGGTACGGTAGCGTAATTGCAAAAAAAATTAAGGATTTCTTTTCGAAATCGATGTGGTCCGTCTTACCCCGCCGGGCCTACTTACCCCGTCGTACCCTATAGATTCATTGATTAGATATTTATAAAATTTATACAGAAATATGTTACTCGGCATGTTTTGGTCAACAAATATACACCTTCGTTTTGCTTACTCCATCAAGCTGTTGATGTTAAAAGCAATCAGTCTGGTTGGAGTTGTCTTGACCTATTTGCGAATGTTAACGATGCTATTAGTCATCCAAACTGAGCTTCTAACCCAAACTATGAAACATCTTATCTGCGCTTGCTGACAATATTGTTCGAAACTTCTTTCCAGCAGAATGTATTTCCTACATCATGGACAAAATTCATCATGTTTTCCGTTTCCCGAGAATCGTTGATAATTATCGCGACATCATGTCACTTTCTGCTTGCTCGAAGGTGTTGGAAATTGTAGTCCACGACGCACTTTTTATGTACAGTTCGCAATAATTATCCATTAATTTGCATGGATCTTTCCCTAGAAGATCAGCTGCTAACTGTTTGTTAGCGGGTTGTTTCGTTCTGTTTAAACATATACAGACTTTAAAGCTGCCTCCGATCGTAGTGACTACGAAATATTGTTAATTCGGATGGAGAAATTTGGAATTTCTGTCGCTTTTACCAGACGGATGAAGTCTTACCTTACTGACTGTAGTTTATTTGTCAAGATCAATCCGGAAGAATCAGTACTGTTGTGTAATCTATCTGGGGTTCCTCAAAAAATCAACTTGAGTCCTTTGCTTTTTTACACATTTATCAACAAGCTTTTTATACCTTAAAAATCATAGCATTCTTAAATGAATAGCTCCATGTACACCCACATTTCCCAAATATGTTAATTAAGTTGAAAATTTGCAGTTTTGACTGAACTGTGGAGTGCGCAGAATTAGGCACCATGCGCAGAATTTGGTGCGTTCACGGTATATTGTACGCTTATTCGGCCGTATGAATAAAAAAGTTAGAGCAAATGCTCCCATACGATTTAAACGGGAAAAGCAAAGTAAACTGTTTTATGCATACGGCCTATTGTTTGAATCCTGCTCAACAGTCAAGTGTCCGTTTCAAGCTAGCTGGTTTATGAGAATCGAAGCGGTACAAAAAAGTTCGTACGCTATGCTCTTCGGATGCTACCCCGGGGCAACCTCTTGACTCCATACACAGTACACGGTGCAAATCGTGACCTTCGAAACGAGGCTTACGACAGCTAAAATTGTCTATGTTTATAAGTTTAGTAATAGAACAAATTAACTATCCACTTGTCCTGGAACTGCTGAATCTATACGCTCTGGAGCGTGTTCTTCGAATGAGGACCTTCCTTCATTTTGATGTTTGAAAAATCAACTGCGGTTAAGGTATGTGGTAGCTCAGTTCAACCTCATTTACAAGCTGTCCGATTTTGGCATCTCCATAGACATTCTAACGTTGTTTGTCTTAACCTTTCTTTACTCGCGCCAACTTTGATTTATAGGCATGCTAAAACCTAACCGAATTCACTCGAATACTAATGCCACTAGGTGAAAAACTTATGAAACTTTTTCCAGCGTTTGAAAGATCTTGGTCTGCGGATCAACTTTGCTGAAAACAGTAATTTTATTTATTGCTGGAATCCCGAGATATGCCAAAATAAAGTTAACGGTTCACAGGCGTTGTACAAAATACAATAGCGCGAGTAACGGAGGATTAAACTGCTTTTTGTTTCCAATAGTGTTTTTTGGGTCTTCTTCAGGTTCCGCTTGATGATGGCACAATATTTCTCGATTGGGTGAGTTGTTATTGATAATTACCTGCATGTTATTAGCGCCATACCACTCAATGTCCTCTGTGCCTTACTGGCAGGATGCCAAATCCGGCCAAAATAGCACGGTACAATCGTGTTGCTTCAGCAACGGCCACAGATGTTTTTCCAGACATGCGCTAACGTAAATTTCCTGGCTCCCGGACTCGGTTGTAAAATAATTGTCACTTTCCAAACTACAGGTAATACATGTACCCAGTGTTGCCACATATTCATCTGTACTGGAAGGGGTAAAAATCTTTTTCATCTGTACTTTTTCTGTACCAAAAATCTGTACCATTCAAAATATTTATTGCATAGAAAAATTTAGTTTGTAAGCATTAATAAAATGCACGAGTCTCAAATCATTTATTTGTTTGACGACGTTTGCACTTATCTCTGCTAAACTTAGACATAAATACGTTTTATTTTGTTTTCGTTCGTACTAAGAATTGCTTCTCTATTGATTGCAAGAAACAGCACTGAGAAAAAAGTATGAGTTTTTGACACTCAGAAAAATCTGTACCCATCTGTACTTTTTGGTAAAAATCTGTAATCTGTACCGTACAGAATCTGTACCAAAAATCCAAAAAATCTGTACTTTTCCAGATAAATCTGTACATGTGGCAACGCTGCCTGTACCTGTTAAACCAGATATTACTTGGTAAACTTCAACAGTTTCATGTGCTTGAAAATATCTGATATTTACTGGCAAACTTGAACAGTTTCATATGCTTGAAAATATCTGCCAACTTCTCCTGAAGCTCCTGTTCAGGAAGTTTAAAGTCTACCATGACGTAGGATTTGTCGTCCATCACCACACAATTGTTAACATCGTTGCGTACTGCTTCGGGCCGTCTTGTTTTGTTTATCGTCGCGATGTGGAGCCACTATCTTCTTATAAGTCGACCGTCCTACTTGTTTTTAGCTCGTCGCACGGTTCTAGACGATACTCCCAGCTGGTTTGTGACATCTCATACGAACGGAGGGTGGGACTCCGCTTGAAATCACTGACCGCTCTTTTTTGTCGGCTCTGTGGCTTCCCTGTTGTTCGAATTTTCTCCGATCTAAGCTTCTTGGTTGTTGACAAATGTTCCCTGAATACTTTTTTGCATTGGTGATAGTTGATTTGATCACTCTTAACAATTTCGCCAATTCGATATGCGATTAGTTATGACTTTGGAAAGTTTTGATGCGTTGTTCCTCTTGCTTGGGCATTTGATACCTGAGGCGTTAATGTTAATGTCAAAACCAAAATAGAGGCATCATTCAGCACATTCAGACCTACAAAATAAACGGTGTTCATTTTCGATTGAAAGAAATAAGTCAAGGTTAAGTCGATCAAATTTTGCTCGCACCGTCTTGTAGACGGCGCCACCTTACAGGATGTGAACCATTATGAAACTATTCAGTATGAATTATTCATTTGAAATACAATTTGTCCTTTGTTTTTGTCTCTAGTTAACGCAAAGTAAGAATTTCAAAGATGTTTTTTGTGGCTCAATTATCTTAATTAGGTGATATTTAATTGGTATTCGGTCAAATTACATAGGTATGTAAGTCAATTATTTTTTTGTTTCGTTTAGACAGCTCATGTCGCATTATGCTAATGCTATGCTAATAATAGTTTTAAAATTATGTCATATTTTTGTCGAGGAATTCACAGCGACCTTCGTTGACAGCTGACTCTTCATTTTCCATGTTAAATTCTACTTACAACCAATTATAATGTGATCACTCTATTAGCAATTTAATTATGATTTCATCACAAAGTTACCAGTCCTGTCAACACACTACAAATAGGATTCTTCTTGCTATTCGAATGTTTTCTGAACGCTGGCTGGCTGGCAAATGCAACACAGCACAGCGCCTGTGCATGCATACCTTCATCATCGAATTGGCAGTCACAACTGGTTTTACGGTCACATTATATGGGTACTTAGCTAAACTGCTAACTATCTTCTCAATGACTTGTTCAGTCACTCGTCCATCCGTCCGTTCGTAATCCATGGTGAAGTGATTGAAAAATGCTTCAAATGCGTGAACGGAAGAAGACAAACAAAACCACCGAAGAGACCGGAGTTTTCAATATGTATGCCCGAACGCCGCACCAACGCAACGTGTTGCCCCCCGAAACGGATGGATAGAGTATCAACATGCGTTTTGTTGTTGTTTTGCCATTCAAAAATTTATTACCTCGAGCTCTTTCGATCTTGGCGGCGGGAAGAGGGCCTCTTTCATCGCCGCTGCCTGCCGCACACGCTCATTCGTCCTCCGCTAGTAGCAGCTTTGTGTAATTAATTTCAAATAGTTCAAATTTTTCTCAGTGTATAATTAGCCAATAAGTAATGAAATGGGTGCGGTGCGGTGCTGCTGTGCGCGTTCGCTTTTAGGAAGTGATTTGTTCATTATTTTTCGGTTCGTCTTTTTTTCTTGCTAGGTTTTTTAGACTTGCGATCTTGTTTTCAAACATGCCACTGGCACTTTTAGTTAGCGGTGGGTTGGGTATCGAGGATGGATTTCCGAGAGGAAGGAGCAGCAGCATCGCAAGCCATATCTCGTGAACCAAACGGGAGGTAAAGAATTCAAAAAGAAAATTTCAAGTATTTTAACGGGGTTTTCATTTAGTAGTTCAAGGCGGCTTGAATTTGCGGTGACGAAAGAATAAAAAAAACTTTCATCGGGATGAGAGGAGTAAATGAGAGATTTTTACGTTTTGTTGATTAGGAAATGAAATGAGTATTTTTTTTTGTAGTATTCTAATAATTTTTAGACTTAGAGAGTTACATTCTTGAATACACGATTTGTCATCGGACTTCGAACTTCTATAAAAGTTAGATTTGTGAAATAACGAATGGTTTTTTTGTGGTATGATTGCATGCCTAGCAGGAAAGCTATTTGAAATGAAAGCAATACTTATTTTTTTAGATGTTTGCTCTAGCGAAACTCCAAACAGCTGGAAACCGTGTGTGAATAGGCAATAAACCCGAACTGATTTCAGATTGTTTTTAACTTTCGGTATCGATCAGACAATAGGTGCATTATCATTATGAAAACCATTATCACCATCCAATCAAGCAGTATCTTTCACAGCTCTTTCACATTTACATGCATTTTTATATCACAATTTTTCTTTTCCATAGTTGCTAAAGCTAAATAACTAAAACAACAGGCAAATTATATCGTCTCGTTTAAACGAACCCTTTCCCATTAATTTTCGCTTCCTATGTAGTATGTAAACAAACTCGATCGTACTAAAAATGTCACACTGCACAGTTTTAATGCTTTCACTTATTAACTTTCTCTTTACGACATTATTTTGGAAACTAAAAACAATCGAAAATCCTTTTTAATTATACAATTTTTAAGTTTGTGCTTAGATTCTATAAGTTTGCATGTTGGAAACTATAAGTTTGCATGTTGTTTTTTTTCTTCTTCACAATCACACTAACTTTGCCTATTTCATCCGCTTTTCATCCATGTAGGAGTAACATTTTGATGAATTGAAATTAATTATGGCTCAAACCTTGATGCATCCTTGGTATTTTTCCTATGCAACTCACAGGCAACATTACCAGATTATCAACCAATTGAAAACTACCGCTCCGAGGACGATGAAGATCGCGACTTAGAGGATCCTAGATGGACCCCCGGTATCTACATTGACAATGATCTGTTGATGTACCTGACCGCTGCTCGTTCAATTTCCGCGTTTCAGGGCATGTGCGAGGAGGATGGTTGTATGGCAGCTAGTCGCGACGATACTACGATAAATGCATTTGATGTTGTAAGTGTCACCAAGTTCTTCGTGTTCTAGCTATGGTATGGTCGTAAGCTTACCTTTTGTTACTCTATTCGATTGCGCAGTTACATGATTCTGGTTATGACGCCGGGAAAGCGCTAGAAGCCCTACTAAAGTGCCCGGTAACGAAGGGAATCGACAAGAAGTGGACTGAAGAGGAAACCAAACGCTTCATCAAGGGATTACGTCAGTTTGGAAAGAATTTTTTTCGCATTCACAAGGATTTATTGCCTCATAGAACTACGGTATGTTAGAGCTGGTTCGAAAACATGAACTTCTTTTAATCCTGTCCTATTTCTAGCCCGAACTAGTGGAATTCTACTACCTGTGGAAGAAGACACCGGGAGCAAACAACAATCGGCCGCACCGCCGTCGAAGGGCGGGCTCTCTGCGAAGACGCAACACGCGTACCAACAGTAATGCTAGCAGCAACAACACGCCGCCGAACAGTAACAAGAAAGAAGCAACACCGGAACCGGCCGTGACTGAATCATCGCGTCCATCACCCGTGTCCAAGGAGGAGAATAGCTCCGTTACCGAGGACGACATCAGCGAGTGCGATAGCGACTCGAGTGCCACCAAGGCAATTAAGGAGAGCGCAGCGGCTGCCGTAGCAATAGCAGCAGCATCAGTAGCGGCCGCGGCAGCAGCAGCCGCTGGAGCAACCACGGCTTCGGCAGCGGCAGCAACAGTGGGAGGAGGGGGTGAAACGGGTGAGGATTCACCGTCGAGGATGAGAACTCGCCAGAAACCGACTGCGAAAGAGCAGCAACAACAGCAACAAGTGAACTCCAACAATAACGCTTCCACCGGTGGAAAACGTCCCAAGCGTGGTGGAACGGAGACACCAGAGACGACGCCAGTCGACAGTCCCAAGACACCGAGCAAAAAGGAGGAATCCTCAGGGAAGGGCCAGAAAGGCAAAAGCAGAACGGAGACTCCCAGCAAGGGCAAGAAACGTGCCAATGAGTTGGATCCGGACGGAGGAAGCGATGAGAAAGACAGCCAAAAGCGAAAGCGGGTGGATGTAAGTTAACAAATCTAGTTTTAACTATTTTTTTTGTTATTCAATGTGTGCTTCTTTTTCATTTTATTTTCAGAGCCCTGCCGAAAGTTTCACCACTGACAGCCGACCTGGATCAGTGTTGGATGAAGCGGAATCCAACAGCGAAGCAGCTACGGAAGTTAGCATTAATGTTAGCGCGGCAGCAGCGACGCCAACGGCTCCCTCCTCTAAGGAGGAGGAAAAGGATCCCCTTTCGCTGGGTCCTACCGCCGAACCGATGGCAACGGAATCTCCTGAAAGCAGTAACCCCGCATCGACAATTACCAAGACTGGTGAAGACAAAGATGAAGACGGAACGGTTACGGCCGTTGCAGCAGCGGTTACAGCAGCCTTACCGACGGCGGCTGATGCTGCGAAGCTACCCGAAACGGAAGACATCACTCCACCTTCGACGGCAACGACAACGCCGGTAGCAACACCTGCTCCTGCAACGGTACCCACGCCTGAAGATGCAATGGCTGCCATTCCAACTGCTGGCGTTGAAGAACCACCAGAAAAAGCATTGGAAACATCTCCGCCCGCGGCAGCAGCCATCACTGCACCGGCAGAACCATGTAATGTGGCTGTTCCACCTGGACTAATTCCTTCCGTGCCTGGACAAGCTCCCAATGAACAGGAGATGCTCTCTAAACTCGCAAACATGAAACAAGAAATAAATGCACAAAGCGGAGCTAATTTGCCACCAGAATTTAACACGAAAGACGTGTTTATAAAGAAAGAACCAGGCGAAGAGATTGCGGAAAACCAGCAACCGATCATCGAACAGCCGCAGGATTTGAAACTAAAGATCGAAGTCAAATCGGAGGCAAAACTGATGAGAGAGCCGGATCCTGGACATACAGATACACCCCCGGAGAATAAGTATGATCCGGAGAACCTAGCAATGAAACCAGTATATGAGAGTCATATCAAGTATGGACCAGTCGATGATGGTATGAAATATGGTGATTTGAAGTACAGTCAAAGTCAATCAGCGGAAAATGCGATGAAGTACGGTCAAGAAGAACCATTAGAGTATGACATGAAACGATTCATGGAACCAGGAAAGTATCCTCCACAGGATAGTGCACTGTCGATGAAGATAGCACCACAGTCTGTACATCCAAATTCCGGTCAAGGAGTACCTCCAGATGGTCAACTGCCTAAGGGTTATTCACAAGAGTTAGTGGGCTTGAATATGAAATATCCCCCAGTGGAAGAACGAACCAAGTTTGCACAGTCCCCAGCATCGGACAATGGGGCGCCGCAGGGTTTGCCGCTGATGCCAAAGAGTCACTATCCGGACCAGTTGGGCATGCTGCGGCAACAATATGATCCGAGTGGAATGATGAAGTTTGAACCGATGGGAAAGTACCAGGGGCCACCTCCACCGTTCGGTCTACCTGGAAATCAATCCCATTTGCATCAAGGTTCCTCATCGCATAATCAACCTCCGGGTGCTCCGCAACAGCAACCCCAAGATCTAAAGTATCTGCCACCGGACACAATGTCAGGTATGAAGAGCAGCTTTTCGGCAGACAATCTTATGAAAAGTTCCACTTATTCGCCTCTTGCTGATCAAAATCCGTTGGATGTTTCAGCGACTTCTCGGATGGCAGTTACACCGAATCAGGATAGCCAAGGAAGCAACAGTAACAACAGTAGCTCTCAACCACCACTACATGCTAGTATAGCATCGCCACAGTCTGGACCACCACTCAACATGCCTCCTAGCGGCTATACCGGTCATCCAGGAATTGTAAATCCTGGTCTAATGCCCGGCAGTCATCAGTCGCTCATGGGTTCGTCAAATTCTCCCGTGCCGACATCTCAACCGAATCACCTATCACAAACTTCGCAACCAGGTGGACCTCTTGGGTCACAACAACAGCAAGGGGGACCTCCACCGTCTCACTCTTCCCACCCATCATTACAAGCAGGACCGCTGCCTCCGGCAACAATGCAGTCCCAACAGCAACAACCACCTCACATGTTACCAAATAGCAGTTTACCATCTCACGTACCGAGTAGTCCATATCTCTCCTCCTCTCATCGGCAGCCACCGCCCCCGTCAGAAAACTCACGTCTTCAACAAAGCACGCCCACGTCGAGCACAGCATCGACACCAACCTCTGCGGCTCAATCCCAATCTCCAGCACCAATGCGTTCTGCAGATCAACCTCATCCGCGGGACTTACCTCCAACAAGAGCATCTCCAATAAACTCTCTACTACAGGGTGTCCATCCGCCCCATGGAATGTTATCGCATCCTCTTCCACTGCATCTTGGACACCCAGGAATGCAACTGCCACCTCATCATCCAGCACATTTAACCGGTCCTCTGGGCCATGCAGGTTTGCTGCCACCAAGCTTGGGTGGTCCAGCTGGTGCACTGCCCCTTCTCGGGGGTCCTACACCGTCTGCCTTGGGTAGTCTGATGGAAGTAGCAGGAGCCGGAAGAAGATCACCTTCCGTATCGTCCAATAATCCACCCGGCCATCATCCGCCGACATCGCTCCATCAGCCTAGTCCTTTGGCTCAATCGCCCTCCACGCCAACAGCCCCTTCCAGTCTCAGTCGTTCGAGTCCAAGTGTACAACAACCTGGTGGTCCCGGTTTTCCGTCCTCCCTTCATCACCGATCCAGCTCACCGGCCAATTCTGTTAACTCCAGCCTTAGCCGAGCTAGTCCGATGCATCTAAGTCATCATCAACCCGGATCTTCGGCGGCAGTTGCTGCAGCCGCGGCAGCATCAGCGGAACGTGATCGTCAGATTATGCGCCAACAATCACCGCATATGACACCCCCGCCATCGTCGTCGGCATCGACTTCCTCGCTCATCTCTAGCCCATTGAGCAAAATGTATAGTCAATCCGGACAGCGATCACCTCCACCGAACCATCCCTTCAGACCGGGAGCTTCGCCGCCGGTTATACGACATCCTCAGATGCCACTGCCACTTCAAATGACTGGTCCGATACCGGGAATGCCCGGTTCAGTAATGCATCCCTCTCAAGCATATCCGCTAGTTCATCCTTCATTGTACAATCCTCATCACCACAATCCATTCTTCGCACCGTATCCATACGGACCGGCGTACGGTCCCGGTTTCTCTTACATGAAACCAGCGGGATCACCCTTAGACAATCCGATGCTGCACGGTCATCCAACAAGCATTCCGCCGCCACGACCAGAGGATTCCCAAATTCATGGTAATGCTCACGACAAAAACAAGGGCAGCTCATCCAAGCCACCACAAAACTCTTCTTCGTCCTCGTCAATTTCCGGATCCGGCTCGAAAACACCCGGTTCGGTCGGAGGACCAAACAATACTAACAGTAGCAATAGCCAAAGCAGCAGCGGTCCTGCCGGTGGACCATCACCTAGCAATTCGGGTCCACCCGGTGGACCACTTAGTGGGAGTCCATTCCAGAATGCTCCCCATCATCCGTCACCATACCCACCAGGACCACACAATCCCTTCATCGAGAACCAGTTGCAGGTCAGTGGGAAAACCAGTCACATGGATGCACTGCGAGCGCATGCTCATGCAGCAGCCGGTGGGGTAGGTCTAGGACCACCCCCGGGACACCCGGGTCATCATCCTGGGCACGGACCTCCAGGGCCCGGCCATCATGGACCTCCGCATCATTCTCATCCAAACGAACCGGTGCATATCGAGACGCTGGACATCGATCCTGATCCAGAACCGCCTTCTCCAGTGCACGATGTCAACCGAGGTCCAAGCCCAGAAGCAAAACCCGACGATACCGAGTGTCACCGCTCACAATCCGCTATGTAAGTATTCAACGTAGCCAATGTATTGCAGCTTTTAAATTATCAACGACGTTCCTTTTCAGCTTTGTTCGTCGATGCGATCGAGGGGATTACAACTCCTGCTGTCGTACGGACTTGGAGTTCAAACCTACACCTGACTCGAAGCTGGCTCGCAAACGAGAGGATCGTGATCGCAAGCTGGCCGAAAAGGAGCGTGAGCGAAAGGCGCAGCAAGTGCAACAACAGCAGCAGCAAGCAGCACAGCAACAGCAGCAGCAACACCAGCAGCAGCACCAGCAACAGCAAGCAGCGGTTGCCGCAGCGCAGGCAGCACAACAGCAACAACACGGGAAACCACCGGTTGGACCTGGCGGGCTGGGCGTTCCGCTCGGACATCCGTCGCATCCCGCGTCGCAACAACCGCAGATGAAACCAGACATCAAACCATATCCGGATACGCCTGCTTTGCGCCAGCTCTCGGAGTACGCTAGGCCTCACGTTGGTTTCAGGTATGTTAGTTCAATGCTTCCAATGTGTTGTTCTGTCTGTCTGTCTCGTGACTTTGAACGGATGCGAAACATCTATTGCTCGAATTGCTTCATTATACTATTGTCCCTTTTCAAGAACTACCGAAGAGAGAAACAGTGTCTTGTATAGTTTCCTACTCTTACATTCCTCTTACTTCTGTACTTCCCATTTACGTATTCGTAAAACATAATCACTTTCGGATTTTAATGGATGATAAGAACTTACCCACTAATGTGCGTGCTTATATCGAATCGTGTGTGATTATTCTGTTTTCTTTTTTTTATTTTTGTCTCACGGTTTATTTGTAGTCCGGTGGAAACGATGGTACCATCACCATATCATCCACTTTACAATAGAGAAAGGTACAGCAAAGTTCCTAGTTTTTCCTGTCGCCTACTATCCTTCCATTCACAAATAACATTATTGTTCGACTTATGTATCTCTGTTTTGTGCCTGTGGTGTTGCTTTGTTCTTTTTTCCCCAACCAAATCATTTGAATTATTTGTGTACAGTATTTGATTCTCTTTGTTAAATTTAAAAAAAGGTGGCTGGTGGCAGCCTTTTGGTGGGCGCACTAGCATACCAACTGCAATGGTTAATTTAGCTTGCGTGGCAGAAGCATTCTGGTTATTCTGCAAAAAAAATCTTATAGAGATCGGTATGATGGCTATCCAAATACTCTTTTTATAATCGAAGACGAACGTAACACAACGGTATTGTTGGGTCAGCTCCACATTTTGTTGGCTGCTAGGGTTGTTCAATCATGAAACGGAAGAAGGAAAACTTAATACCGTGCAAGCACTATATTCAAAACAGTGCCTAATTCTGAACAGTTGCAAATTTTTCATAAATATTGATAAAATTCCAACTATTTAAACAATTTAATCATTACATCTGATGATTTTATATTATTGAAATGGTTTAAATAGCTAGAGTTTTGTCAATATTTAAGAAAAATTTGCAACTGTCAGAATTAGGCACTGTTTTGAATATGGTGCTTGCACGGTACTTGTTGTGGAAAAATCATTGCAGTTGTCAATTCCGTTTTTCCCTTATTTGCAGTTGGAATGCTTTTTACTAATTTGTTTACTTTCGTTTTGTGCCGATCATTTTTTAATACTCCTTCAAGTGCGCTTAACAGTTTTGGTGATTTTTTTTTCTTTGTATTGGAAGTCGATCATACTCTCGAGTAGCTTGTTTAAAATGAAATTCATTACACAAAATCATGCAATAACTAGGTATCTCCATTCATTATTTATGTAAATTCACAAATGCCACACTTCAAAAGCTTGCTTGAGTTACACAATTCCTGCTATAAACAAAACAGTAACGTTTAAAATTGTTTCAAAAATTATATTGATCGAATTTTGCCGATCTTCTACGATTAACAGGGACATCTTTTTTAGGGAGTTTGACGATCTCAAGAACCAGCAAGCCATGGGCCCATCTCGTTTGGAACCACACTGGATGGAATACTATAGGATGAGGTAGGTATTCTTTTATGCTTCGATAAAATCGTCGTTTAGCTACAGGTAATAATTGATCTTTCGTTTATTATTTTAGGGGCATGCACCCGTCACAGTTTCCTGCATTGTACGGTAATCCAGCCGCCCTGGCGCAGCTGGAGCGTGAACGAATAGGTATGCAATCACAGCGTTTAGTTTAATTCCATAACTTGTTATTTTCTTTCATCCTCTCTTTATGATGTTTTGCTAACATCGAAATCTTTACTTCTATGTGGTACCTGCCGAAACACGCAAAAAACACTTGATAAAAACACACGCCTCATCAAAAATGCCGTTTTTTTGACATTTAAATTATAACCTAATTAAAATCTGATTTAAAACGATCCTTCTGACTAAAAACTGATATCAATCGACAACCTGGCAAAAACCCGACGACCACACGTGTTTCGTTGGCTGACTGGCGGGACATACTTGCATGCATGAAATGGTGGGGTCTACTGATAAACCAATGAAAATATTTCCATTAAAATCCCCACACACCGCATCCGGTTGTTGTCGCCTGACGTGGCTTGCTTCTTCGAGGTGTGCGCGCCTACCTTGGAATGTGGCGATCATGAAATGCTCATTCATTTTAAACCAATATGCCAATAATGATAAACAATAAAATAAAAACGATCAGGCTTGCCGCCACATCCCATTGGGCTAGATCCGGCCGATCCGATGGTACGTATCAGCAAACATTACCTCTCAGCAAACTTTCCACCCGTGCTCGTTCCTACTGTGTACTATTTTTTCGTATGTGGTTATCGTCTGTTCACTTGTTACAGTTGCGATTGGCTGGTGAATATCACGCTCACTCCCATACGCATCTGCATTTGCACTCGCAACAGCAGCAAGACACGGCGGCGGCAGCGGCAGCGGCCGGTTTCCAACTACCACGTGAGTTTGTATTCCAGAAATTTTATCTTTTCTCGGTACTACCACTACCACCCAACCACCACCACCACCACCACCACCGCCACCATTTCCACCACAATCTGTGCTCTCTTTTTCACATTGGACGTACACACTCTGATTGACTTCTTAATGTTTCCTCCCATCTCTGAATCAAAACGAGCATTTTCGTCGACCGACCGACCGTACCACGACGAGCCTCGAACATCGTGCGTGGACATTTTCATCGAACATTTACTTTTTGTGAAGTAGGACCTCACCTGGCGTTGACTTTCGGTTTAAAGTTCCCTCAATTTGCTGGTTTGAAACATGTTTGGCCCGCACGTTTCAAAATTACAGAAATCTTATCTGTAAAATAGGTTCCTAATTAGGCTCTAACAAATATCTTATATTTTATGAAACTGAAATTTTCTTTTTGACGTTAAACTAGGCTGCCGCCACTCGCATGACTGTCCCATTTCCTATGGAGTTTCCTATCTAAATGGAACTGTTAAGCGAGTGGCGGCAGCATGTCTTTGTCTAATATACTGGGAAGCGCGCTGTGAACACGAAATGAGCTGAATTGAAGGTCCTCTTGAGTAGTGGAATTAACTGGAATACCACCAAAACAGCGTAAAATAGAGCATCCTCGGGCACGTGAAACAGAATCAGTAAGACACCTCGTATGACGATGGAAAGTGCAACGCAGGCGGAAATGTGGCGCAATCCCACTCGTTAGGTAGTAGAAGGACATAAACAGATAGAAATGTAGCGAATTCAAGTCAGTCGCGAGCGAGTCCAACAGTCTTGGGCTTAAACGTCTTTGAGAGTTGACTAGCTAGGATATAGGATAATTACCGAGCTAGTGCAAGACACTTCTACTGGTTCTAGCAGCACCGTCCTGCTAAATTTGAAATGAACATACGATGACTGACGTGCTTTGAAGCTAACTGGAGGAGAATTATTTCGAATTGTTTAATGCTCTATCAGACGCTTGGTATCGCTAGCCGAATTATGTCGAGATAAAAGTAGTGCAGGATCTAGACGGATGATCGTGATATGACTGAAAGGTGAGAGGTGGACTTCGACGAGCACCCAAGCAGAGATCCATAGTGGCTACAAAAGCAATTGCGATGACGCAAACGTGTTAGAGATGCAAGCCCTGAAGATAGACGAAGTTAAGGACGCAATCAATCAGTTGGCATCGGATGACTGAGGGCAAAAAACCGAACCGAGCTCATATGGTCGTTACCATTGCTAAAGCGACGCAACCAAGTCTCTTTTTAGACGCCGTGCCCATACATGCAAGCAAAAACGAATTGTAAGAAACATTATGCTGGTGGCGTTGAATTAGAAATATTTTCAGCACCGATTTTCATTGGTTCCGAGTGTTACCTGACCGGGATTCACCGTAAACGAGTATTTTCAAGTTTCCACAAGCAAGCATGGAGGTGTCTCATATTTATTCGAATTGCTGGTGTGAGTAAATGAAATAGAAAAGGGAATACAAAAAACTAACTAGCAAAAATTACGCGTTTCCGCTGATCGTGCGGTATATTTCCGAGGTCGTTTTCCGAAGCTAGCGAACGCAATACTGAGTGTTATCGAAGTGTTAGAAACCGGCACCCAAAATACAACACCGAAACCGGTCGAGGGTACTTTGTTTTGAGTATGCAGTACGGCAACAGCGGAGAAGTGAAAGGACGGGGTTATCTGTCCGATTTACAAGAAAAGTGACAAGGTGGACTGAGGGCTGGTGCGATCACCGCCACTTATAAAATACTCTCCCAAATCATCTACCATCAACTATGCAAACAGATTTCTGGGAAGTTGTCAGGTTGGCTTCGTTAAAGCACAGTCAACAACGGACCAAATCTGCGCTGCGGTAGATCCTCGATAATGCATGTTTGTTTATCGACTACAATGCAACACGTGATACTGTAGGTCGCAATGCGCTATGGAAAATCGTGTACGAGAACGGTTTTCCCGGGAAGTTGATCATATTGATTAAGGCTACGATAGATCCGACACAGACGCAGTCTGTGTGCGGATGTCAGGAGGATTGTCGAATGCATTCGAGTCCCAAAGGGGGCTTCGTCATTACCTTGAAGAACTCTCATATAAACTATCGATGCAAAGGAAGGAAAGGGATCGATGGTTGCGTACTTCTACAAACAAATTTTACTCTACTTGACGCCCGGATTGATTTAGGTTCAATTAAGAAAAAAAGCAAAGCCTGGGGTTATAATTGTCTTTAACCCATTAAGCCCCACTTTTTCTAGTAGAGATAAAAAGTTGAAACTTTCAGGAAAATTTTGCTTTTGATCAACTTAGAATGCAGGGATATATTTTTAATTTTGTCTCTATGTCCCGCAATGGTACGCGGAAAAAATGCAAACGTAAGGGCTAACAGGGGGATGGAGGGGTGGTATGCAGTTTTTACATAGCTTTGTCGTTCCGGAGAGGTTAGAACATTAGATTTGAATCCAGAAATACTGTAACTGGCGTTCCTGTTTTCACCGGCTTCGCCTTTGCCTTCCGATGCAAAGTTACTGGTTTAAGCTGAATAAAAATTAGCAAGACATGGTATGTTTACACGACTGTAATTTTGTTACATGTAACATCTAAGATTTGACCAAAATCAGCTCGATTAGATTTTTTCCCAATCTTTCTTTGTTTCTTAGGGTCCAAGTTGATGTCTCAAACCTAACCTTCTCTAGAATCGAGAGAAGAGTGTGTTGTGTTTTCGCAACGCTGGGAGGAAATAGGTTAGGATTTGACACTTCTTTATCGACAGACCTCGCAGCCGGTTCTTAGCAGGGTAATTAAGGGGCTACTGCTACGATGTCAGTGAGTTTGAATTTGCCGTGTCACGTCACTCACCTCACCCTCAGTATCTCAGGGGAACAAGACGTCAACAAAAGAGCGAAAAATTCCCAAGCGACAATGTGAGTTTTATTGTACTCAAATGGCGTTTTTCAAGACCAATTTTGGTCTTAAATTCTATCATAAGAATGTAATAAAACCCGAATTGTTACTTGGGTTAGGTAATAGAGAGTCATTGAGGCAACGCTAATTTTTATACAAACTTAATAAGCATCGCTTCAATGACCCTCGCTTGCCTAATTTTCCACTCTTTCCCTTTCGCGTCTTATCTCACTTGAGATAATACTACAAACACCTTTGTTTAACTTATTTCTTTCACCGTCCGCCCATCTATTATAAAAAAACTATCGCATTAATAAAATTAAAAAATAATGTTAATGCGCTCTTGTAATGGATAATACGATTTTCTGGTTTATCGGCATCTTGGAGGAACTTTCGATTCGTTGCGAATATTATTTTTCTATAAATTTTTCTTAATTGAAACTTAACCAAATACAATGAGCTGGTGAATTACCCTCTGGTTTAAAACCACACTTTAAAATAAAAAAAATTCAGAGAGCTTACTGTTAAGTTCGATTTGTTGTACAGATTTAACCTTCCATATCAGAATGACTAATGCTAACGAAACGTGTACAAGCCGGATTATAAAACTTTACATACTTTCTGTAGGTTTTCACATTCATTCATCTCATACATTTCATACGTCATGATCCATTTTCACCTTACCGTAACTTTGACAACAGACCACTGTGCACTGTCTACTAAAAACATTCCCTCATAACCAGGACGTCGAGAGAAGCAGTTACATTGTATATTTAAGCGTGTATTTTTGAAAGTAAACTTCCGGCCAAGATAAATTTTCTTTTGACATGTGCTTTGTATCATAACTTCAAATTAAACATTTCCCCTCAGCATAACAACAGATCATTGCAAATTGTTTTCCATTATCAACTGCGTGATTAATTTGCGTTTATTTTTTTATCTCTTTTTCTATTTCACCCTCAAACACTTCCGAATCAAATCGAACAAAACGAAAACATTCTTTCCTAATCTTTTTTTTTAGCGAACGTTCAACCGTACCCGCGACCGAACATCCTGATGCCGCGGGATCCCCACTCGGAAGTGCTTTTGCGCATGTCCTATGATCCGCTACAGGTAAGGTTCCCGGGATGGCCGCAGTAGTGATATATGCCGCCGAGCCGAAATCAACCCAACACACAATGATCCACACATCCAATATTCATCTCAACCATGATGGTGATTACTGAGCAAAACCCCATTTTCTATCTATCTCTCTTCAACAACAACAATAACAACAACAACAACAACAACTCAACAACCTACAACAACAATGTCTGCAACAACTATCACAAACGCGATCGCGCGATAGCAGGCCGCTGAGTTCCAGCGTCAAAGTGCATTAGACCGTGCCCACTCACTGCATGAGCAGTATCTTAGGTATTGAAACTCCATTAATCTATAATAACCAATAAGTATGTACTTACTTTCAATACGATGTAGTCGATAATAGTCTCAGAGAAGCATGCGGTTGCATTACCAATGAGTTGATTCTTGCTGGTATTGAAACTAAAAGCTCAGCACACAGTTTTTGTTTCATTTTTTTTTTAATATGTTGTCATGTTCAATTCTTAATCTACTAGATTTTGCATCCAGCTTCTATCAGTTTGTTATTTTTTTTTATAATTTGAATTCCACGCTTCGTGGATGTTAAAGTAAATGAATAGTAATGTTCTTGTTTTTTCTAAGAAAAGAGTTTTTTTTTGTTCATATTACCTTCGCTAATATTCCTTGAATGCAATTTTTAGACAACACGAGAGAGAAATGAAAGTAAGAGCACTGGAAGAGGCGGCACGTGGCGGTAAACATTGAAAATCCCGTTTGTGAAAGACAGTAGCAAGTGAACATAGTGAGAGAGACAGAGAAAAAAAGAGTACCAAGTGGAGATAGTCAGAAATTGGACATAACTGTTGTACACATGTGTGTTTGCGTCTGCCAGATAGAACAATATGCGTGCATGCTTGTAAATGCATACAGTTTGGGGAAAAAGATCAAGAAAAAACAAGCGGCAGCGAATTTAGACCCTGTGCGACGACGGCAGCGATTATCACATTTACGTCTATTTGAAAAAGTATCCGAGATTGGTTGATACCGGAGCGAACTACACAAGCGGCAGTGTTCCGTTTAAACAATTTTCGTACGTATGAATTCAAATATTCTGCAAACTTAGAAAGCTCATTCCTTTATCCAAAAATGTACGAACTCGACGGATTCACTTTTCACAAATAATTTAATTTTGTTGTTGAATGAAATAACTTGTTGGCATTAGGTATAAAAGAACTGGAGTTTTTTTGAACAGTTAGAGCATGAAACCAATCACTTCTCGAAAACCGTTGTTGAAAATACTCAATTGGATTTCTGTGTTATCTCAGCAACGTTGTCGTCATGGTCTATTCCCGCTGCAGTACGACGGTAACGAAGCACTGCATTCGTATTACAATTCGATACGCCGTTTGCACTGGATCTAAATCAAAGAATAGTTATGACAACCAACCTTACTGTAGAAAATTACCATTGATAATACAAACTATACAAAAAAAAAAACACATTTAAAACATTTAACGTGAGAAGCTAAAATGTAAGCAAACAAAAAAAATCATTTATATAATTGTATAAAAGTGGTAGATAGTAAGTAGATTCGTACATATATATATTTTATATTTATAAAGCCGACTTAAGCAAAACAAGTCTTTCTCCACGATATCGGACACCGGCCAAGTCGCGCACTGATTGATCGCGCGTCGGGCTGGCTTATCTGGGGCCGCCGCGCCGGTAAGATTTTGACCGTCGTCGTTTCGTGTACTGCCATTTTCGCGCAGCTTTCGCGAAAACAAACCTAAACAGGCGGCTGCACATACTAACATAAATAAAAGCATAACAAACAAACAAACAAACCAACAAAAAAAAAACTATAATCTAAAGTTTTGCTCCTAAATTTAAGAACAATTTTCGAAACTTCTGAATGTCTATATTCGTACGTCGAAGCAAGCAGCACCCACTAAAAATAAGCGATTGTGTATAGTAGAATGAATTTTAGTTTGTTTTTTTTCTGTTTTAGTTTTCGAATTTGTTAGCAGGGCCAAATAATTTCGGATGAGATTTGTAAGTTAGCTTTTTGGTCACACCACCAAGAGCTTTCCAGTGAGTTCGAGCATTTCTCGAATGACGAATTTGATGCAGAGTGCAGCAGTGGTGCTGAGAAGGATAGTGACTGTTAAGAACTCCTTTCTCTCACGTGCAGTACTTACATTACATCTCCGCAAACTTTTAAATATAATCGAATGCATTTTTTGTAAGTCACGCGGAACAGATGTATTTCGAAAGTACCTCTTAGTCTTTTCTTCGTTTTTTTTCCTGCTATATAAGACAGCTTGTAGCCAGCTTAGTAGAATTCCGCAATTTCGATTGTTTTACTCTTTAATAAATTAGTATTATTCGCCAAACAACTAGTAACGCAACGTTGCCTGAACTCTGTTCGTTTGAGTTCAAATTATGAATTTTCCATCTGCTAAGGATGATAATCTAAAATTAAAGTGAAGCGCAAAAGAATAAACCGTAGAACCTAGGGTAAAAGCTTTCGACGACAAGGCCAATCCCAAACTGTAAGAAAAAACCGTGTAAGGGTACAATTTTTTGGTGACAACCGCGCGCGTTCATCGAACATGATGTTCCGACAAATACCTTTGTGTACAAGAGGGAGATCGCAAGGAAAAAAAGGAATAACATTATAAATAACGATGGTATATTATTGATGATTAAGTGACGGATAAAACAATTATATAGTGAATAGAGAAGGGCAAACAGAATCATTGATCTTATATTAAAACAAACATATTTAATTATTGAATAGTAATTATATTGATAAAACTATATTACTGGAAAACACAACTCAAGTGGAAATATAAAAATAGTGATGATAAAATATACGAGTAAACGAAATAATACACAGTCGGGAAAACCATTGTGGCTCTCGTTTTGAAGAATCTGTTGAAAAAAAGAACAATCAGGAAAGAACAGTGTGGAAAGGATCACAATAATTGTAACAGAAGAACTGGATAGAACGCATTCAAAAATACGCAGTGCACAAGAACTGGTTAGAGCACTGCATTGCATAGCATCATTGTCAAGTTCCGGGTTGAAGAGTTGGTACCAGAAGAGTGAATTGAAGGCATTGAATTTATCACCAAATTCCGCTCCGGAAACTGAAGCACTCGGGAACTGGTGACAGCTTTGTTAGCATCAGGCGTACCCAACAAATCATGAACTCTCAGTAAATATAGTCCCTACTGAATCGTAAAATTTCTACATTTGGTCCACAGGGAAGTAACTTAGGACCGTTACTATTCCTTCATTTTGTGATGTCTCCTGGTTGTAACCTGATATGCTGATGATTTAAAAATGTCTCGTTGAAAACTACTAACCAAATGCAAGATGTAGTTGACCAGTTTGAAGAATGGAACTGCTTCCGTAATCTTGCCATCATCTAAAAATGTTCAGCCGTCACCTTTATTTGGCGCAAGGTTTCGGTTGACCGAAGGGTCTCGCCTTAAACGTGTCAGTGTTGGACCTAGGAGTAGTCTATGGTCATTTAGAATCGAAGATGTGCAACACTGATTCATCAAACACACGCCGACATATCTTTCATGGGCGGAACCTACCATACCACCAGAGTAGTAGGAGAAGTATCCAGAGCCGTTTCATAATTCAGGCATGGGGTCCAAAATAGGTACGGATCAAATTTTCACTCTTCTACGAATTTTCCAGAAATGTCGGGAGTACAACGTGCCTTGCCTATGCATCATATTTTCTATTGGATTTCAAGGCAGTATACGATATAGTTGAGCGCGCACAACTATGACAGATTATGCACGAGAACGGCTTTCCGGACAAACTAACACAAACTATTCTGGAGCGAGTAATGCGCTACGTGTCTGTTTCGGAGGCACTCTCCAGTCCCTTCAAATCGCGCAGAGGATGGCAAGGCAAGGGTACGGACTGTCCTGTATGTTATTCAACATCGCTGTTGAAAGTTTGATCCGACGCACGGGCATCAACACGAGAGGAACGATCTTCGGCAAAAGTAACCAACTTCTAGCCTCCTAGTCCTAGTCCTCCTAGCACGAACAGATCTTAGACATGTTGCAGCAACCCTACTTGCATATTTATCACCTGTGTTGAACTTCAACTGTGAATTTCCGGTGGACCGGATGCAGGGCATATTGGTAAAAGTCTCCAAAAAAGGAGACCTAGCTGAATGCGATAACTGGCGTGGCATCACGTTGCTCTGTATTACTCTGAAAATTACGCGCATTCACTTAAATCTGCGCTGCCGGAAGAGGACGAGCTGGACGAAGCCCCTTTCGAGGAATGTTGAAATACCATCAAAGCAATCATCAGTAGTGTAACGGAGAGCTCCATCGGGCCTGTGGCACGGACAGCGATGCCAGATCAGCGGTTTTCCCGCTAGATTTAGCGGGATTTCAAGCCGGATAGCGGTACTTAATAACCAAACAGCGGCTAGCGGGAATCTAGCGGTTTTCTTAAATAACTCAGCGGGATTTTAGCGGGATCTCGATTTTGCGATATTTGGTAGGCAAGAAGAGTGCTGACAGAGAGGTTGAGAGCAAAAAACATCGTTTATTGACAGTCTAATGTCTGCTCATGCATTGGCAGATGGTTCAGTATATTCTGTTGATAAGAAAACTCCGTGGTTTTTGCCTAAAATGGGATCAGTTCTGATAAATACTCATTAGAACTTACAGAAGCAGAAGACTACCAAACCAATCCGTTTTGCGTATTCCTCATTTTTCCACAAACTAATTCGTTGCCAATGGCAAAATCCAACTGATTCATGAATTGCAAACAAAACAACACAAACAACTTATGTATCTATATACCGTGGACCCCCGTTTGTTTGACCGTTTTTAATCTTTTTTAACAGTTTTTAACACTTTTTAATTTGAACCCTGTTGGTTTGCACGATGTGCAAATTAAAAATAGTTCAAATGCCATTCTCAATATGACATCATTTACTTATGCAGACAATGCACCTAAACACGATTTGTTTGTACTGATCTAGCGTGTTTAATCTGTTTCACAATGCGTTTTCATAACGATTATGGTAGAAATCTGATCGGAGAATGAAATATTCGCTGCTTGCAACTGCCAACTGATTCAAACCCCCAAAACAATAACAAAGAATAGGGCTGCCAGTTCACACAAGCTCCAGCATATATTTAGGGTTACCAGTTGTTCAAATTAAAAGCTAACCCCGTTAGTTTGCATGAGGAATCGTTCAAACGAACGGGGGTGCACTGTACATTATAATTTGCTATATACCGCAGCATTTGTATGATAACAAAATCAAAACAAATCGGCTGATGAGCCGATAAAACCTAAGTCTAAAAGACAAATCGGTACATTTTTGCTAAAACAAAATATCAGCGAGAACAAAGAGCCGATGCGCTTTTCAGATATTTTTGAATTTTGGCTGCTTATAAAGATTGAAACATATCTTCTATTGTCACCGAAAACCATAATCATTTGCCAGCGTTGCTGAAATTTTACATGATTTTCATCATAGCTAGACACAGAAAGAAAATTTGTGCTAAAAGCTTCTTTCGAAATTTTCGCATGTGTTCTTAGACTTCTTAATCTTATAATTCTTGCGAAATGTCGTAGTAAACTGTTACTATATGAGGGATAACAAGATATTTCTTTTTCTGTTTCCTGAAGCTTCGTCAACATGAATGCAGCAAATTTGCATAATGTTCATTTAATTGCAACCTTTCAATTTCAGCAGATCATCTTGATTTCAAATGCAAGCCTTACTGAAATGAATATTTTTTAATTTTAATTTTGCACCAGAAACGAAAGAATAATATGACTTTTGATTCAGCGGGATTTCTAGTGGGAAATAGACTCTAGACAGCGGGATTTCAGCGGGAAATCAACCTCTGGGCAGCGGGAAAATGGGCAATCGACCTGGTAACACTGCACGGAATCAGTGGAACGATTGGTTTGACGATGAATGTACGAGGGTGATGGATGGGGAGAACGCTGCGCAAACAGCCAAGATGCGCAGTGCCACGCGTCAGAACGTAGAAAGGCAGCGAAACCAAATATTTCGGGCGAAAAAGCGCTACCTGGAAGAACAGGAATATGCAGAGTTAGAGCGGCTGCATCACTCTCAGGAAACGCGAAAGTATCACCAGAAACTGAACGGATCCCGCGAGCCGAAATGTGTCAGGATAAGAATTACAGTATTCTGATGGACGATCGTGAGGTAACCGATAGGTGGAAGCAGCACTTCGATGAACACCTGAATGGCACCCAGATGGAGAACCCAGACGCCGGGAAGTCGACGGTGCAACAAATGGGGAAGAGGTGCCAGCCCCAATGATAGGCGAAGTTAAGGAGGCCATCATGCAGCTAAAGAGCAATAAATCAGTTAGAAAAGATGTTCACTGTTCTCAATGTCGCCTAAAAAGTGCTGTCCCAAATCATTTTCCGCCGACTATCGCCAAATACGAACGGATTTGTGGGAATTTATTAAGCCGGTGTCGTCGAAGGTCGAGTTCCCACACACCACTTGTTTGTTGACTTCAAAGCCGCATATGATACCATCGACCGGAAAGAGTCATGGAAAATCATGAACGAGAACAGCTTCCCCAGGAAGCTTATCAAACTGATTTAATCTGCGATGTGTTCGGATTTCGGGTGGATTTTCAAGTTCATTCGAATCACACAGAGGGCTTCGTCAAGGTGATGGTCTCTCATGCCTGCTGTTCAACGTAGCGCTACAAGGTGTTATGAACCGAGCGGATATTAACACGCGGGGAGCGATCTTCAACAAATCTAGTCAATTCGTCTGCTTTGCCGATGACATGGGTATTATCGACAGAACATCTGTGGCGGTTGCTGAACAGTGCACCAGACTAAAACGCGAAGCAGTACAGATTGGGTTAAAGTAAATAGGTCTAAAACAAAGTACATGCTGGCCAGCAGAACCGAGGCCGACCCGCGCTGCTTGGGTAGTAGTATAATGATCGAGGGTGATGAATTTGAGGTAGTCGACGAATTTGTCTACCTTGGCTCACTGCGGTAGTTGTGCTTACTATGGGTTTCACAAGCAATTGCAGTCGACTAAGACTAAGCCTCCGTACAAAGTGTGCCTTGTGCAAGACGCTCATTGGACCGGTTGTTCTCTACGGGCCTGAAACATGGACAATACTGGAGGAGGACCTGCGACTGCTCGGAGTTTTCGAACGATCTTCGGTGGCGTACAGGATAACGGAGTATGGAGGCGGAGGATGACCCATGAACTCGCACAGCTCTATGGTGAACCCGGTATCCAAAAGGTGGCTAAAACGGAACGGATACGATGGGCAGGGCATGTTGTAACAATGCCGGATAACTACCCTGCAAAAGTGGTGTTTGCCTCAAATCCAGTAGGAACAAGACGACCAGGAGCGCAGCGAGCAGGATGGTTAAACCAGGTGGAGCGAGATTGGGAGGAGAGTACTCAGTGTCCAAGGAATTGGAGAACGGTAGCGCACAACCGAGTTAACTGGAGAAACCTTTTTTAACAGGCTTTGTCTTAGAACGGCAACCACTTAAATAAGTAAAGTACTCTGAAAGTTAGAGAGTACTAGTCATCCTTAACCGGATTCAAGAGAAGATCGATGCTACTCTCCGGCTGCAGCAAGCTGGATTCCATGCAGATGCTGGCCGATCATGTATAGACCATATCACAACGCTCCGCATTATATTGGTGCAGACGAACGAACTCCAAGACTCTCTTCTGATGGTGTTCGTTGACTTTGAAAAGGTGTTCGACCGACTCAACCATGAAAACATCTGTGGCGCACTTAGGAACAATAAAAAAAATTGTGATATTTCAATGACGCCTTTATTAGCTACTTATCATTTCAATATGGACGATAAATTTTAATACGCATATGCTGCACAACTACGGAAACTGCTGAAAATATATTATATATTTTTTGGATAGTTTATTGTGGTCGATGTAAATCAAATCGATCAGGATGATCTATCTGACGGTAAAATTTTACATTTTCTGCTTACGGCTATATATTTTCAAGTTAATAAAGCTCGTAGGCTGATTTAGCTGTTTACCAAGCAAGCTTTATGCTTTATAGCTTTGTTGAACAAAGCGAAAGGCTTCATTAGATTATAGTGGTTGCCGTCATGCAGCGCAAAACATAATCGGTTTTATTGCTGCTTTCAGTAAAGCGTAATAAACCTGCTTTAGCTTATGACCTGACTCTTCAAGAGATTATAAAAGCCTTCCGAAGAATTTTTGGTCGGAAGAAAGTTTTATAGTGGTTAGCAGATGGTTCTAGTGGAGTTCTAGTTTTATTGGCGGTTTTATGAAATTGGAACGTAATAAAACTTAAATTGCTGCGTTATAGTCACCTCGAATAACTAAAGTTGCTTCAGTTACTGTCGAATGTCGAGTACGGACCAAACGGACAGCATTGCGGATCAATGCATGACCAAAAAAAGCAAGCTCAAAGATCACTTGCTGACAGTTCGTAGAAATATTCAAGATCAAATCGTGTCGCGTGTGAGTTACCTAATACCAAAAGTGGACTAGTCAAGCAAAGTGCAGCTGTCATTTAGATTTTGGATTTCAAATGCAGTTTTTATGTTCAACATAATAATTCTGTTCGTGAAAATGTATTCCTGCCGTCTTTATAGACTATAAAAATGCAGTGAATACATTTTCATGAACAGAAGACTGCTTTTGAAACCCAAAAAATCAATGCCGACTGTTTGGACCTCAACCGGTGCGGTGTAGAAGTTTCGGATTTTCGGTATTTTTGTTACATTCAATAAGAACAAGCAAAATATTCGATTGTTGGACGGGTATTTAATCATTGTAAGCAAGATAATACGATGTCATCTGCTCGTCATCACGGTATTGTTATTTTTTAATTCAATTGGACGTCCGCAAGTCATGTTAAGTTTGCTCGCAATCATTTTGTCAATTGTTATCATTGCTGATTTGTTTAATTTAAGTTGCTTGTGTTGCTGCGTGCTGACTTCAATACACAATAATCAGTGCTTACCACACTGTGAAGACACTTTCTGCTTGATGCACTTAGTTTTCTTTCTCTGCAAGTATCGTTGCTCTGAAACAAAATTACAAACGGGTTACTCATATCGTATACGATTTAGCATTTGCCTGTCACAGAACTGAGGGTTCGGGGACATTCAATGCAAGTTTATTGAGTTGATAAATTAATAAATGTATTTCTGAGACAAAATAAATGATTTTGATTTCAAAAATTTTGGTTAATATGAATACAAAGATTAGTAATCTTCAGCAATAATATTTACCCAATTCATTTTATTCTGCGAGGTATGATTTTTGATCACTTTAAGTTTCATAAATGAGTTTTCTACATTTAATATTTAACTGTTCAAACAGATATTAGGTACTATATTAATTAGGTATAATAAATTAAAAATTAATAAACTCGTTTTTGTACCCAAACAACTATGGTGTTACATCATGCTTTTATTTGCTAAATACAGGAACCACGTGATTTTATCGCTAACAAGCCACACAGAATGTAGAGTGTTTTATCGCTGGAAAATGAAATTTATCAATCTAGGCACACAAAGATGGTAGCTGATAAGTGATCCCAATATAATAATACACGTGATTGGCATGCTGTTAGCAATATACACACCTGGTCGGATGGCAGAATTTTTCCCGTACCCAGCCAATTCATCCCCGTCGTCATCATCCGGATGGAGGTTTGGAACTATCGGTGGAATTTCATCCAAATAAGAAACATTACCTCTGAATAAGTAGCACTGCTCGAACGCGGAATTTTTCAGCCCGGTAAAGTAGGTAGGGAAGTTGTAGATTACGTGCCGATCGAGATCGCTCGGGCTGCTGAAGTGCTGATCGCTCCTGCGTGCTTCGTCAACGAAAAAGTCCGCAAAATATTGGGCAGCTTTGATGGCATTCGGGGTGTGCGAGATGTTCTTGTTGCGGACCCACTCGTAAATGTTCTTCTCCGGATGGAACTGGACGCCGTAGAATGGAAGACTGGAAAAATGTAAACAGGACTTATTATTCTTTTCATAAACAATCAAGAAAATGTTACGTTTTGTGCTCTATTGATGATATGAACTGCAGTCCATTCCAGTCCAGGTTGGTTGACATCACTCTCCAATCATGGTCCAAATTGAAGGCAGTGAAATTTTCCTGAGTGGTGCAGTACTGGTGAAAGTTTGGGGTAACTGGCTCGTTTGCTAATATTTCAACGATCTCATCGGGAGCTGATCCGAACAGGCGGCTGTCTCTAAAGTTCGCTTGGAACTTCAAAGGCAGTCCTTGGTTGTTAGAACTGCAATGAGCACGATGTTCCGTTCCGTTGAGGGCAAGGTACGTGAGCAGTTCGAAACCCAGACATGTGCCCCAGATCGGAAAATGATTTCCATCGTAGTTAAGCTGCAGAGCGACATCGTAAATGTGACGACCGGCATCGGCGTAACCGTTCGATTGATTGAACCAGGTAGCCCCACCGGGCAGCAGGACTCCGTTCAGCAAGGGCAGGAGACTTTCGTAATACGAACGTGGTTTGTTGATCCTGTGGAAATATGGCATTCATATTTTAGGCTAGTATTCCTAATGTATTTTACTAACGGTGGGGGCATAATTGTCCCATGTTACAGGTTTTTATTTTTGGTATTTTGAACTCTAACGTTATAATTACATATTTATGCTATATTAATCTAAATATAGTGGTTATACTAGAAAAATTCGAAAAAAAATTAAGGTCAATTTGTCCCACTAGAAAAACGGATGCATGCTAAGGCTAACGAAACTCAAACAATGATAAGCTTGTTATATTGATGACCCTTTATCAAGGGGAATAATTGCACTATACGTTTGCGTAATACTTGTCACCTAATGACTCCTCGGAGAAGAATTTCACGTCAAACGACGCATCAATCAGACTATCTTTCTCAGATCTTTTAGGTGCTCGGAGATTATCATAACCTGTATAAGTCAGTTATATAAGTAGTTTCGACTGGAGATTATTTATGGTCAAACGAGTCTTTTGCTGTGTTTGTTTATGTATGAAGGTATGAGAGCTTTGTTACCATCAACCGTGTTCTGTTAGGAAGTTGAATGAATCCTTTGTGTTATTTGTTATTTGCGAAGATTTGCTTCAATTCTTTATTTCAGAGACTTTTAGTCTGCGACTGGCTCGCCTCTTTGCCAGGATATTCCTTTATGTATTTCTTGTTACATGCTCTTCTTACATGGGGGTCGTGTCGTATCAAGAACTTTATTACAGTGTTTATAGTACTCGGGCCTAGTTGAGCCACCTAGCACGTTAGGCCCCTCTATTCCGGGTGCAGGTGCAATTCTGTTGCACAGTCGTCCGGCATTCTGGCGATGTGGCCATCAGCCCACCGTAGCCGTCCGACTTTTACCAGGTGTACGATTCTCTCTAAGGTGTGCCTGCAGCTCGTGGTTCATACGCCTCTACCACTCTCGGTTTTCCGATATTTGTAATCCGCCAAAAATAGTCCGCAACACCTTAAAATAGCTTCTTGATCGAAGCATCTTGCGAAGGGAAAAGTAGGCCCAACTTCTGACTCGAATGCGTTGTTGCGGCACAAAGTCGAAAGATTTGTAGAATAAATTGTTCCGTTGAGAATATCCAACAGCTTGGTTCCTGCTTAATTTTGAAACTGCCAAAGTACCGCCAAAAATAGTCAGCAGCACAAGCAAAGAGACTGTCTCAAGTCTGTATAGGACTACCGGTCTGATTGGCTTCTCCTATGTATGCTCCTTGATCGAAGCGTCTTACGGAGGGAAAAGTAGGCTCGACTTCCTTGAATGCATTATTAAATCTCTTTCAGTTGTCACGCTCGACGTGAGAAATGCGTTTATTAGCGCTAGCTGGAACTCCATAATAAACTCGCTTCGGAACGTCCAAGTGCCAGAAGTGTCGCTGTACAGGTTTCTGGAAAATTATTTCGCGTTACTTGGGATACTGCAGCATGTCTACACGTTTGCTAAAACAAAATATCAGCGAGAAAAGAGCTGATGCGCTTCACAGATATTTTTGATTTTTATGTGTCTTATAAGTATTGGAAACATTTCTTCTTTTTAGAGACGAATGCACGAAAGTGTAAAACCTCTCAAATAAAATAACAACAACAATGTCTTCTTTTGTCACCAAAAGCCACCACCATCATACAATTTCATTGCCTTGCCAGCGTTGTTCAATTCTTCATAGTTTTTCATAGCTAGAGGACACAGAAAAAAATTGTGCTGAAGGCTTCTTTCGAATTTTTCACACGTGTTCTTAGACTGCTTAATATTAAAATTCTTCGAACATTTCGTCATAAACTGTTATTATATGAGCGAAAAATTTGTCTACATGAATGCAGCCTCTCAATTTCAGTAGATCATCTTAACTTCAAATGCAAGCCTGACTGGGAAAAATAATTTATATTTTTCATTCTGCACCAGAAACGAAAGAATAATATGACTTTTCATTCAGCGGAATTTCTGGCGGGAAGTAGACTCTAGACAGCGGGATATCAACCTCTGGGCAGCAGGAAAATGGTCTGTCGACCTGGTAGCACTGGGGTCCAAACGGGTGAAAAGTGGAACTTTTTTCCTAGTGTCTTTTGCCTTCATTTTATCATTTATGGCCTTCAGCACTTTTTTTCGTATGAATACCCCTCTTACCCAGTAAACAGTAAAATTTGGTTTGTATATCGCGATTGCAACTGAGAAATTTGACATTATATCTGAACGAAAAAGTTATATTTAACGCCGGATAAAAACTTATAAGTACCAAAGTGGAGGCAATATACGTGCGAAAATTTTGACTATTATTTGTAATCCAATCTTGCATTTTATACAGCGGTTTTTATAACTCACAACTTAATACTCCTGAATATATGATTAAGATATAACTTAATATTGCAATCATCTATACTGCTTTATAATTCAGAGTCATGAGTTGTATATGAGGACACGCATGACTGCAAAACAATTTATTGTTCACTTTGTTTTGACATACTCTATCATTATACAATTGCAATGTAAAATTAACATGAAAACGATTTAATGTGAACTTTCTATTACGATGTTGTGTTATCTGGGTAATCTAAAATGGTCAAAAGTTAGTCATTGCTTACTACAATAAAAATAAAAAAAAAAAACTTTTGTGTTAGGAAATATAGACATAGTTTTTTCAGCAAAGTTGTAAATAATGTAAAAACAAGCAACTTTGCTGAAGAAATAAAATTTCTTTCTTTATCGAGTGCTGAACTATAGGGCATATTCTTTTAAAATTCTTTGAAAATCAGTTTTTCATTCTTAGCTTTTGTTAGTTGCATTTTACAGGAACATATTGTTCTAGGAAATTATCGAAGCGCTCAAAACACGTTTTTGCTGAAGACCGTAAATCGCTGGGATTTTTACTTTCTAAGTTATCATATATTCAAGCTTCAAATTTCTAAAATTTTACGAGCCTATGGGGTAAAATGGGGCAAGTGGATTTATGAAATCAACACTTCATCTTGAAGCTTAAGTTGAGTACTACAAACTTGTGTGGGTTCCGCCTGTCCCCAACCACCCAAATTAGAGAAAGGCAAGCATAGGTTTTATATGTTTTGCGTTCGCTATAGGCTCGATACACGTCCATTCTTTTATGTGAGTAGATAGACACATGGTTTCTTCAGCAAAGTTATAGAAAATATAAAGACAAACCACTTTGCTAAAGAAATAACATTTCTATCTCAATCCAGTGTAGAGCTATAGAGCATTTTCTATGGAAATTCTTTAAAAATTAGTTTTCCATTCTTAGCATATGTTGGTTGCATTTAACAAGAAAATATAGTTCTGGAGGATTATCGAAGGACTCAAAATAGACGTTTTTGGAGAAGATTGCAAATCTCTAGGACCTTTCCTTACAAAGTTATCGCTATTGGGTCGCGAAGTTAAGGAAAAATAAAGCTTAAATAAGCGATAACTTTGTGAGAAAAGGTCCTAGAGATTTGCAATCTTCTGTGTTTTGAGTCCTTCAATAAACGCCTAGAACCATATATGGTATCCTGTATGCTAAGTATGAAAAACTAATTTTAATAGAATTTCCAACGAAAATGCTCTGCACTCGATAGAGATAGAAATGTCACTTCTTTAGAAAAGTTGTTTGCTTTTGTATTTTCTATAACTTTGCCGAAGAAACCATGTGTCTATCTACCAACACAATAAAATGGACGTGTATCGAGCCTTAAGCGAACGCGAAACACATAAAACGTATGCTTGCCGTACTCTCATTTGGGTGGTTGGGGACAAGTGGAACCCATACAAGTTTATAGTACTCGACTTAAGCTTTAAGATGAAATGCTGATTTCATAAATTCGTTTGCCCCATTTTACCCCATGGACTGGTGAAGCTTTGGAAATTTGCTTCAATGCTTGAACAATTGCCTAGAACATTGTATTCTTGTAAAACGCAACTAAGAAAAGCTAGGTATGAAAAACCAATTTTTAAAGAAGTTTTAAAGAATATGCCCTATAGTTCAGCACTAGATAAAGATAGAAATTTTATTTCTTCATCAAAGTAGCTTGTTTTTACATTATTTACAGCTTTGTCAAAGAAACTATGGCTATATTTCCTAACACAAAAAAGTTTTTTTTTTATTTTCATTGTAGTAAGCAATGACTAGATTTTGACAGTTTTAGATTAAGGGGCATATTCATACAAACAAAAGTGCTGGAGACCGTGAATGACAAAATGAAAACATAAGAAACTAGGAAAAAAGTTTCCTTTTTCGACTACTGTGTAGGGGTGGTGATTGTCGGCTTTGCGGACGACATCACTTTGGAAGTCTACGGTGAATCTATCAGAGAGGTTGAGTTGACGGCTGCCCACCCTATAAGCATTGTTGAAGATTGGATGCGATACAGGAAACTGGAGCTAGCGCATCATAAAACGAAGGTTATCGTGGTGAACAACCGCAAGTCGGTGCAGCAAGCAAATATCAGCGTCGGCGACTGCACTATTTCGTCAACGCGGTCCTGAAAACTCCTGGGAGTTATGGTCGACAACAAGCTCAAGTTCGGGAGCCACGTCGACTATGCCTGCAAGAAGGCTTCCACAGCTATTACGGCATTGTCTCGTATGATGTCGAATAGCTCTGCGGTATATGGCAGCAAGCGAAGGCTATTAGCCAACGTGGTCCAGTATGGTATGGCGGGCCGGTGTGGTCATCGGCGTTAGGTACCAAAAGCTATCTAGCCAAGCTGGAAAGCACCTATCGTCTCATGTGCTTGAGAGTGGCGAGTGCGTATCGCACTGTTTCACATGACGCAATCTGCATCTTAGCGGGTAGGATGCCTCTTGGCATCATCATCAGCGAACACGTAGAGTGCTTCAACCAACGTGGAACTAGAGGCATACGGAGTACCACAAGATCGGCCTCGATGACCACATGGCGGCGGGCATGGCATAATTCCATAGAAGGCTGTTGGACACATCGACTTATCCCAGAACTATCCATATGGGTCAACAGGCGCCACAGCGAAGTCAACTTCCACCTGACACAGATTCTGTCAGGGCATGGTTGTTTTAGAAGACAGTATCTGCACAAGTTTGGGCATGCGGAGTCCCCCGCGTGTCCCGAATGCGTGGATGTTGAGAAAACTGCAGAACATGCTTTCATCAAATGCCCTCGTTTCCCGGGCGCGAGAAGCAACATGATGGCAGTGAGCGGACAGGACACTACTCCGGATAACTTAGTCCAAACGATGTGTCCGTGCTCGGACGTCTGGGGAGCGGTCAATGCGGCTGCTATCCAGATTGTACTTGAGCTACAAAACCGCTGGAGAGCCTATCAACGGCGAATAAACAGCCTCTACTATCATAGTCTAGTAGTTATCTAAGAGATTGAGAAGATGTCCAACCAATTGGAATCCAAGAGTTGGACATTGGGTCTCGTCCTGAAGATAGGCATATAATACCTGAAACCGATCGACGCGTTAGTTAAAAATAATTTGTTTTATTTTTAACATTTTGTAAGAGTTAAGAGTGTAAATTAAGCTTAATACATTTTAGACTGCCCCGCAAATTTAAACGCAAATAGTTTTAATCCGATATATACATAGAGAATGCATAGTAAATTTACTGTGTTGCAATAATTTAGTGTTCATTTGTTTGTATACCTTATCGAGCGACCATTAAAGACCGAACCACATGCACATGTTGGATGCAGTTGTTTACCAATTTATACTATCAACAATTGACTTGTGAAGTAAACTCGTAAAAAGGTTTGGTCAGCAAACATTCGTTTTGTTTCGAAATCAATCGTGTGGCCTTTACGGAGAACTCCCTGGTGTGGCTTTCTAAGACCACATACTTATTTCTGTTCCTAAATTGAACCTATATTACCAGAGATATTACTAAAACAAAAATTACAACGGAGATTCCAGAACCTCCCAAATGCCCACAACTTCGTGGGTTCCCCACATCACTTCATTCACCTATATGCTTGACAACTTTTTTAAAAACATGATCAAATTCTCCGGTGCTCAAGTTTTTTCTCAATTTACTTTTTTTTTAATTTTACTCGAAATAAATATTTTAAATTAAAATAAACTAAACTAAGTATTTGAATAGATAGATTAGAACATTTTTTTTATAGATTTTCGTCCCCTAAACTAAAAACTTTTCCTTTCACTAGTAAAATTAAAAGGAGAAGCACCATTTTACCGTCGTATATTTACAGATCTACTGAGACAAGTAAAGAGGCATCACGCACTTCATTTTTGAATCAAAACTGAGAGTCTCAATATAGGTTTTGATTCAAAAATGGAATACGTTTTAACCCTTTATAAGGCCGTGGCAATTATTTTGCCACCAACGAAAAATATTTGTATTGCGTCTATAATGACATCAATATAATTATAGAAGCAAAATAAAAAATTTTTGTTGGTGGCAATATAGTTGCCACTGCCTTATAAAGGGTTAAATGTGGCTTGACACCTCTTTACCCTATAACCTCTGTAGATTTTACTAAACCCGCTCACCAAAGTCAGATCACACTCACCATATAGGGACAACACGCGCACCGGCACCTTCGATGAACTTGACGTAGGATGCAGCAATGTAGCTCTCGAAATCTTCCTCGTATTTGGCGGCCAGGCTATAGGACATCTCCTGCGCCAGTATTCCAATGACAGGTTCCTCATTGAGCTGATCCTTCACTTTTCGCTCGCTAGAATTGATAACGGTCGCGGTTTCCACTAACGCACCGATACCGAGAAGCACCAAAGCTAAACAAAACATTTCTAATTTGCACACCGTCATGCTTCCGCGTAATTATTCACAAATTGCCAATTCAAAGCCCCCGCACTCACAAATGCAACGAAACGAAACGAAACGATGACCGTCCAGAATTCTGGATGGTATGAGAAACTGTCACCTGCTGGAAAGTTGTTCACAGTTCAATTACATTAGTAAACACCGTCCAGTGGATTTTTCACCTTGCTATCTCTATATAAAAATAATCCACCAGAACTAACTACTGTCGTGTGTACGTACCTCAATTAACATATATGGTGCGCCTCAGCATGCGCTCCACTCACTCGACGAAATGACCCAAATGAGCGCTCGGTTGCTACTGAAGCAAGGCTCCGGTTTGTCGTTCGTTCGGTCTTTCGAACTTATATTGGGTTCCGTCGTCTCGGAGTGAACATTATCAGCTGCAAATTATCAATTTAATTGTGATGACTCGGAAACAACTAAAAGGGAGACGAAATCTACTGATGTCCCTAATTGACGTAGAATTGTTTTCTCGGCTCGACGGCCAGCAGCTGCTGCTGGTTGGAAATGGGTGCATTTGCCTCTGCTGTGCAACGCCAGTTATCATTGCAAGAATTTTTGGTGTGAAATTTACTGCCGATAGCCGATAGCCAAGCGAGATAACGTTCTAAAACTTTCAATGCAGAATGATTCATAAACTAACCATCATTGAGAAATCACTAATAATTGGTAGTGGAGTATGTCATTGAAAATGAGAACCTGGTGGGGTCAGGAATCCCATTAAACTTGACTCATAAACCTGATGATCAAGCAAAACTACTAAAAAACACATAGATATTATACAACGGTTGATTTTTTATTCAAGTGCCATTGATTACAAATGAAGTTTTTTTCCGGCTTACTCCGGGGAATCACTATAGTGAACATTCGTGTTGGATGTCAACTAACGAAAGGGATTTCAGTCGAATTACGCGTTCTCTTCTGCCTCCAGACTGTTGACCTTAGCAATCAGATCATCCAACTTTATGGTGTCGCCTTTGCCCATCAGTGTTTTCTGTGGAAAATATGTTGCATTAATTAGGTATTTGCTCTTTGACTTCGCATGCGGCGGAGACGGCGACGAAGAATTACTTGTTTATTTCGCAGCATTTCAATTCGCTTTTCGCGTGTGACCCGCATCTTTTCCATTGCGTCCGTTGGGATCAGCTGCGATTGGGTTTCGGTAACGAAGCTTTCCAGCTTGGCCAGTTCATGCTCTTCTCGTTTGATGTCCTCTTTCAGCTGTTTGATGCTGGCTTTCAGTGGGATCGCTTGAAGTCGTGCCTCTAGCCGCTTCGCTTGCTCCTGATAGCAGTACTCGTCTACAAAGGAGTGATCTAGCTGAACCAAACCCGTGAGTTGTCGAATTTTGGCATAGTTATCCAGCGCTTCTTGAGCGGCATCGCTCAGGTTGGCGATGTCGATTCCAAAGTCTTTTAGTAGTTTGTCATTTTTAGCATCTAGACAGGGGAAAAAATCAAACTTCTAAACGCGAATTCATTTAACCGGGGACTAATTATAATGAAATTTAATTTGGTTTGAATTTTGGATCGTTGATTTACGTATATTTTGATTAGTGATAAATTGTGAAGATAACTGTAGGTGGATTTACCATACTTAGTGACAATCTGAAGCAGCTGAATGGTCTTGTCGTGGAAAGATAAGTGGATTTGTTTTAAAATATTCTGCAAACAGGCTTACAGTGATAAGAAAAAATTGAATGAGCTGTGATGGTTCGTTGAGAATATAGGCGACTTTAACTTTACGATATTTTTAAATTCTTATTAATATATTTGATACAGTCTTGAACAATACTATACCTTAACTGAAGTAAAATCTAGGTTGTATTGGTTTATTTCCGTATTTGTAAAAATAATTTCCACGAACTTAAAACGGTGTGAATGAGCAAATAACTAATTCTAATTCTAACAATTAGTTACTCATTGACAAACATGTCGGTTATTTTCTAACGATAAAAGCACAAGTTTGGCAATTCAAATAGTATTCGGACATTTATACCCATGGCTTTGCTTTTTTTGCGAATAGTTTTCATCAAATGTTGCTTTGTTTTATATTAGATTCAGCCAATCTACAATTTACAAACTGCTGATCAAATTTCATTTTTTTCTATTATTTTTTTTGTAATCAAGTGACGCTCTAAATTATGTGTGTTTGTACAAATGACGCAAGTTTACTTAAACAGTTTCGTTAGACATTTTTTAATTGGGGAAACGCCATTAAAAAAAAGTTTTTCCAAAACGGTCGAATTTTTTTTCAGAATATATTTTTCCTGTATTGTTGAGAAAATCTTGTCAGCAGTTTTTCGACTGTAACTCAGAAACAATAAAAAAGCCTTATCGTGAACCTAAATGAATTAACAAATAATGAGGTAGAACATAATTTTTCAGTCTCTTCTTGTAAGGGTCCGTTGTATAATTTTGAGCTCAGGACAAGCGCTTAATGTCGTTACCTTCAATGCAGCACAATTTGAATAGGGTGAATTCCATTAATATAGTAAACCACATTCATATTACAATAGAAATTCAAAAATGGCCATCTTTCGTTGACACTTCTATTTGCTTATACAGCCCGGACTCGATTATCCGGGAGTTTATTTTTATTTTCACCCCGGATAATCGAATCATTATTTTTGGAACAACATTTTTTTAGACTAATCTCAAGTTTTTAGTCTGGACCTTGAAATGAGGTCATACATATAAATTAATATTTTTTGAAACGATGGTTCTACAATTGATGAAGGGACGGTCGGGGAAAGAAATGAAAATTTTTTGGTGAAGGAGGGGAAGAGCGGAAAGGAAGGGGGGGGGGGGTATTGGTAGCTATGCTTGACAAGTAGTCATTTTGACTCCTACCTTTTGTCCAATGCTGGGAGATGCATGAGTCGAACCAAGCTGTAATCTGAGATTATAACCGGATTCGAACCCATGGTGGGGGTTGATCAATCTCCCCTAAAGTCATAAGAGACCTTTTTGCATTTTTTTAAATTAATGATTACGATAATGATGATGATGATTTTTAAGTAAAAAATTAATTTCATTATCACAGGATTTATTTTTGTTTTGTTCGCCAATAAAAGGGATATAAGAAAGGAATTTTGTAGCTTTAGGGAGCTGAATCAATAATTGTCAGGTAACAGTCATTATGTAGCATGAAAACTATAACATTAAAGTTTAAAATAAATCATCGAAAAAAAAAATAATTTTTTTTCACCCGGATAATCGAATCGAGTTAGAATCGAGTCTAAAAACCCGGATTATCGGATCCCCGGATAATCGAATCCGGCCTGTATGTATTTCCAAATGATTAAAAAGTTCACCAATTACGCTTTGCTCGAGCCTTCGGGATAGAATATTAATTAAGATTATTAATGAAGTAGGCGTGTCGACTACAGCTGAGTGAATATTTGTTTTGTTTCTCAATCAACAATTTATTAACAATTCAAATGTTCGATCGAATTCCCTCCCATGGGTAGGTGGTTTGACGCGTACTTCGGCCAAACGACCTAAAAATTCTTAATTCCGCATGTAGAATGTTTATAGTTTAAGTTGGATATATGTGTAGTATGTAGTATTGCATAATTTAGCTTTATGTGTAGCATGTGTCTCGTAAAGCGGAATGGAGCGAAATCGAACGGATTTGATTTTAAATTCAATCCGTTTGGGCCGAAGCACCGGGAGGGCTTACTCGGTTCCCTAGATGAATTGCTGGTATGCACAGAAATTTCTCTAGAAAACTGAAACCAAATCCTACCCACCATTCATGAGATTTTGACTTACTCATGAAAATTAAAATGTATCGCTAGTTAGAACGAACGAGTGTTCAAAAATGATGTGATGTCCTTATTTGCGTAATCGAGACATTTTCTATGAGATTGCCATAGAATTTGTGGCTGTTATGCGATTATGGACAGCACAGCACTGAAAAATATACACACACGTACATGTATACATGTGTATGCATGTATGAGTGTGCATGGGTGTATAGGTACGAATGAATATATGTTTGAGTGTTCTATGATGAGTCGGAAATTCTTCTTATACCTATGCTGCCAAATTACAATTATTAATGGGCAGGAAGTTATAGTCAGTAGCTGTGTTTCCTGTATCAGTTTCCTATGCTATTACTATTATTACTAATATTGCTATCGTTGCTGTTACTGTCACCTCTATTGTATTGTTTTGGATGTAATTATAATTTTTTTTTTCTTTTTTTCTTATTTCCCTCCTTTATTAGAATGATTTGCATGTCTTGTGACTAACCGCGTTAACGGTATTCAACTAACAACATAAAATGATCATGTATGACGCTGTTTGTCTCCCAAGGGCCTTCCTAATGCTGATGAGCCTCTGTCGGAGAGTCCATCAAGTCGAACGGTGGCAACTCACCGGCGGCCTGCTCCTCTCCATTCTTGCGGCTGTCGTCGCGGTCGGACTTAGTGGATCACTCGAAAAGATTTATAGCCTCGATATATATCTTGTTCTGTCCATTGCCCAATGCTGGCAGACTTCAACTGAAATTCCATTTCTAACTAAATCTTTTTAGAGTTAAAACTTCTTCAAGTAAAAACAGGTATTCGATTCTCTGGCTGATTCAAGCGATAGCGAAGGGCTGTCCTCAATCATTTCCACTTCCTAAAATGGGGTCATAGTACATAATATATGGCCGTGGTATGAGGATTTATTTTTCGATTCAATACCATCCTCACAGAATTATCAACGTCGTTAACATCTTATTAAGTCTTGCTTTAGTGACAGCTTGCACTTAAGACCTAACACGGCATATATACATATCTCCAAGTGAAGTTCTTTTTGATCCACCTCATCCCTTCTTAGTTACAGAATCATTTCAATTGACCACGGTCTGAAGAGCATACCGACAAATCGGTTGACTACCGCTACAAATATGCAATTAATGCCACCGGGAATAATACGAGCGAGTACCAGTCCCCATTATATCGCATCTGCTCTATTTTTCGGAAGTGCAAGTAGTTTTTCGATAGTTCTGAGCGATAATATTGCTCTTGAATAATATTCCGCACAAAATATTCGAAAATTTACGCCATCAGCTACAATACTGCAAAGATGGTAGATAAAGAGGCGGCTGTGGCTTTTAATGAGCATAGGTTGTGGAACAGCGCTGGGTCAATCGTGATGACATGGGTATTTGGGAGATGAGTAGCGTCCAGCCTAGCGAGTAGTTAGTCGGTAGTAGCATAGGTGATGGACAGACATAGAATTCTCGTGATATTACTAACTTGAAAATTGCAATCAACATGTTGACTAAAAAATTCCTCTTTTCTTTTCTTTTCTTTTCTGCCTGATCTCTATCGCTTCTTCTCACGGCAACAATAATGTTGCCGTGAGGGGAGGCAAGAGACCAGCCACAGATGACCACACTGGTGACAACGATGGAGAGGACGGCCGGCGTGGAGCCTGCTTCAGGTTTAATTAAGATTGACTACGAACAAGACGAGGAAACAAACAAAGGAAGGAGAAAACAAGATAAGTACAAGCCATCTTATGCTATATTGACCAAGCACACAATTATATCAAGCCAAGTTCTGTCACTCTTCTTCCGCCCATTAATCCATAATCACCAATACATTATGGAGCTAGCGTAATCCGCACGGATTCTTTTAACATTATCACAACCACCTTATCTCAGCCCTGGACAGACTTGGCTCTAACTGCCCCACCTTGTGCTGCAAACAGAAACAGAAACAGAATTCAAATGTTCGATCGAATTCCATCGAAAGTATGGCACGACGGCTTCCTATGACATGTGACTGACTTCGAACTAGACCGATACGATTTTGCGTTAGAATGAAGCAAACAATCTATATACGGATGATTCTTATCTTGAGACATTTGTTAATTAGTATGCAATGACTATGATTCTATAGTTCCTTTTTCCATTTTTCCTATTTATCGTGTTATCCTGGTGGTCGCTTAATAGGGGCCCTTTTGTGTTGTTATCATCAGAGTATCAGGGAGACCTAGGACGCCAGTTCTACCTGACGAGACAGGCAATGTCGTCCACTAAAACACAGGTAGAGCCCCAAGCATAGTCCACACGCCTATGCCTGCAGGCGGAGACGTTCCGGCCCTGTGCGGAATCCACAAACTGACCCTCTCTTCGCTACCTAAAGGCCGGGATGTCATATTTCAAATATGATGATGATGATGATGATGAGAGGAAAAATGATGATAGATAGATCGAATTTGTAAACGTGCTTTGAAACTGGACAATTTGTAATACCGTAAAATGGGGCATCATTGATCATCGGGGACAACATTGATCAGTTCAGGAAAGTTGGCAGAAGTTGTTTATTTCACTTATTGATGAGAATGGTCTAACTGATCAATGTTACCCCGATGAACAGTATTACCCCGTTTTACGGTACTTGAATTCGGCACCAATTTTTCAAAAGAGCTAATTTGCAAAATGTAAACAAACCGAGTGAGGATTATTTTCTGCTGGACTAACATAGGGAAAGTAAACCTCACTCGGCTTGTTTACATTTTGCAGATTGGCCCTTTTGAAAAGTTGGTGCCGAATTGTAAAATACAGTATAGTGAAGAATTGGAGATCTCGTCAGCCCCGCCTAATACCGGTTGTCCTTAACCACGGAGCCGCCATCAATTTTCCAACACAAACAACCACAAATGAACCACAAAGGAAGACCAATCAAAATTCGGACCATCAGTGGGTATCAACTTATCAGGGCTCGATCCATGGAACATATTTTATCTTCCATCCCTCTGGCATTTATGCACTGTATCAAGATATATCAAGATACTGTATTAAGATCGATCTAGTAAATTGAGCGCAGCATGATGTGGCGTTTGCGGTAGTCGACAGAAGCTTTAAACTATGGAGTCGCATTCGTCTCCCGATCCTCGAGACCAAACAGCTAGTGCGCAGTATTTATAACGGGAATCTGTTGCCAAACCCGCCAGACATAAACCGACCGCTACCAAGTGCCCCTGCATAGATATAAGTTTGCAACTGCGTAATACGGTCGAATGATCAATCGTGTTAACGTTAAGACGGCGAAACGTTTTTCTCGCCATTCTAAATTTATAAATTTAGCCAAAATTTTTATTATTTTGCTCTCTATCTTTCTTCAGCGGTTCTCTTTACTTCTTCTCATCCTATCCCTGGTTAGTTTTACCGGAATTTTCCTGCTTATCGACGTGACTTTATACATTCTTACAACACTTGGATCAACATTGACAGAAATCTTACTTGACCTAAATGGGAACATCATTACAATGAACTTCATTGAAAAATATGGATAGTCTATAGTCTCTGTAGCAGTACGCTATCCTACTATGTTCAGTTCATAACTTACTTAGTAACCGAATCTCTTCCAAAGTTTTGTTGAGTGTGAAGACCCTTGAAGTATCTACAAAAAGCCAGACATTGGATTATATCGAATCGATATTTAAGTATATTTCTTACCTTTATCCATTTTTAGAATGCCGATAGTTTAACACAGAGGTGTGATTGAGAACATTGAATGAAGATACTTGTTTGTTCAGGTAAGAATTTATTTATCCAAGATAGGTTTATATTTGGTGCACTCCTAACTACGAAACGATTTAATTCTCAGATTCTACAGAGGTTAATTTCACTCTTCGCACTTTAAGCTAATACTATAAACTTGTAAATATCACACAAAAAACGTAAAAACGACTATTAAATAGTTAAACGGGTGCAAGTTATACGTTACAAACAAAATTATTACAGTTGCATTTTGTTTTTGTATTTTAGAGGCGCGTTTTACGTAAGAGATGCTAGCCGATGACACATGAAAAATCAGCCGTTACACGTTATTTTTGGTTTATGCAAAATTGGTTAAATATCGCTGATTGCAAGTAAATTTTCTCTACAAGCATTGGGCGATACCGCGAAAAATATCGATGTTTAAATTCTGATCCACTGAAATTCATAAAATAAGAAATAACCTGTGTTCCTGCTAGCTCGCGTCCAAAAATTACGAATGATAAACACAGTTTGACAGATCGACCAGCAAACCGAGTAAATCGCAATGTTATAACCAGGGATGGCACAATCACTTTGACTCAATTCACATTCATTTGACAGTACCGTCTCAGTCATGCAGAATTTGAAAAAGTTATATGTGGGACGATTAAGGAACTAGTTATCATCTACAACTTTTCTGAATTAAGTATTGCTGTCTCTTTTGTATTTACGGTGCTACAATGCTAGTACCTCTTTAGTAACTAAGTGAACATTCATTTAGTCATTAACGAGTTACTAGCATTGTAGCGCCGTAACTAAAAAAGATACAGCAAAACTTTAATCGGCAAAATTGTAGATAATAACTAATTGTACAAATGTCTCATATAAAACTTTGTCAAATTTTGCTTGCCTGAGACGGTACTATCAAATGAATGTGAATTGAGTCAAAGTGATTGTGCCATCCATGGTTATAACAATGACAGATCGACCAACAAACCGCAATGCGCAATGTTATAACAATGCAGGTCTATAGACCTGCACTTCAAACTGAATCGCGAGTCGGGAAGCAAAGTCCCTTACCCAAAACGTCAAGACGGAGCTTTTGCCGAGGCTGTATACTGGGAAAATACCCATTGACTGAGCTAGCGCTCATTTGTATGGGGAGCTATAGCCCCCGAAACATTTGTTTGGATCGTTATTTCGTCGGCATATTAAATGCACATTAATGCATGGGATATTATAACTGTGATGCATATGAAAATTGCTCTCAATTTTTTATTATCCAAAATTATATAACTATAGTCATAGACAAACAGATATAACAAGAAAATCAACAAGAATTATCGTATCACTCGTGTTAATAAGTGACCGGATTTTTTTGGATGAATGCAGGACATATTGAATGGTTTATTTGCTTAATCGGTTCGGTAGTAAAAATGGATCATTTAGAAATTGGGCACTTTATTTTGGCGATAGCGGAGCTCATAGTGGCCCTGTACGCTAGCTTTCGTCGTGTTATTTGTAAACAGTTCTGCTCGGTATATATTTTTGGCAGTTTAAAGATAACGTGGTTTCGATTTAGAGATACTATTATATTCATCATGCAGGAGGAGAAATGAAAGTAATTTTGTGCGATCACCTACCGAATTAATCAGTGTCGGCTCGGGAGCTGGCGGGACTGACGGATTATCCTAAAAGAGTTGTGGTGTGTGTAACTGAGGGGTAAGGGTAAGGAAACTCTCAGGGCTGTCCGCAAGACGTAGGCCAGACGTTGGAGTTGAACTCTTGATCGTCAACTGCGGTTGAGGGTCATTTGGAAAGTCAAGCTTCAGAGAAGGCCGATTTCAGCCAAACTCTGGGGTAAATTCTTTATGTTCTGGCTCACGGTAGGGTTTGTAGCAGATTCGAAACTTGTTTTGGGGATAGGTTCGTGATAACAGGTCAAGAATTCGGAGATACTCAGGGGTGCCTCACTAGGCGGACGAGTCCCATCATTGTCCGCCGCAGTTTCAGCATGTATGCTACAATGGGCAATGGACTTTAGTTCATTTCAAAAGAGCTGAGTGCACCAAATTGGTCTCGGGTTCGTCCAGTATCGAAATGCTGGGGGATAACGAAGCGAAAACTGAAGATGAAGAGAACAGTCACCAGTAACATTGATCAGATGAGGAATTCGTGGTGCCGGCTGGCCTGGGCTGTGACTGGGGAGGGTGTGCACCGACTGACAAGCGGTGTCAGCAGTAGGTGTTCATGCGGGTCTCCTACAAAAGGCTGAAAATCGAAAGGTTGAAATCTCGAAAGGCTGAAAACCGAAAGGCTGAAATTTCAAAAGGTTGAAAGCTACGAAAGGCTGAAAATCAAAAGGCTGAATATCACGTAAGGCTGAAACATCATAAGGCTGAAAAATATATAAGACTTCGTCTATAAGGTTTGCCAGGGGAAAGCAAAGCAAACAGAACTGTTTTATTCATACGGGCGAGTATGTCATAAAACTTTCGCGGCTTTCTGCCTGCTCAAGTGTTCGTTATATGCTGTTCTTACTCGCTGCCGCTCGTTCGGACTCAACTAAGGGATAACCCCTACTAGTCAGTAAACCTAGGAAAATGCTTGCACCTAAATAGAGGTGGTTTCTGCGGGAGGCCGGCGAACACTCGCGGCCTACAGCCGTCTCGTCTGAATCATCTAGGAATGTGTTTGGCACATAAACATGGGATCATTGTAAAAATTTACTGGAACACATTGAAACGAGATGAAAAGCATGCAATGCCTTCTCAGTGCACAGGTTAAGCTTAAATGATACGCTTTCCCCGTTGGACACTATAAAATGTAGTGTAATTATTTTTCATAATTTATAAAAAATTATCAAAAATTAATTAAGTTTTTTTCGATTTAAGTTAAAATTGTGCAAAATTCTGAAATGTCTACCTTTAGCATTACATACATATTGTTTATTCAAAGTTTCAGCCATTCGTTATTCAGCCTTTCGAACATTCAGCCTTATGAGATTTCAGCCTTTTGTCCATTCAGCCTTATGTTGCTAACCCGTTCATGCAATGTAACATAATTTCCTATATATCATCCTTAAAAACTGTTTCGATTGAAAAATTTATCAATGCGGGACAGTTTCCGGGACGCTTAGTAATACGGGACAAGCCATCCAAATCCGGGACAGTCCCGCATAATCCGGGACGTCTGGTCACTTACTTACTTATGTGTCCATGTCCGTCACTGCTGGCGGTTACCCGCCATGGTTTTTACCTGTCGCCAGGACAGGTTCTCGTCTACAGCCCGGATGTCGTTGGCTAGGCTGCGTCGCCATGAGCCTCTGGGTCTGCCTCTTCTACGCTGTCCAAGTGGATTCCAGTCGAGTGCTTATCTGCAATCCTCGTTCGCTACTTTCCTCAAGGTGTGTCCGATCCATTTCCACCTACGTTCACGAATTTCTGTGGCTATCGGCCGTTGATGACACCGACGATGGAGTTCCTCATTGGATATCCAGTTATCAGGCCACCAGGCACGAATGATGTATCGCAGGCACCGGTTAATGAATACCTGCAGCTTTTGCATTGTCTCCGCTGAGACGCACCACGTTTCGCAGGCATACAGCAGTGCGGATTTAACGTTTGAATTAAAGATTCGGGTTTTCGTACGTTGAGTGATCTGGTTTGAGCGCCAAATGCAAAGGCACCCCTGGCCTTCCTGATCCGTGTGGCTATATCAGTTTTGGTACCACCATCGGGCGTTGTTTGGTTACCAAGCTATTGAAAGGCGTCTACCTGCTCAACTTGTCCCGCTACTGTGAAGTAGGTGGACGTCTGGTCAGCCTACGTTAATTCCATCGTCCATTCAAAAACCACTCATTTTTCAAAAAAGCATGTCTCGGAACATCGCGGCGCTCGATGGCCGCCAATGGTAATACCACAGACAGAGAGTAGAACAGTGAGTGTGACGTATGTTAGCCCAATTACGTGACAACAGATGACTGTGATATGATCTGCGCCTGTAAATTTACAGAAAAATCCCAGCAGTTGGCAGTTTTGAGTGGAGCAGGGCGCAGAAGATAAATAACGGAAAAATGTACCTATTACCTTTTACTATAAACTGCGATACAGAGGCTACGAGCATGTTTCAATTTACACGAAAAGCAAAGCCTTGGACCTAACACTGCGTTAAGATTTGATTCAGCCGCAGGCTGAAAACCTCTCTAATATAGGTTTTAAATTAAAACCTAGAATCTAAAATTAAAATCTAGAATTAAAAAAAAAATAAGATTTGATCCCTGTCTATCGACAGACTTCGCAGCAAACTGTAGGTTACAAGAAAAGTACTGAGCTGAGTTCGACTGACTGGTAACAACCCCCAGCCGAAATTCTGGTCAGGATCATATCTGGAAGTTAGCTGGAAAGGTCTCAATAATGTTGAATGCGAATCAATCGGTACAGAACCGAAGTCGAAGTAAGAACAACGCGGCAATCCAAAAGTGCTAACAGAGTCACTTTCGATTTTGTCTTTCTTTTGAGAGGTTTTCGAATAGAGAGAAATGACAGTTAACAGAAATAGAAAAGAGCAAAAATATCTGTCGAAAGTAGCATGTACGTGTTGGAACTTTAACTCCCACTTCTGTTCTGTGCTATCAGCCTCGTTATTTTTTTGGTCACATATCAAAACTCGCTGTATTTTGGTAGCTTCTAACGGTATTTCTTTTAAATTGAAGTCAAAAAGGAGCCAAATAAAAATCGAAGGACAGTCGTTGAAATCCCTTGACAAAAGTTTTGGTTTTAATCGAATGGTTCTGATCAAACTGTGTGGTTTCACTAAATATTAGAAATTAGAACAGAAATTTAGTTATTCAAAATGCTCAGGTTACCTGTATTTAATCGAGAAAACTGTGAAAAATTAAAAAAATCGTTTTTGCATGAGTGAGAGCTAAAAAAGGCATCAAAAGTTGATAAACGTAGAGACATCTACCTTCGGATATGTCTGATGCTGACTAACAAACCACTGCTTATATGATAGAGCATGTATAGTAACTTGACGATTCAGCTTTATTAATAATCCTTATTTTGATCTTGCGTTCAGACATTTCATAAATATATATTTTTTCTGTTTTCATTTTTTACCAATATGTATTACCCTTGTTCTATGTCAATATGCCTTTTGTCGTCCCGGGAGGTTAAGAGTTAAGATATTTTGAAGCCGGCAAACAATTAAAACAATTAAGAGAAGAAAAACAAATTTGTCTGTAGTTGGTTTTTTTTTCGTTTCGTACATTCAATTTATAACGTCGATAAGCAAAAAAAAAGGATACAAAAATATAATGCAAGTACAAAAACCGACCCTTTCGCGCTGTAATGCTGATTTTTCAGAAAACAAAGCCGGATGTCTCTAACGTGTAGCTATTTATATTAATCAGACTGTGTTGTGGTTTTGTGTGGTTGATTAATGTTTTTTTTTATTTTTGTGATGAACTAACTCACTTTCCTCATTTGTGTACTAAGTAATTTAGTACGCAGCGAGTTTCATTTGTTGTCTCAGCTATTTCCGGTGTAGGGGAAAATTGGTGATCACTTTGCGGGGTTCTTTCTGATTGTTGTCACGTTACATCGACCATCCGTCATTCTCCGGTAGAATGAGAGTAATCGTGATTTGGCTCCATATCATTTGCTTGTTTTTTTCTCTGCTCTAGCTAGTGGATGTTTGGAAGTATTGATTTTAATGTTTTCTTTAAAAAATAATAAACTGGAATAATATCTTGTATAGTTGAATTTGTTACCACTCTCTACTACAACACGGGTGTGTTTACTTGAAAATAATGTCATAATTATGTAATTATATGTGTGTACGTGTGTTGTTTTTGTTGTTGTTGTTGTTGTTGTTGATGGGCAGGGGATATAGTCACGCATGTTTTATGATCGGAGCCTAGCGGCCGAGACCGAACTCGCCGGCCTGATCCTCGGTGCTATCACCGTACTGCCAGATGCCGTTGCGGTTCTTGCGGGCAGACTGCTCAGCTTCCTTGTAGTCGGATATCTACAATTTGAAGTTTGATTAGGCGTTTTCTTTCGGAAAACAATTATTCCTTAAATGAAAAATGGTTTGTGTCTAGCCTCTGGTAAGAAAATCGCTGGTTTAAATGAACCGACTTTCCTAGAGTCTCGACAGACTAAACTTACTCTACCACCTTGTATTGAAGCTAATCTCATGCAAAATATCGCGAGATACACGTTTATACTAGCGGCGTTTGTAAAAAAATGTAATGAAAATGAGTGAAACTTACCAACTTTTGCAGTCTACGATCTTTCTTGCTTTTCTCGGCAATGAGGTAACCGTCAGCGATCAAATCTTTGCCGATGTCCGACTTATTGGCAGGGTCAACAAGGGTAACATGTTCGGCACCGCTAACGCTGGAATGGCAGGAAACAAGAAATGCCGTTAGATGAGTGATTCTAAACAAAGTTCTAATCACTATAATTTGAAGCAAAGTTTGTAGAACCTATTTAAGGCGATGATTGAAATACATAATACAATCACGCTTGGGAAGGTCGGTTCGGAAATGCCTCAAAGGACATACCGTGATTTTTCTCAGCAATAATCTAGAAGAATATGACTTGTGGCGCTACCAAAAAGCTTAATCATTTCTTTGGCATTATTGCTGTTCCAACTTGCTGACTGTATCTTAGCGGAAATACCTACCGATACTCGACGTTAAGCTGCAGGTTTTTGTTGAGTGCGTCCTGCGCGAAGGCCTTGAGAGCATCGTTACGGTCATCCTCGTCAGTTGGCAGGACAACCAGTGCTAGTGAGTACTCGTGCGCATATGGTTTATCCGACAGGAATGCAGGGGGAAGCATTGCTAAACGGGTCGTCGGTACGGTCTGTAAAACCAAAATGACAGGTTAGCGTAAGGTTAAAAATCTTGGTGAAACTGTGCGAAAATGATCGTGAAAAAGGGCCTGGTTCAAAAGAGCACACCCACATCTTAAAATCGCATTCCTGGTCCGGTGGCACGCGTTCCTTCGCAATGCTTTTGCATCATACATCGTGCGATTCACGCAAAACGCGTAAACCTAATGTTTCCGCAGCAGCAAAGCTTTCGGTTGGCAAACGCCACCGTCGCAGGCACGCGATACGACGGCCTTAAGAATGTGGTTGACCAGTGTGCTGGAACCATAGAGCCGGCAGAACAGATTCGAATCGCTGTTAGGTTTACTCTGGCAAGCATATGACTCAAGCATTTCTTTTGGTAATACAGAAATGGATCTAAGGTACTTGCGTTGAGGGAAAGTCTCCGAATAAAATAGGTTCCTCTTACCTCACGATTACCGTAGTCGATGTATAGTATGGACGCATTGCCGCCTTTCTCCAGTTTTTCAACCTTTGCACGATACCATTCGTTGTCTTCCGTAAATCTGTAAAAAAATTATGTTAGTTTTCTGCCTCTGCCTATGAGCCGGTGGGTTACTCACTTCGCCGCACAAAGGTCGCCTCGGCGCGGGTTGTACGCTCCGGTTACCGGTGGCATTGCGCGGAACTCCTGGCGTAGTTTGCTCATCAGTTCTTCCAGCTTGGCGCCTTGGTCTGCATGTTGCGCGTAGAAACGCATGTCGGCGGTAACCTCGGTAACAACAACGTTCTCGTATTTGACCTTCCGGTCGGCAGGTGCGGTCGGATCTTCCTTTTCATCTTCATTCTCCTTGTTTTCATCTTCGGTTTTCTCAACGTAGTCCTTCCAGATGTTCTTCCGCTTGGATTTAGCCCTAGCTTCGGCGTCGGCTAGCGCACGGTAGTGTTCCGTTTTCTCAGCGGTGAAATGAACCGAAGCGAGACCTTCCTCGACGAGAGCCACCGAGAGGTTCACGTTGCCTTCAGTCCACAGCCATCCGATGACGCTGGTTGCAGCCTTGTCAGTTGTTTCGATTTTCACGCTTACATCCCGCTGCAGAATTCGTTCGCGGCTGAACTGCAGCGCCTCGTCACCGTAGGGTTCGCCCTCCTGAGCAGGAACACCGTTAATCGCGGGACGCGAAGAACGAGGACACGAAATACCCGCCAGCAGGAATGTTACGAGACAGCTATCCTTTGGACAGTAGATCCGGAAGCGCGAACCGCTGGCTACAAACTCAACCACAGCTTCCGTGCGCAGGGCACGTTGCCACGAAGGTAGATATTGGTGTTTGATGCGGGAGTGATCCAAAGTTAAATCGTTAATGCGATGCGCCGGAATGTCGTCCTTGGCATGAACGCCTTTTAGTCCCTTCATGGCCTGCGCTTCTGCCGCTCGCAGCTCGTCGTAGTGCGCCGAACGTTGATCCTCTTCCTGGCGATGCTTAATTACGGTAGCAAAGCCCTTTGCTACCAAAGCTTCCGCCACGTTTCTGTTAATAATTTAGTCGAAGAATTAAAACTATTAGATTAATTATATTCTAAGTTAAGCGGAGAAATTCTGTATCGCATCATTGGTAAGAATGCGCCATTCGATCAGCGGGCGCATCCTTAGAGTCTCGAGCGACTGATTGGTTTAATTTACCACCACGTAATCGTAGGACCATCCACTGAACGGACCGATCTACAACCTATGTGATGGCTAATCTTTAAGCTAAATCGAAAAAGAAAAAAAAATACTTACGATCCGGCCAGCGTTATGGTGTAGCAGCATTTCTCGGGGAAATTGTCCCGTGCCGGAGTAACGTAGTCAAGCGAACAGTGCACCTTCTTGCCGATCAGCTTCTTGCGCAGAAATTCACGGGCCTCGAACATCCACGGAACGTCGTACAACGGGCGGGATCCCTTGGCACGCGGAGGAATGTTACCTTCCTCGTCCGGGTTGCGCGATGCTTCACGTGGCGGTTTGATGCTGGAGAAGAACACCTTTTTCGTGACGGTGGCACTAATTTTGACGTTAATGGCATCGCCGTTGAACACTTCCGTTACCGTTCCGGTGAAGTCCTTGTCCTTCGAGTTGTAGGCAGCGGTTGGGGCCTGATAGTCTTTCCAGAGTCGTAGACGGTTTGTTTTCGCATGTTTCTCGGCAGCCCGGAGTCGGTCGACGCCTTCTTTCACGTAGGGCATACTCCATTCAACACACTTAGCGAAACCTTCGCGTAGCAGCGCTTCCGCGATGTTGCCTTTCGGGAAAATGATCGTACCGACAAAGTTAGAGTTGTTAACTGATTCGAGCCGAATTTCGACATCACGTTGCAGCAGACGGGATTCGACAAAGTAGCGGGCTTCTTCGACATACGGAATTTCCGTCGTTGGATCGGGTTTTCCGACAGCGTCAATCTTAAAACCAGGGCATCGAATTCCGGACATCATCAGCGTAATATGCTGAAAACCAGGCAGCAGGAAAGCACGCACCGTCGAACCGTCGCGCACATGCTCAATGATGGCCTTGATCGGTTTGCCGTCGTGCTGATCGAAGAAAGATTTCGGGTTCTCAATAGTCCAGACGATGTTACGCACGTGCTCCGATGCAGACGAGTCACTCCATTTTCCTTTACGGGCTGCCTTGGCCGCATCTTCCAGCTCGATCAGGCGGGACAGCTCGGGAGTTTGCCGGACACCTTCTCGACGGACACTCACGAGACCTTCGGACACTATCGATTCAACAATATTCTCCGAAGTAGTCGGGTCCTTTCCGAGGCAGATAAAGCCATAGTCGCGGGTTGCGTTCGCAGGTTTTTCGGCATGGAAGTACACTTCCTGTCCGATCAGTCGTTGACGCAGGTATTCGCGAGCTTCCCAGGCGTACGGTTCATCTTTCGTAACTTCCCTAAAATGGAAATAAGTTATAACACATTGGGGCAAAAACCAGGTACAGGTTAGAAACTCACGTGGAGGAGCTGGTCGGTCGACGGGCAAGTTTCGGTGCAATTACGCCAGCGAAATTGATCTGCTTCTCCGGTGGAGGTCCTCCTTTAGGTTGGCCACGAATTATAACCGAGTCACCGGATAAAACCTTTGTAATTGAAAAATAAGCAAAAATTAGCTTAAATCAAACCAACGATGTTTCCACGCCGATAGCACGTTTCAAAATGGCACTGTGCTGCGTCCTGCGCTATGTGCGCTGCGCATAGATTAACAGGCAGACATATGGGGCGAGGGCAAAACAGAATGCAAAGAGCGCCAGCAACGCATCCGTCAGTTTTATTTTGACAATGTCAAAGCCAACGCTGACAAATGCATTGACGTACAGCTCTGTTTTTGACTTTTAAGTCACACGTGTAGGAATTATGACATAATGGAAACTTAAACGGCTCGTTTGCACTTAGTGAGGGTGTGAGAGTAAGATGCGCGCCCTAAGCTCAGCTAATGTTTATTTTTTTCATATGGAAAAATCCATAGATTGCCTGTCTAAATAGTTGTTGCTAAACAGCTGATCTATTATACGTCTTATTTTCTTATAAGTTTTTGATTTGGAAAACTTGAAAGAATATTGTAAAAAATGAGATAGATAAGTAATCGCTTTTTCACCGCCCTGAAACACACTAGGCCGAACAGAATACACGCAGTGACGCAGGCAACATGAGCTTGGCTGGTTCTAAAGTAAATTATTTGATTAAAATTTTATTCCCAATTTTCAGGAAAACTTTACTTACCAAACTGGATTGCATATGCTTTGTGCTTGCCAAAAAAGTCATAAAGTATCATTTCATTTTGAACTTTCGAATAAAGTAAAAGGTTGTCCTGTTTTCTGACGTGGAACCACGTCACGCAATAATAAAACATTTTGCATTTTTTTCGGAGACATCGAAGTATCTTACTTAGTTAGGTACTTAGTTGGCTTGCCGTCCTGCGGACATAGACTACTGAACAAAGTTTCCCCAATTTAACTGGTTGTGGGCTACTTCTTTGATCTATTGTGGTATGTCCTCTTTTTTGTTTTGGGCCATCAATGAGCTAAACAGCTAGTTTGAATAACTATCTCCACTTACTACTGATAGGCATTTATCCCAATCAGGTGACATTTTTCTTATGAAATTTATTACCTGATTGGGGGCAGTAGTCCAAATATCAATGGGTTAATCCCTTATCAAGAAATCTTAGCCGTTTCTGAAATAGTGTTGCACTAATCACACAACAAATGTTCAGAGCTTGCACTCACTAGGTTACAAAAGCAACAGCTGTCTTCATTTACTTTACTGATTAGTTTCAGGTGATATTTACAAGGACAATATCCCGTTATCAACCCAGTCAGTGTATGTACTCAAATCGGATTTTGAAAGGTTTAGTAGCGTCGGTGATAGGAAGAACTTTTGACTTTATAAATGATTATACCGAGCTTTCGAAGTAATATTTCAGTTAGACATCACCTTTATTTTGTCCCAGTAACTATAGAGTAAAGAGGGGCGTAAGTGCGATTCAATGATTTATCGGTGCAGATTCCGAGTAAACTGACTTCATTGGCATGGATGGGTGACTATTTTGACAGCTTCAATCTATCGTTTGTGTGTTGTTTACGAAGCATAGTTGCTGAGTTATGGGTAAATGTTATTTTTGAGCGTTTTTGATGTCATATTGCGTTATACGGCAAATACGATATCAGCAGGAGGATATTAGTTATCGAAAAATTGTAGCAGCGTTTTCCATCACTCACTTATCTCTTTTAAAAATGCGATGAGAATATATTTCAATTTTCGATAAATTGATCAAACCCCGTCAAGCGTCTAGCCGGGCAAAAGTGCGATTCACGGACGGGGCAAAAGTGCGATTTATGGGGGAAGCAAAATGCATAAATGAAGATACAAGAAGGATCCGCAGGATACTGTGTGTCTACAGATGCAGGCCGAAACATTTGGATTTGGATTGGAGAACCCTGAGGTGAAAAGGGCCTTTGTTGAACAAATTGAATCCCGAGCCTCGGAGTTACCAGCTGATAGACCTGTTGAAGGCAACGAGCGGGAGACCATATAAATGCTCCGCATTATATTGGACGAGAGCTACGAATTCCAGGACTCTCTTCTGCTGATGTTCGTTGACTTTGAAAAAGCGTTTTATCGACACAGATAAGCTAGTCCATCTCATCGAGGCTCAGTATGAGATGTTCTCCTGCAAGATATTGCACAATGGCGCCATGTCCGACCCTATAAGGGATACTGTTGGTGCATTTTACCACCGCTGCTGTTTCTCGTCGTTATGAATGAGATATTAGTTGTAGCTAGTGACAGACAGTAGACCAAAAAGGTGCCTACGATATATTATTCATGCCTGGTGGCCTGACAACTGGATATCCAACGAGGAACTTCATCGTCGATGTCATCCACCGTCGATAGCAGCAGAAATACGAGAACATAGGTGGAAGTGGATAGAAAACATCTTGATCCCAAGCAGACCCAGAGGCTCATGGCGACGCAACTTAGCCAACAAAATCTGGGTTGTTGACGAGAACCTGTTCTGGCGACACGTGAAAGCCATGGCGCGCAACCCTCGGCAGTGGCGATCTCTGATTTCATACCAATAAGTAAGTGAGTAAACCGATTACTCAAGCCTTTTTGTATGATATCATAAATTTTCTCGATACTCTTGGATGCGCATGCTATTGATTTTGGCTTTAATCTTAGAATTTGTTGGCATAAGAATATGGCAGGTTGAATTGAGATTTGAGATATTTAAAAATTCCGTTCTCATTACTTTCCTTACGTAACAAACGATTTCCAATCAAGCAAGACCATTATTTCATGATGTCTGAGGAGCCTATCACCGCTATTCTATATTTCGAACGACTTGGTATTTCGAACGAAAGTTCTTTCGAACGAAAGGGACTAGCCGGTTTTCCATACAAAAAATGCCCTCGAACCTAATTAAATTATGCAATGATTCAAACTAAGTACTTGACCTGGGGAGCATTTTGGCAAATTTTCAGATCATTAGACGCCATCTTGAACCAGTAATGGCGGCTAGAGTGAATTTCATTTTTCGCAGTTCACTCCGAAACCAATTGTCATACAAATCTGAAAAAAATCACAGATGTTATGCTCACTGCAGGACACATTTCCATTGTTTTTTTGGAAATTTTCTGATGCGAATATCACAGAAAAACAAATCGGAAAAGTTTTCAAGAGCATTTTTTTCAGTGTTCCAAAGATGGCGTCGCTTATTTTTTTCTATCAAAAAATTGTTCAATCAAATGTATAAATGTTTTTTTAGATTTTTAGAAAATGTGGATGGCGGTCAAATTTTCTTTTGAAAAGTTAACAACTTCGCGGCTTACATCGTTGTCACATGTCACGAGTGTACCAAGGTATATAAATTCCTCCACTACTTCATATCGATCCCCATCTAACTCCACCTCGGCACCAACACCACTTGAGCTCCCATGTTCCCTACGGTACGGGTCTACGGTTGATTCCGATGATATCGACGTCATCCGCAAAACCAAGAAGCATGTGAGATTTCGTGATGATAGTTCCATTCCTTTCCACGTTTGCTCTTCGTAATGCATCTTCCAAGGTAATGTTGAATAGCAGGTTAGAGAGTGCATCCCCTTGCTTCAGTCCATCCAACGTCACGAAAGCAGCTGAGGTCTCACCCGCTATTCTAACGCACGATTTGGATCCGTCCAGCGTCGCACGAATCAGCGTTACTAGTTTCATCGGAAAACCATGTTCTAGCATTATCTGCCACAGCTCATTTCGTTTAACTGAATCGTACGCCGCTTTAAAGTCCACAAACAGATGGTGTGTCTACAAGTTGTACTCCCGGAACTTGTCTAGCAACTGACGCAGGGTAAACACCTGATCCGTCGTGGAGCAACCCTCACGAAAACCAGCTTGGTACTCGCCGACGAAGAACTCCGCTAACGGTCTCAGTCTGCACAACAGGATACGGGAAAGCACCTTGTAGGCAGAATTGAGCAATGTAATTCTTCGATAATTTTTACACTCCAGTCGATGTCCCTTTTTGAAAATTGGGCAAATGAGGCCATCCAACTACTCCTCCGGCATTTGTTCTTCCTTCCAGATCCTGACAATGATCCGGTGGATTGCTTCGTACAGCCGCTCGCTCCCCGCTTTCAGGTCAGCCGGGATACCGTCCTTCCCAGCAGCCTTACCGTTTTTCAGCTCACTAATTGCCTTTTTAACCTCCTCCTGTGTTGGTGGCTCCACAGCTTGACCATCGCTTACAATTCCTATCCTGTCCCAGCGGATCTCCGCATTTACCTCCCCATTCCACAGTGTCTGGAAGTGCTCCTTCCATCTGGCTGCAACCACCGTTTTGTCGGTAAGTAGGTTGCCAGCACTGTCATTGCACATCACAGGCATGGCAAAATTCCTGCATCTCACCGTTTTATAGAAACTCCGTGTGTCGTTGCTGGCGTATCGCTCATCTGCGTCAGCGAGCACGTGTTCCTTGTACTCGCGTTTCTTTAGACGTTGGATTCTTTTTTCCGCAGCTCTAGTCTCTCTGTATCTCTCTCTGTTTTGACGCGTTGCTGCAGTGAGCATGCGACTCCTGGCCTGGTTCTTTTCATCTGTCACTCTCTAGCATTCGGCATCAAACCAGCTGTTACGCTGTCTTCCACGCGTCGTGCCTACCACCTCTCTCGCTGCTGTTTGGATGGCACCATGGATGTTCCTCCACAGCCCATTTATATCTTCTCCTTCTACCTGCTGTTCTGCGATTCGTTGGTCAAGCTTCCTGGCATATTCCACTGCTACGTCGTCTGCCGTTAACCGCTGGATGTTGAGACGCAGCGTCCTCTCAGTGTGAGCTTTCGCCGTGTTCGACAGCCTTGCGCGAATCTTACTACGAGATTGTGATCAAAGTCGATATTTGGTCCCCGAAAAGACCGTACATCGATTACATCCGAAAAGTGTCGACCGTCAATCAAGACATGATCGATCTGAGAGCTAGTCTCCATTTGGATGCCTCCAGGTGTGTTTCCGAATATTCAAACGTGGAAAGTAGGTGCTACAGATGGCCATCCCTCTGGCCGCGGCAAAATTTATGAGCCTCAGACCGTTATCATTGGTCGACAGATGCAGGCTATGTCTTCCAATAACTGGACGGAAGAATTCCTCCCTCCCGATCTGCGCGTTTGCATCTCCGATGATGATTTTCACGTCGTGTTTTGGGCACTCTCCATAGGTCCTCTCAAGCTTGTCGTAAAACTCGTCTTTAGCATCATCGGATTTATCATTTGTCGGTGCGTATAAGTTGATTAGGCTATAGTTGAAGAATTTGCCCTTAATCCTCAACACGCATATACGGTCATCTACGGGCCTCCACCGGATAATTCGTTGCTTTTGTTTTCCCAACACTACGAAACCGACTCCATGTTCTGCTTTTTTTGTGCTCTTTGTCGATGTGCTCTTATACGCCTACCTATTTTGACCAACAGGAGAACTATGTTGCAACGCTTGTTTATATACGATCTTCTGGAAAGTAATATTGATAGCCCGGAGCTGCTAGGCCAAGTTCGGTTCAACGTACCACCTAGGCATTCCCGACGAGCGGATTTCTTTCGACTGCCGTTACATCGTACTCTCATCGCCCGAAGTAATTTAATTGACGTGTGTTCTCGTGAATTCAATATTGTGTCTGACTGTTATGATTTTAATGTAACCAGAAGTACCTTTAAACTTAGAATAACACCGCTATTCTATATTTCGAACGGATTGGTATTTCGAACGAAAGTTGTTTCGAACGAAATTTCCGCCAGCAAAATCAAATGGGCAAAACATCTCGTTCGAAACAAGTCGAACGAAATAAAGATTCGTCCGAAATACAGAATAGGGGTGTAAGTCTATATTAAGAACTGTCTGTCTGTGCGACATAGTCGAAGACCAGTAAATAAATAAGTATAAAAAATTGGTAAGCCCAGTTTTGGAGAATTTACTCACTAAAATGCATATTCCTCGATGACTATATTGTTTCTAATGATTTCCTTACAGCTCTAGATTCTTGTATTGCACGCACATCTACACCAATGTCAGCTAACTTGATATCTATATTATTCTCTTACTAGAATTACCATAATTACTAGTTAACCTACTTGAGATTCCAGGTATATTCATTACATTTGCGCTGTAATATCAAAAAAATCATATTTACCCAAATTGCACCTTGAACCATTAATATGGTCTATTAGCTGATCACTATTAATTAATTCTCCGTACCTTTCGTCCAGCATCATTCTTTCACACTGCTTCTGCATCTATGGACCCTCATATATACATAGGTATATCTATCTTGTACTTAACCAAATGTAAATCTTATGTAAAATTTTCCGGAGAATCGCGTGGTTCTAACCCCTTTCCTGGTTGTCATCGGGAAGTTGCCCCATTTTCGCTAACTGCCCCTATTTTAACATTTTTTGCACTTATTGGACTAAACCAAGCAAGGCGTTAAGAAAACCAAACTTAATAAATTTTGTCTAAAGAAGTCCGTAGAACGAACCGACGCATCTCTATTTTAAGTCAGAAATGATTGCTACCTACAGAAAAGTTGTAGCTTAACTATTTTCGAGAAACTTTATTGAATACTGAAGATTTCTATCTCTTGCATGAAACAAGTTATGGAGCCAAACTCTTAGGGACACCCTTCAAAACAATTTTTTCGATCTAGCTCTTTAAAAACGCTTCGTATGCTTTTCAAATGTTCTAAAAAATTATTAATCACATTAAATTGCACATTTTCGTCGAAGACAGTAGAGCTCTATCTTTTTCCCTTTAGCAGCTATCACTGGTTTCTTAATTTTTACATGTAAACTTTAAGGGGGTGTAACTCGAGGGAGAGCAGCTATGAGCAGCTAATCTCACTTATTTTTTTGTGAATGCTGTATCCCATCATGTACAACTTAAGGCGGAACACTGTGGAACATCTGAGAAAAGTTACCATGCAGGCAACCGTTTTTAAAGCTGAAAACTATGGAAACCATAGTTTTGTAACGCTTTCGCATGTTCTCTGAATTAAATCAGCAAATTTTGTAATGGTAATCTGGTGACCAGATACAAAACCTGTCAATGCTTTAGTGAATTGTTTTTTTCCTGCAAACCTTATTTCATATTGTACTTTTCGCAGTTAAATTCCTCTTCTTATATATTTCTTCCATAACTTCTGAGTTTTAATCGTTTTCTATTTTCACTATACAATCATAATGATTCCTGGGAGGTCGTCCACTAAAAAGCAAATTAATTGTTCCTCTATTCCACAAAGCATTGGTATTTTGAGAGCTCGAAGGCTTTTTGCGTTAAGCTACCGGCGTTCCAGGAGCGGGAACCTCATAAACGGCATTGTTATGGAAATCGATTTTTTGACAGTCTTTGTATTCTCGATGTTATCTGCATCTAAAATTTTAAAGACAAAGTTTAAGTTTTAAAGACAAGTTAAATTTCGCTATGAATCGTCCGTAACTTTTAACGCTGTACACAATCAACAACCGATAATTGGACTGGAAAGTTACAGAGCAACCGACAGAAGGACACACAATGTACAGCAGTTTTGGCACGTTTTATTGTTTGATTTGGTTCTGGTTGATTAAATAGAAATAAATTGTTTAGGAAAAAAAGAAAGAAAAAGTCTGCGAGTCATTTTCAACACTAACTCACTTTGGATTTTCTCTATGAATTGAGACATTCCGATAATTGTTCCTGCTGACGTGGAATGGCGTAGTAAAAAATACATTCAGCTTTCGAAACTTGACCTTCTGTTTTTATTCGATAAATTTCGCAGCCAACTGTGCTATAATTCTATTGACTCTAACAGCCTCTAACTGCCACTAACAACCAGAATAGCATAGTAGTAGTAAACGCCAATGAAATCTTTATTACCTTTCATTGCCCAAGCTATTGATTATAGATGATTCGTACTCACCGAAGGTGAAACTGATACTGCTTATCTCCTTAAACTTATCGCAAACTGCTACATGGCAGATAAGATTAAAAATATATGCATGTATACGTGCGTCGTCCGTGTTTGGAAAGTTTCGAAATCGTGAAGACAATGCATGAAAAAATCGCTTCTAACGATCGAGAACATACGACAGATCAACCATCAGATTCGTTGACATCATGCCGTGCGCAGAGTGTGCCGCCCGAGCCATAAATATTGGCACCTTTTTGTTTAAATTTACTAGTTTCGTCAAATCGAGTTAGATTATTCTTAACTATTTTTTTCGAAATTGGGATAAGCATTCGGTAATACTAAAAACTTACCTCAACATCAACTGTACCTCAACATTAAATAAAAATCGCATAAACCGTATAAATCAGCAAGAGCTCAACAAAACCAGCAAGAGCATTATACAGTGGACTCTCGGAAAAGTTAATCGATTGGGGAATGGGTCGATTAACTTTTCCGAAATATTAACTTTTCTGAGTAGTCCTAAGAGTAATCGAAAATGATAAATACAAAAGCGAAAAATATATTCTCGGATACAGGATACACATTTTTAGGAATCTGGAAGTTGTAATGTAAAGAAATATGTAGCAAGATCCTTATGAAATGATACTTTTTTCCTTTCAGTAAATTTAAAATAGTCGGTTATTTTAGGTAACTTTTGATTTTTCGTAGTCGACGACAACGTTTTGACAATGCTCGCGCTTATTTTTTGTTCCCTACTGTTCCTTCTTTTGCATTCAAAATTCAATCCGAGTTTGCGCTTTTCCAGTTTGTTATCAAAAATCCTGAAGCAACTATGTGCCCGTATTGAACTATTACTACAACTGTCCGGTCCAAGAGTTTAATTTAATCCCAGCTATGATGATACTCTGTATGAAGTTGTGGAAAGGCGATAATAAACCGAAAAATGAGAAATAAAGATAGAAGGAAAACACACGTGTGTGAATGAACGCTTTGGACAACCAATAAATTTAAACTCTCAGAAAAGTTAAGCCAAAAATTAACTTTTTAGAGCGTTACATGAGAGCTAATATTCGCTTAACGTTTCTGAACAATTAACTTTTCAGAGAGTTAACTTTTCCGAGAGTCTACTGTATTGTAAATAAGGATTATCTTAATCAACTACAAACTATAACTTTGAATCTGAATCTCCATCAGTATAAATCGATTCACTGTTTTCCACCACCAACACGTCCTTTCCTCGTTTGTCAACTGCTTTTTTGGTATTCTATTAATTATTCTCATGACCCCATGACTCATGACTCCTATGCAACAACAAGTTACCCAAACTCGTCTCCAGGGATGGTTCGATCACCTTGACTCAATTTTGATTCATTTGACAGTACCGTCTCAGCCGATCCAAATATGACAATGTTAGATATGGAACATTTGTAGAACTAGTTCTAATCTACAATTTTTCTAAACCAAGTTTTGCTGTACCGTTTGTAGTTACGGTGCTACAACGCTAGTAACTCATCAGTGACTAAATGAACGTTCATTTAGTCACTAATAAGATACTAGCATTGTAGCGCCGTACCTAAACAAGATGCAGCAAAACTTTTTTTTTTGCTTAGAGTATAGTCACTTTAACCAGTTTTGCGTTATTCGTGACTTCTGCGGGGTTGGGATTTGAACCCGGGTCCTCGGCGTGAATATGCAGCAAAACTTTATTCAGCAAAATTATAGATAATAACCTGTTCTACAAATATCCCAGATATAACTTTGTCATGTTTGGCTGTAACACACGTCGATGGGGATGTTTCTGATTGGAACGGGTCGATCGGAATGTTAAAAATTGGGGCGTGATTCACACATTTTGAAAGTAAAGTTTTAAGATGGTCGGTATCCAAGCTATATATTTGTAGACGCACCGTCCTTAGTGTTTGAGCGTGGTTACGATACCAGAGATATGCATTGCAATCGACGTTTAAAATTGCTGAGAATTACATATTTTTCTAGAATAATTAGAATACCATGAGGAGTCCCGGTTTTCCAAAGTTTACCAAACAGTAGACCTGCAATGGTGCAATTAGTTTTAAGAAAAAATTCTCTGCAGGTTACTAATTTTCCGTTAAAACAAAATAAATTTGTTTTGGATATAGTAGCAGCTCAGATTGATTTATCGGGTGTACCGAGACGGGTATCACCGTGCTGTTTTCCATTACACATTTTAACGTACAGGGTGAATTCAATTTCATGACTGGACGCTCTCGAAATAACTCAAATAAAGCGCAATCGTCTAACTCATTTGGACGTCAAACATCGAAATACCACCGAATTTGACGAATATACAATAAAGCCCCAATAATGCGCAACAATAAAGAAGTGCAACGCACAATGAAGCTCTTCAGAACATATGATCAACCAGATGCTTCAGAAAAATGTCGATGCACACCACGAAAAGGTAGTTATTAATGATTGGTTGCAGGACAACCTTAAGTAGCCTGTTGGATAGGCTGCGCCGAATCTAGCTCCTAACTGCGTTTCAGAGGTCTCTGTTCAAGCAAGCACATGATTAACTTGACCACTTAAGAATCCTTGAAGATTGATTAAATCGTCGCAAACTCTACACTTATTGGTATGTTCCGCAATCGTTTATTATTTGCACTAGCAACAGCCAGAACTAGCTCCTCAGTATTCAGGTCTGGTTACGGCATTGGAGATATGCATGGCGATCAACTTCAGTAATTTCTTAAAGTTACTAAAGTTAATTCATTAAAAATTTCAAAAACTTTCCGAAAAAATAAAATATTCGATAGATTTTTGGTTTCTCAATGTGTGTAATTCAGGTAATAGATAGCCTTTTCTGCCATCTTTCGCGTAGTAAAAATTATTGTATTGCAATACAAAACTGGAGCATCAATTTACTTTGCTAATAATTTTTATTGTCATAATACCGGATAAACATTTACCTTTTTTAATGGTTTAGAAAGAAAATTTCAAGCAACAGCATAGTTGTTAAGTTCCAAACTCCTCATTAGCTGCTTTTCGTCATGTGACGAACTTTCTACGCGCAATAGTACCTAATGTTTTTTTAATGAGAAAACTTTACTTTTAGAAAACTGATCATAATTTTACCTTGAATTAAACTGCTTGGAAATAGTTTGAACACGTTTAGTTTTTGTATGAATTATGAAACGTAAGATACATTTATTAAAATGATAAATCGAAAGTAATTCTATTTTTAGTTTTGATTTACGATTGTTTACATTAAGCAGATACTCTTTTGAATAAATTATTTTATTATGTTTATTGTTAAATTAGTTCAAAGTATTTACATTTGTCTAAATTCAGAATTTGTTAAAAATAATCGCTCCAGTTGGCAAGAGCCGAATCTTGCATATTGAAAGGCAATATGTAGTCAACTTTCGATATGACATAGGTGTTGCAATTTTCAACTCCAACGTGTTCGATTGTCCACATAGGCAACAAATTGCAGATAAGAGCAATAATGCTCCTGTGGATCTGGCAAAATCATGCACCAGGTACGTAGACGTAGAAGAAGTTTTGATATGCTTTCGCTTTCGCCCATTTTTGAGCAATAGCCAAGTCATATTTTGGTGTATCAGACTTGGAAAGTTAGGCTTTGTTTTTCGGTGAGCAGGGTCAATCAAGGCCAGATAGTTGTCCACCTAGTCAGGGAAGCTTTTATGCAACAGTGTTTTAAGAAAAAAGTAAAACGTTCACGTAAAGCGCGATGGATAGCTCTCCCATAGACACATAATGCCAGGTTGGCACCAACACCGTAGCAGTAAAAAAAAGTAAGCCGACAGAAGAAAAGAGGAAAACGAATAAAACGAATATGGGCGAAAAATTCCTTCATCGATTTCGGACTTTCGAGAGGCTTTTTTCGTTCTGAGACTGAATCCGGATGCACTAACCTGTTTAACGATTCCTTTCTTCAGAACCGGCGCCGGGGCGGTGGCGGCTGCAGCTTGCGTAGCACTCATATTGATAGTTTTCTTCTGGCAGCGGCCTGAGGGTCAAAATGCACACACGCACTCAACAAAGGAAAACTTATTCACGTATTCCACACGGGATAGTTTTGATTTTCTTGCACACGATATAGTGGCCGCCCTCTGCTCTTCGGTAACGGATTTCCTGTTACCCTTCAACAAGTACACAATTTTATGCGGATCCGACAGGGGAAACGCAGCGAAGACACGCAGTAAAAATTATACCCAATCACTTCTCACCACACTGAGGATTGCAGCATTTGCACGACACGAGATGATGGTTAAAAAATGGACCTTACTGAAAAACCACAGCACTGACTGGAGACGGTGTAAAATGCAATGGAGAGAAGCTCCGCTCCGATGGCCAACTCGAAACCTGATGGACGTCGAGTGAAAGGAAAAAGAGCCAGCAAGGTTGGTTGTTGGATGACAGTTTGTTGACGCGTAAACTGTCACACACGATTGTCATTTTCGCTGTCGGTTTGAAAGCTGTGATCAACTGTGGTATTTCCGGAAACATGTCAGATAAACTAAACGCAGGGTTGTCAGATATTTTGAAAATGTAAGCTGTTGTCAGAAGTCAAAAATTCTACTTGTGACGGAAATCGAAGACTACAGAACTCAAAACTGCGTATTCGGGTTAGTAGGCTCTCTACAGATGATAGTGGTAACTGTTAGGTTGTATATGTGCCATCACTCTAGTATCACACCCACTCTGATAACATTGCCTAACATCGTACGTCAACATCACACGAATACATTCTTTCAGATGGCTACGATCACTAACACTTATCAGTAATAGTAAATCCCTTGCGATAAGACATGGCGTTAGTAGAATCGTCCTTTGCTGTGTATATGCGAACTCTCTACTATGTCCAGTCATGAGTTGTGGAGTCTTCGCGGGAGTGCGATATATTTTTCACGTATTGCATTCAGCCATATGAATTATCTCTGTTTTTTTCTGTTTTGAATATTTTAGTCTGTATTAAGGAACTTTATATATATTAAGTTAAATAATCTATTTATTATTTTATACCTCGATATATTCTTAAAGTTCGGGTAATGCCGTGAAAATGCGCATATATGGCAGCTCTTGTCCAAAGTAAATATTGTCAATTGCAAGGAAAATTGTACCATCCAAAGTGCGATATCGCTCATAAAAGTGCTATTTTGCATTAAATCGTTTCGGTATCTTCGGCGCACTTTTTCGTTACCTTTCAAGCAATAAGTGCGCCGAAGATACCGAAACGATTTAATGCGAAATAGCACTTTTATGAGCGATATCGCACTTTGGATGGTACAATTTTCCTTGCAATTGACAATAATGTAAGTAAACCCGAAAAAAAAACACTTAAAATAAATATTGTAGTATAGAAACTAAGAATCTACAACAGTTTTTATTGTATAGACATGGCAATTTACGGTATATTTAATGTAAAAGCATCACAAGTTCAAGTTTTAATATTTTTTTCAAGTTGTTTTTCACAATTTTGTTTGTTTTTTCATGGAATGGAATTAGTCATATTTCATGGCATTGTGGTATATTTCATGGTCATTTTTGTGGTAGAATCTCTCACAACGTAAAAGAGTGGACTACAATAAATTTTATTGTATTGTTATCTTTTTGTATCCTGCTGTTACAATAATTCTTATCTTCATGTTATAGTTATTTCTTTTGCGGGAGTTTACATAACCAAATTCCAAGGGTAAGTCGCTGAGAACATTCCGTTCACCTCTTTCATAGATATTTGGTTCAATCTGTGTCTTACTGTGCCGCCGAGGTGCTGATCGTGTGAAAGCTGTTAAACTCGCTCAAACCCAGCCAGACTGATTTGATCGTTTAGACAATAACAAACATTGGCTGGGCTGCCAATTTCTAACATTTCAAAATTTAAATGTCAAAAAGGTGGGCCACAGTGTGCCATAAACTGTGAAATGAATGTACTTCAATTATAATCAATGAGTTAAGCTGTTCTCTAAATTGAGCCAGCCACAATGTTCCAAGCGACTTACCCTTGGCAAATTCGCAATCAGTTTCAATTGCGGATAGTCGAAAGCGAATTTGTTTATTCAATCTGGGTTGAAACTGGATAAATTTTGCTGAATAGCAGCAAATAAATACAAAAAACGTTTATTCCTTGCAGCAATTTTACGAGTCCTACGCAAATTCATATTTTAATAATAATTATCCTGTACTTACCAATTACGTTGAAAATATGCTTGTCAAGCAAGGAGAGGTGCAGTGGGGACTTGGGGCGGCAATAATAAAAAACTGATAGTTCAAAATGCTAAATTGCAAACATGTGTGGAACACGCTGAAAATAAGCGTGCTAATAATTTTCGCGTGGGAGTCTGATAAGGTGGAATCTTCGCAATATCCAATCCGGATTATATACAATCCGGCGAACACGAAATCGGAAACCAATCGTTTTTTTCTAATCCGAAATGACGAAATCGCACTTAAAATAAAGGTAAACATTTATCAAAAATAGCAATATTTGACTAATTCAATTTAAATCCTGGATTTTGATTACGAATTTGAACAATGAATGATCCATTGGCATACAGGCCGCGATTTTAGCAGCCGCCATCTCCGAGATCAATGAATCAAAGCCAAACGTTCCACCACCGGCGGCCTTCGATGAAGTGGTAAAAGTTTTCTGATGCTCAAAGATGAAAAGTTCACTTCTAGTACCACCGCGGTGGGGTCATGCTGCGTGTAACGATAAAATGGTACAATCCAATGGGGAAAAACACTAAATACGATGCCTATTAGCCATATTTATCAAAATAAAGGAAAAATTGAACTGCAATTTGGTTTCGGTTTTCCATGTTTAGCCGTGTTCAACAAATACAGGGATACCTCGATATAAGACAACCTCGTTATAAAACAACCTCGATATAAGGCAATTCGATATAAGACAATTTTTACCTCGATATAAGACAAATCCCTTTGACATGGTTGGTAACGACACCAAAAACACATTTTCCATTTCAAAAGCGGCGCCATAAATTTGTTCATTATTTCAAAATAATGCTAAAAATTGACAACTAATAGCTCAAACATATTATCCCGCATTTTGCACCTTACTGGACACCGCAGTCTAAAAGTGCGACTGGCACAAATAGTGCGACAATGCGAATGCTGTGAGTGAGAAAGAGTGACAACTGCTATGTTGCTGTTTTGTTTTGTCATATACATTGGCATTAGAGAAAATAATCTGGATTAATCCAGGTACAGCTGCAAAGCACAATAAATAGTTCAAAAAACATAAACACACAACACAGAGCAAAATTGGTGACTGCTAATACCAAATTTTTGTGAAAAAATCATATTTCGATATAAGACAATTTCGATATAAGACAACTTTTTGAAATTATAAATTGTCTTATATCGAGGTATCCCTGTACAACATTTCTTTATGGGTGCTATCCTATCCTATAGTGAATTCATAAATAAATCTGGTTGCGTGATACCAACAAACATTTTCGTTGTATAACAGCTTATTAAGCACCTGTTACGGTTGAATAAGCTACTATCACCAAGGGCATGGTGTGTTGCTATCTCTTTCTCATGTAGGAGTGAAGAGAGCAACTTTCAAATGGTCCTCGGTAAAGGGGAATTTCCAGCAAATTTTTTGGTTCCTGTCAAAATTAACATTTGGGTACCTATGCGTGGGACATCGAAAATGTATGAATTTGACAGCCACTTCACCCCGTAGACTATCACAGAGAACAGAAAAAAAACAATACAAAAAATCAATTACTTCCTTCGAGCCTGTTTATCTGTTTTCTGTGCTACTATTCAACAACAATGTTTGCTGAGTAACTCGAACCCAAAATTTATGAAGGATAAATGAAGATAGAACTAACAAAAGGGCGAATGTCGCATGCGTAAACAAACCGAGTGAGAGTTAATTTTCCTATGCTGGCCCAGCAAAAAATAACTCTCACCCGTTTTGTTTACATTTGCGACATTCGCCCTTTTGTTAATTATATCTAGAAATACACGTATAGCTTGAGAGACCGATCCGTGAACCGTAATGAATGCTAGATACAGTGGACCACCGTTCGTTTGAACGATTCCTCATGCAAACTAACGGGGTTACTTTTTAATTTGAACAACTAGTAACCCGAAATATGTTGAATCCTGTGTGAACTGGCCGCCCTGCTCTTTGTTATTATTTTGGTGCTTTGTTTTAGAAGACAGTTGCAAGCGCGAATATTGGATTCTCCGATCGGATTTCTATCTTAATCGTTGGGAAAACGAAATGTGAAACCGATTAAACACGCTAGGTCAGTACAAACAAATCGTGTTTATGTGCATTGTCTGCATAAACAAATGATGTCATGTTGAGAATGACATTTGAACCATTTCTAATTTGCACGTCGTGCAAACCAGCGGGGTTCAAATTAAAAAGTGTTCAGATTAAAAATGGTCAAATGAACGGGGGTCTACGGTACATACTCGTTAAACAAATCGAGTGAGGGTAAATTTTTCCTGGGCTGCCAGCATAATCAGCTTGATCCGCGGACTACAGACGGTCGATAATCTACAGACGCGCAAAGAGCGTGGCATAAAACACCAATCGAACCGTCAAATCGAGACACCAAATGAGCAAAGTAAACAAACTTGTGTTTCCTATAGGCAGGGAAGACTAAGTTTTGTAATCTACCTGAAATATTAAAACTTTAACTATTGATCTACTAACAACATATGGATTAGTTACACTCGATATATCATATATTGCTTTGAAAAATTCAATTGGCTTGTTCAATTTGCAAAATATACGTTGCAATTCGCGAAGTTCCATGGAACATACCTCGCGATTCACGCAACTTACTGCTGATTATAGGGAGATTGATCCAATTCTGACTGGTTGCCAAAACTGTTTAAATAAAATAAACAAAAAAAAGTGTTGTCGAATTGGTAATTTTTCTCTTTGCGCGTCTGTAGATTATCTACCGTCTGTACCGCGGACGGGCGGACGCGGAGGAGAAAATAAACTGTGAAAATTTTTTATTAGAGATGCGAAGCGATATAACATATAATTCAAATTTCAATAGTTTTTAAATACCGTGCAAGGCTAGATGTGCCGGGATAAACAAAAACAATAAGGTAATTTTAAAGTATTTTAGCAACTGTCTTTATTTTAGAATAAAATTTGTAATTGTAGTAAATCAGATAATTGGAGTAAATCAGATAACGAAGCAAACATGACTGAGCCAATAGAAGAGCTAGAAAGTTCAGAGCTGGGTACGAAGGATTATTGGGAAACTAGCTACGAGTCTGAGATGCGCAACTATAAAGATCATGGTGATGTGGGAGAAATCTGGTTTGACGAAGACAGCCAGCTGAGAATCATTCGGTGGATCGAGAAACAGGAGGAGTCAATAAGCCAAGATGATGCTGTAATAGATTTGGGTATGTCCTCGTGCGTGTACAATTTTGAAATTGTTCATAAAGTATTACCTTTTCAGGTTGTGGCAATGGCATGCTGCTCATAGAGCTTGCTCGTGAGGGTTACAGTAATTTGACCGGAGTTGATTACTCGCCTAATGCTGTAGAACTCGCTCAGGCCATTACTAAAGATCAGGAACTTTGTATCACTTTCAAAGTGGCCGATTTGCTAAGTCGGACAGACGTCGAGTCTCTGGGTCATTTCAAGGTAGTTCATGATAAAGGAACTTACGATGCTATCAGCCTGAATCCGGAGGATTCGAAGTCAATGCGGGAAATCTATATGCATAGTGTGTATCGACTGCTGACCGATGATGGATTTTTTGTTCTTACTTCATGCAATTGGACCCAGCAAGAATTGGTGAAAAGCTTCGAAAAGTACTTCCAATTGTATCAGGTAATTCCGACACCTTCGTTTCAGTTCGGCGGTAGCGTCGGTAATGTTGTTACTTCTGTTGTTTTTTGTAAATTAACCAAAAAGTAAATTGTTAATTTAGAACTGCGTTCTTTCATCCCTTCGAAATTAGCATTCGATATATATAATAAGAAAAATTGTAGTTGCCAGCCAGAGGCTGCTGCTGCAGCTGCAGCATGTACATTATCATTGCAACCAGTATTCTTATTTATTATGATATGGTTCAGGTACTTTTTCTGTATTTGTCACATGGTTCTACGGCGATTTTATCTCCAGATCTTTCACTGCTTACTCTGAAATTCCACAAGATCCACAAGCCATCTTGGTCCTTTGGTCTTCCTCATCTACTTCAACGAAATCAATTTCCTGCTCAAATGTCCGCGACCTGACTCTTGCCGACGATCTTAACCTGTATACCACCAAAATTGATGGTACGTCCGATGCTGCGTTTTGCAGGTAACCACAGCATGAACTCCGAAAAATGTGAAATTGTTACATTCTTCAGGAAATAAACTCTCACGCTTTCGACTACATACTAGACGTGCGTTTACGTCGCGAAAACTGTGTCAAGGGCTTGGGAATCCTGCCAGACTTCAAGCTGATTTCAAACAGCACATCGCATTTATTGTCAACAAGGCCTGCAGAAACCTGGGATTTATCATGCGGATCACAAAGAACTTCTGCGACATCTATTGTCTCAGAGCTCACTACTGCGCTCTTATTCGGTTCAATCTTAAGTACTGCGTTCCAGTCTGGAGTCTACTTTACTTACTTACTTACTTACTCGCTTACTTACTTACTTACTCACTTACTTACTTAAGTAAAGTTAGTAATTAAGTGTCTTATGTCTATGCCTATTATGTCTTATGCCTAAGACAAAACCTGTTGAACAAGGTTTCTCCATATAACTCGGTTGTGGGCTACGCTCTCCAATTCCTCGGACACCGAGTATCCGCCACATCTCGCTCCAGCTGGTCTAACCATCTTGCTCGCTGCGCCCCTGGTCGTTGTGTTCCTACCGGGTTTGAGGCGAACACCATCTTTGTAGGGTAGTTGTCCGGCATTCTTGCAGCATGCCCTGTCCATCGTATCCGTCCCGCTTTAACCAGCTTTTAGATACTGGGTTCGGCATAAAACTGTGCTAGTTCATGATTCATACTCCTCCATACTCCGTTTTCCTGTACGCTGCCGAAGATCGTTCATTCGTCGTTCGAATACTCCGAGCAGTTGCACGAGCATTGTTCATGTTTCAACTGGTCCAATAAGCGTCTTGTACAGGGTGCACTTTTACGGAGAGTTAGTCTGCTCGACCGCAATTGTTGGTGAAGCCCATAGGAAGCACGACTTCCGCTAATAATACGCCTCCGAATCTCACGGTTGGTGTCATTGTCCGCCGTTACCAGTGAGCCAAGATAGACAAATTCGTCGACTACCTCAAACTCATCGCCGTCAATCATTATACTACTGCCCAAGCGACGTCGGTCGGCCTCGGTTCCGCTGGCCAGCATGTACTTTGTTTTAGACGTATTTACCTTTAACCCCTGTGGCCAGTGTGGAGTACTTACTACCAAAGTTGACCAAATCGAGTCAGTGCAGCGCAGATTCTTCCGTTTTGCTCTTTAAAGATTGCCCTGGAACGACCACTTCCAGCTTCCCACCTATGAACAACGCTGCAGACTCATCGAATACTCGTCGCGATATGATCGGGGAAATAGCTGTCGCCGATACTAACCTTGAGAATATACTCAGCTTACACGCTCAAAGTCGTGCTCTACGCAATGGACCTTTTCTGCGCTTAAGGCCCGCGCAGAACTATTCCACTAAGACGCTCAAGATAAGAAGATAAGTTACACTCTATATTGGCTAATGATATCGTATCGATGTGCATTAGAGATGTTTTTCTACCACAATTTTCATTAATATCCGAAAAAATTGGTCGAAAAAGAATGGCGTGATCGCGTGATAATGATCAATCAATCCTCGAATGTACAGGTTGAGAATCAAGGGCCGGTTCTTCAACATGTGCATAACCAACGTGCACAACCCTCACCTCAGAAGTACCGAAGACGACAAGGAGAAATTCTACGGGCAGTTGGAGTGTGAATACGACCGCTGATCAAAGCATGAGCATCAAGATCAAGATCAGCATCGGGGATTTCAATGCCTCCAAGAACATGGTCATACGTAGCCTTCTTGGCTCTATGACGAACTCAGTATTTATAAGATGGCTAAAAGGTGACTGGACGGATTTGATGGGCAGGGTATATTGCAAGACTGTTGGACAACTACCCTGTAAAGATGGTGTTCGTTTCAAATCCAGTAGGAACAAGATGACTAGGGGCGCAGCGAGCAGGTTAGACCAGGTGGAGCGAAATCTGGCGGAGAGTATACAGTGCCCAAGGAATTGTAGAGCGGTAGTGTCCAAGGAATTGGGAGTAAAGACGAAAAACTTTGTTTATCAGGCTTTGTCCTAGGGCGGCAAACCAGCTAGATAAGTGATAAGTGAACGATTTGATATTACGTCTCGTGGTTTAGTGCGACATTTCTTAGGACATTCAGAACGGAGACGGCTATTATACAATGCGTTTAACTGCTTATATTATTGATCTAGTCAAGAAGTTTGGAATGTAGAATTAACACTCCATGAAGACTCGGATGGACCCGGTTATTTATCGGTTATTTTACAGTACATAAGCACAACCAAGGGCTACAGGCTTAAGTTTTGTCCAAGTGATTGATTGCTATTGATAAGTTATTCTGACTCAAATTACGCAGGCGGTCAGCGCACAAGAAAATCGACTACTGGATTCGTATTCCTATAATACTGAACTAGCAAACACTCGAAGCAAAGAACAATGCTTTGATTATGACGTGTCAGCAAGTGTTATGGCTAAAAAGGTTTGGTATAAAGAGTTTTGAAGATAACCAAAGATGCTTGAGTTTTGTCAAGGCCGAGCGTGTTAGTGGTAGAGTGAAATACCTACTTCTTTCAAGCCTTTATTTTTTACCTACTTTTTTCTTTCTTTCTGGTGGAACTTATTTGTCCTTCAAGTAGATGATTGTAGATGGTCAGCCGTTAGGGTCGTTTTTGTTAAGGAAGTTTGTACGAAAATTGGACTTTTGCAAATGAGAAGGTAACTTAGGAGGAGTGTAGGAGAATAATGACCCGCCTGTTTAAAGGTTTATATACTCTTTTAGGTATGACGTGCATTGTATTGTTTACAACGCCAACGGATCAAATGCTTACTCTGCAACAGATCCTTCGAAAAATCAAACCGCAAATTTTAAGGCAGTGTATGGTTCAATTAAGTGAAAAGACATGACGCCATGCTTGACATCAGGACAACGGATGCGATATCGAATGAGATGAGATTCGTTAGAAGGTTTGAAGTAGGGAACAGGTTGCCATACTTTTCAAAACAATAGATTGCAGTGGGGTGGATATGATATTGTGAGAACACTGGGTAAGCTCAACCCAGACGCCTTCAACTTCGTGGCAGACTTCGAACACTTTGGATGTGCTTTCGACGAAGATGCTAGCGATGGGGCAACTGGAAGACAGCAGCCTTAGACCGAGGGATTCAGTGGAATGGATGGATAATTGGTCGGTTTGTTTTCGTAAATTTAAGTAGCGAACAAACTATGAGCCGCAAAATATTTTTTATGAAAGAACGTCTCTGGTTTCATCTTTATTAAAAGTGACACCAATCAGGGGGATTGTCATCCAAAAGAAATCAACGGGACGTCTTTTTTTTACAACATATCACAAAAGAATATGTTTTATCAAGAAATTTGATATTTTAAATCTACAGTTATTGTATATGCTTTTTAATAATGAGCTGAATGAAAATCAATTTCTGGAACAGTTATTGTTGATGTTTCCAACGGTCGAAATGTTGTTGTATGCGTATTAATAATTACAGAGAACAGACATGCAAACAAGAGCGAATATCCTCGACATTTAATAGTGACCGTAAGCTACCAGTCGGCGGTATTTTGCCTCTTTATTCGATTCGAACTGACCGCGTTGAATGCGCGATTGAGCTTGCAGGTTTATCCTCCGAGGTATAAGTTGTCCAATGAGAAAAGAGAAGGTCTAGTGACAACATTTTGAAAATATGTCCGCTTCGTTTTGTGGTGTCAAAAAGGCGTGTAAGTAAAAGTCAGGTGACGTGAACGCAGATAGCAGATACTTTTTTTCTGGAGCTGTTTACTTTAATCTTTACTTTCACGTGTAGTTTTCCGTTTCTATTGCTCAGAAAGGGACATGTTTTTTTAAACAGCAATTGTAATACTTAGAATATTTGTATATGCTTTGTGTGTGTGTTGTTCGCTGCTTCATCCTATAAATATTTATCTAGTCGATTTTGGATTTTTCGCCTCCCGCACTCTCTAGCGTATCCCGCGGTATGCTTCGCTCAAGCACTGCTTGTCTCCATTGCAATATCTGGACATCTCTGTTCAGCTAAGCGTTAGCGATTCTGTATATCCTGTTTTTTTTCTCTGTCCGTTCCTGAACTTTCTTTTATTGATTTATCTGTTTATCTAACCACGTAGTCGAAGAATCATTTTTTCTCTGTTACCCACATGTAGTCTTCTTTATGCTCCAAACACAGATGTACACTTCAATTTCTAGTTCGTATTTGTAAAAGTGTTATTTCGGTAACATTTTTTTTTAGCAGTAGAATGACGAAATGATTCAATTTTAACGCTGAACATCGAACATACAAGAGCTATTCGTCGACGGGAGGGGAGACAACTGTAGTTTTCGTTAGTTGGGTTTGATAGATAGATTGTTTTTTAATCGTTTGGGTTCTACTCGGCTTAAATTTGGACCTACTTCAAGAAAAGTTTTGACGCAGAACGTAAAATGTGTCTAGCGTAAACGCTTACAAATAAAGTTAGAGAAAATATTTGACAGCTCTGTGATAGGTATTAGGTGTTTTGAATAGTGCGGGTATACACATTACTATTAGTAAAATTTTACAATTTCTCTATAACTTGGCTTAGCTTCGTCTACTCTAATTAGGTTATGGAATCAATGTAAGAAATGGCTCTGCTTTTTTTTTGTTGTTAGTTACAGTTGTTGGCTTCAGCAGAAAAATTCCTGTTATTTTGTTTTTTTTGTTCGTTTAAACTTTGATTACGGTTTGTGTTAATTTTCTTTATTTTCGATGAAGCGCTCAAGGGTTAGTTTCTGTTTTGATTTCTCTTACAAGGGGCTCACGAATTCTTCTGCAAACGCGCTCATTTCCTTTTTTATCAGGTTGTTATACAAAGGTTCGCCTTTCTGTGTAATAGCTATAATTAATTTTATTCAACACGTAAGTTATTTCCGACTGTCCTCTCAATTATTTTCCTTTAAATTACTCATCCTCTATTTAACTTAAGAAACTTGTTTAAGTTTACTTACTTTACAAATATCAATTTTAAAACGAATATATGAATGGCTTCCGGTTCTGTTTTACCTTGCATGTATGAGTTTGCAAATTTCATTTCGTGTGTTGTTTTTGTGTAGATGTATTTGTGATCTGAGCATGTCAAACCGTTTTTGTGTATGGGTATTTGAGTTTTCGCTGTTTGTGTGCCGTTTTAATGTTGTTATTTTATGTTCTACAATCAAGCACTTGTCGCTTGACTGACTTTGCTAATTCGTTTGTATTTCTTCTTAAAACCATTATAACAATAGTTTAGTATCGAGCCTTTCCGTTTGTGTGTTTAAAATCGCCTCCAGAAGCTTTTGATGATTTTGGAAGATGTTCGTTTGGCAATTCGCAGGTCCGAATCTGCTAAATTCGGCGTATGATTTGCGTGGTAGTTGTACGATGATCATGTGTGTCCGTGTTTTTTTGTTTGAAGATGAAAATGATTCATTGAAAGAAACGTCGATGCTCCAGCTTACTGACGGTTCTTGCGAAGGCCTTTGTGGAAAAAAGTTAAAGAAAAAACGATATTAGCATTTTTTAGGCGAATAATTTTGTTAGTAAGTGCTGCAAAACGTACACATTGGTGATATTACTTATCAAAAAAATTTTTCTTACGTGAATTGAGATTAACATTTCAAATGTTTAAAATAGGTATATGTACACTGAATCTCTTCATCTTATGATAATCAGAAGCTAGGAGAAATTAATTTTATATGTATGCAGATGTATGTATAGATGTATACCGCTATTTTTAAGGAATTTGACTTTAGTTCAATTCGTTCTTTTGCGACTTCAATTTTGCAGCTTTTTCACTAAATCACTCAATTAGAAAGCAATCACGCGTTAGGCAGAAAATTGGCTTGTTTGAAATGGTCCTATTCTAAGATGGAACAGATGGAATAATCAATTAATTTCAAAGCTGACCAGATAATTTCGTTGGTTGGTTCCAAGTCACAAATGACGCACTTGTTTCTACTCAGAGAACTAAAGAACCCATCGGACTCATGGTTTAACATATTTTTCGAATAGAGAGTTCGCAGCAGATTATGTGTTGTTGCAAAAGAGTGCGTGCATTCGAAACCAAAAAAAAACTGTCTCAGCAAAGTGCGCTGGTGGCCTGTTAGTACTACTCTGCAGGCTAGTGACTTCCGATGGCACAAACATTACCTACTACATTTACCATCGCATCTATCGTTGCGTTCCCGTGCCATTCTTAGACTTATTGTAAAGTTTTACAAATTTTCGCCTCCATTTACGAGCTGTAAACAAAGGTTCATTCAAATGTTTACCAAATATTGCGAAAATTGGGGCCTATTCTGCGAGGTGTGTGACGTAAGACGCCAAGTTCCGTTGCGCTGCAAATCGCATTTACTCCGGTATTATGTGAATCGAGTCATATGCCACGAAAGGTTCGTTTTAAAACTCTCACGTCATGTGATTCGACTCGACTAATACCGAAAGACTCGACTAACACGCGAGTGATAATGAATTAAAATTCGCCATGCTACGTCACTCGCCTCATAGAATAAAGCCTCATTGGCGGTAATTCGACTGATAGTATACTAAGAATGAAACATGATTTATATTACGATCGTTTATTTTACGACTCTTTTCATTGTTTTCTAGCACGAAGCGGGCTCAAAGAATTATTCTTAAATGTTTCGTGCATTATATTTAAAAAATCCTTCGTGTATTACTTTACACGAATGTTATAAAAGCTATTGATATAAATAGTGTAATACCGAGTACCGATACCGATCACCAAAATGATCGTGAAATGAAATTGAACTTGTTTGTCATACTGACTCCGTAAAACGGCGCAGAGACACGACGACTGCATATAAAGCAGGCCATAATTGCACAAGTATATTCTCTCTTACAGGCAATTTTTGCAGCCCAATCTCAACGATAAGGGTGCTAGACAATAACCCAGCAACAAATGCATTCCGGTGCAAAATGTGCTACGAATGTGTTCTCGTACCAAATACGAATCATTTGTAATAACCTTCGAAAATAGAAAATAGGACGGCCCACGAATGATTTTAAATGGTATTAATTTTTTTATCAGCTACGAATGTAGTTTTACGAATAGTTTTTCTAAAAAAATACGAAATTATGTTCTCATTGCATGAGGCACAGTGTCAAAATCCGGATACATTATAGTTGAATGTATTTTCAGTGAAGAAAAGAGTAAGTTTACACGATATAGTGAATTTTATACTCATCATACTTAAAGGGTGTTTTCATTTGAAAATAAAATAATTAAAATTTGAAGCTATTTTGTAACGTAACTTATGTTTCGATTGAGTGTGCTTGAAAGTAGGGTAAATTGCCAATTGTTGCATAGCTAAGCACTCGTTAAGAGCAATTTGATGATTTTGAACGCATGAAAGCAGTTACGCACCAGATGATCGTGGCTGAAACGAAGAGGGATACAGTTCTGCAGCAAGTGGTCAATTTCATCAACAACGGTTGGCCTTCAAATGCAAAGCAGATTACCGACCTGATGTCAAGAAATTCTTCGCCAGACGAGATGGACTTCAAGCTGTCGACGAATGCGTTATATTCGGCGATCGGATCGTCGTACCATCGTAGTTTCGCAAGCGGATTGTTGGTCAGTTGCATCGTGGACACCCCGGAATGGACCATATGAAATCTCTGGCGAGCAGTTATATCTAATGGTCCAATGTCGACGACGATGTGGCGTAGTTTGTTTAATATTTTTTGAAACGGTGGTTCTACAATTGGACGGTAGGGGAAAGTAATGAAATTTTTTTGAAATGGAGGAGAAAGGTGGGGTAATGGTAGCTATGCTTAACAAGTTGTCGTTGTGACTCCTACCTTTTGTCCAATACTGGAAGGTGTATGGGTCGAACCAAGCTATAATCTGAGATTATAACCGGATTCGAACCCACAACAACCGCCAGGGCATTTGACTCGCTGGTACCCATGTACCTTTGAACCACAGAGGCACTTGACAAAAGGAGACTGCACAATCCCCTTATTAAGATAGCGAAGTATCTGGTTGGGTTATTTTTAAACACAAATTGTGCCTCTTCCTCCGTCTACTGTAGAAACCACTGACCGAGAAGTTTTAATCTAACTTGTTTTTAGTGGCAGGACGACGACACTATGCAGGCCCTTGCGACTTACAAGGTACTGAGTGTGACGCTGTTCGTCTGTCAGCGTGTTAGCCGCGATTGTCAGCGCGGCTTTTCGGGGAAAGGCTCCATTGCTTCGAAATCGACCGTCCCTTCATTAATTGTAGAACCACCGTTTCAAAAAATCTACACCTATAAACAAGGATTTCTGTCTGTCTGTCTGTCTGTCTGTCCGTATGTTCCTTATAGAATCGAAAACTACTGAACCAATCGGCATGAAAATATGCATGTAGATGGTTTTTGGGGCCAGGAAAGGTTTTAGTGATGGTTAGAAACCCCTCCCGCCACTAAGAGGGGGGGCTCCCATACAAATGAAACACAAATTTCTGCATAACTCGACAACTAATCAAGCAAATAGAACAAAATTTGGCATGTGGGTGTTTTCGGTGACAAGAATTTATTCTATGGTAAATTGAGACCCCTCCCCTCTTTATAAGGGGAATTATTACTCCTCTCCTCTTTAAAAGGGGGGGCTTCCATACAAATTTCCTCATAACTCGAGAACTAATCAAGCAAATGGAACCAAATTTGGCATGTGAAGGTTTTCGAGGGCAAGAATATTTTCTATAGTAAATTAGGACCCCTCCCCACTTTAAGAGGAGGGGCTCCTGTACCAAAGAAACACAATTTTCCTCATAACTCGAGAAGTAATTAATCAAATGGAACCAAATTTGGCATGTGGGCGTTTTTGGAGACAAAATTTTTTTTTATGATGAATTGGGACCCCTCCCCATTTTAGGAGGGGGGGATCCTATACACATGAAATACAAATTTCCTCATAACTGAAGAACTAATCAAGCAAATGGAACAAAATTTGGCATGTGAAAGTTTTCGAGGGCAAGAATATTTTCTTTGGTAAATAAGGACCCCTCCCCACTTTAAGAGGGGGGGCTCTTATACAAACGAAATACAAATTTCCTCATAACTCGAGAACTAATCAAGCAAATGGAACAAAATTTGGCACGTGGGTGTTTTTGGAGACAAAATTTTTTACTATGATGAATTGGGACCCCTCCCCACTTTAGGAAGGGGGGCTGCTATACAAATAAAATACAAATTTCCTCATAACTCGAGAATTAATCAAGCAAATGGAACCAAATTTGGCATGTGAAAGTTTTCTAGGGCATGAATATTTTCTATGGTGAATTAGAACCCCTCCCCACTTTAAGAGGGGGGGCTCCCATACAAACGAAATACAAATTTACTCATAACTCGAGAACTAATCAAGCAAATGGAACCAAATTTGACACGTGGGTGTTCTTGGAGACAAAATTTTTTTCTATGATGAACTGGGACCCCTCCTCACTTTAGGAGGGGGGGCTCCTATACAAATGAAATACAAATTTCCTCATAACTCGAGAGCTAATCAAGCAAATGGAACCAAATTTGGCATGTGAAAGTTTTCGAGGGCAAGAATATTTTCTATTGTGAATTAGGACCCTTCCCAACTTTAAGAGGGGGGGCTCCTATACAAACGAAATACAAATTTCCTCATAACTCGAGAACTAATCAAGCAAATGGAACCAAATTTGACACGTGGGTGTTTTTGGAGACAAAAATTTTTTCTATGATAAATTGGGACCCCTACCCACTTTAGGAGGGGGGGCTCTTATACAAATGAAATTCAAATTTCCTCATAACTCGAGAACTAATCAAGCAAATAGAACCAAATTTGGCATGTGGAGGTTTCTGGATGCAAAAATATTTTCTATGGTGAATTAGGACCCCTCCCAACTTTAAGAGGGGGTGCTTCTACACAAATGAAATACAAATTTCCTCATAATTCGAGAACTAATCATGCAAATGGAACCATATTTGGCATGTTGGTGTTTTTGGAAGCAACCATTTTGATGAATTAGGACCCCTTACCTTTTAAAGAGGGGGGCTCTCATACAAACGAAATACAAATTTCCTCATAACTCTAGAACTAATCAAGCAAATGGAACCAAATTTATCATGTGGGTGTTTTTGTAGGCAAGAATATTTTCTATGGTATATTTTCTATGGATTTCCCCACTTTAAGAGGGGGGGGGGATCCTATACAAATGAAAAACGAATTTCCTCATAACTCGAGAACTAATCAAGCAAATGGAACTAAATTTGACATGTAAGTGGTTTTGGACGCAAGATTTTTTTCTATGGTGAATTGAGACCCCTCTCTTCTTTAGAAAGCGAGTTATGGCCCATCTCCCCTTTAAGAGGGGAGCTCCCATACAAATGAAATTCAAATTTCCTTATAACTTGAGAACTAATCAAGCAAATGGAACCAAATTTGGCATGTGGGAGATTTTGGAGTTTTGAATTTATTTTACGATAGCTAGAGACCTCTCACCCCTGTGGTAGGGGGATATGGACTCTCATACAAATAAAACAGAAATTTTTGCGAAACTCAAAAATTAATCGAACTCGAGAAATTCGAGACTCTTCCATAAAACATTAGTCAATACAAGACCACAAAAACTATCTATAGTAACACTAGATCATTCAGGACGAGACGGTCGCGAGTGTTGCCGGTGACCCGCCGTCGGAAGCGCCGCCCACTGGGGGCTTGCAAAACTCGAGATTGTGACAAAGATCATCCGAGATTCATGATTTATGTACAACACAGGTTAATTTGTGGCAATACGAAGTTTGTCGGGTCAGCTAGTATAATATATATGCTTGACCGCATTTCAAGGTCAAGACTAAAAACACGAGGTTTGGTACTTTGTTCGACAGTGCAGAGCGTGTGCTGAAGCTTCGCTGATCCTATTGATGGATATTACTTTTTCCACGTGGTCCAAAATGTTCCGCACTCGATCTAGCAACACCACTGCAACCATGGACATGCTTCGGAATCATCGGTTTCGGACGACGGAACGCAACGCCCCATCGAGCGGTTGCAGCAATTTTGTCGTGCAAATGGCACGCATTTCCGTACTGCTATGCCACCCGTAGTCCAATGACGAACCCGAATGGTTTGTTAATTCCCGCAAAAGTGGCCTGAAGGAGCTGAGCTATGGAGAAGGCTTACCTACAATGGAGCATCTGATAACATTCCTTTCGGTGTACCGTTCATATCCAAACCCGCAAACCTCGGAAATCGGAATCGACATCTCCAGCTGAAGCGTTACCTGAAAGATCAGTGCGAATAACCTTGGACTTGCTAAGGAAACTTGATGCTATAACACAAGATGAAAGAAACCGCAAATAAGATGACCAGTTCAATCGTCGACATGAAGCTGTCAAACGCAACTTCAAAGAAGCCGACCCAGTCTACTTTGAGCGGCAGCGCAGAAAAGCTAAGTCCTCGGTTCCTGACCAAGTCATCAAACGGAAGAGTTCCGTAAACTACATCGTTGTCAACCCAATGCGAGAGACGCAGCAACTACCAACGCAGTAACGCCTATCCAAAATACATAAAACACCCTATAAATGCCTCCGCGGTTTCAAATAAAAGAAGCTTCTCTGGCGTAACGGTCATTCGGGAGCATATATGGCTAATTCTTCTTATAATGACGGGCAATCGACACGATACGTAAGCAGTTTGGCAGCAACAACCGTCTGTGCGGTTAGTCGTCTAAGTTCCAAAGGTTGAATGCCAATTGCCATGTATTCAATAGGCGCACGTTTTCTGTGAAACGACATTACGTTACTCTTCTCTATATTTAGCGTTAAACAGTTTGCTTCACACCAGCACACAAACATGTTCAAGTACTCCTGCAGTTGCACACAGTCATTCAGGCACGTAATAGTTTTAAAATTTTTAGTATCGTCAGCATAAAAAAGTCGACAACCATGTGAAAGCAGCAATGTGACATCATTTATGAAAATCGAATAGAGCAGCGGGCCTAGGTTGCTGCCTTGCGGAACTCCAGATTGATTGGAGAAGCAGTTGGAGACAGTAATTCTTAATTTTACACATATGCTTCCGTTTGTCAGATAAGATCTGAACTAGCATACGGCATCCGTAGATACACCCAGGTGCTCCATTTTGCTGAGTAGTATTTCGTGGTCTACTCGATCGAAAGCGGGTTTCAGGTTCAAATAAATAGCATCGGTTTGAAAGCTAGAGTCCGCGATTGGAGAACTAAGCACGTTACTGCATCATTTCAGAACAGCAGATGGGATACGTTTAATTTTAGAAGGTTAATGTCTTTGAAGAAGTTTAGTAATAAAATATGGCCCATATTTTTGCACTATTAGTATGACCGTGAATCCACCTATCAGGGTGATACAAACTTTTGTTTTTTTTATTGGGCCCAAAAAAAATTTCTTTTTCAGAAAACTTGTAGAACATACTAAAATGAGCAACTTTGCTTAATATAGTTACTATCTATTTCTAACTGGTTGCAAAATATAAAGGTTCGTTTAAAGAAATTTTTTATGAATCAATTCTGCTCAATAACTTTGCACACGATTGTTTTAGTGCTTTCAAATGTTTTACAAAGTTATTCAGTATATTAAAATACACAATTTCTCTGAAGACTGTTTTTGCTACGATCATATTTAATGAGTTATAAAATATCTTTCATTATCTTTTATATCCACCAAAAATGAACCAGTCGAGCAGTGACACTTGATGTGACTTACATAATTGGGCGTTTGTACTATTTCTAAAAATTCTGTTTTACCCGATCTAATGGATGATGGACACACACTTTCCAGAAACAAGTTCTAGAGCTTTTTATACTGACCACTGACTTGTGCGCATCAAACAAGAATCATGAAAGAATTCTTTCGGGGCCAGAGATTGCGTGGAAAGCACTAAGTACAAATTTCCCTCAATTAAGTTGAAATCGGTTTCGTGCAGCTGTGAACTGATAGGGTCGGTGGTTATCAACCAACGAGTCCTATTAATTAAATTGAATTTATTTCAGACCCTAATCGTTTTGTTTCGCGAGTTTAATCATACTTATTTTTTGCTTTATCTATTATAGAATGAAGATGGGAATGGAGGACGTCCATCATTTGAAAAAGGCTCAGTCTAGAGAAATCCCCGGAATAAGGATAGGTGATTCCGGACGACCACCGTAATTTCTCGTCTTCCGATAGGACCACATTTTGGTATATCGTTAAGATTAGTGTTGAGCATACCAAAAGTCAACCAAATCGATTGAAAAATACATGAGAAATTGCAGTAGGCACAACACCACCCACTACCGTATTCGGAGGAACTCCATTGTATGTATACCAGCGTTGCCCCGGTTGAATGTTGCAAAAGGATGTTTTTTTTGTTGTTGCTATACTAGGTACATCTAGTGCTCTTACCTTTCTCCTTCTTTTCGGTTTTAACCGGTTTGTTTTGTTTGTCTTTCGACTTTCCCTGATTGCAGTTCTTGTTGACCACTCGCGTCGTCTGGCAGGAAGCGTCGCTGCTCGACTTCAGACTATCGGTACGGGACATCTGTCCGGCGGGGGTGCACTCGGACCAAGTTCCTTTATCGTAACGGCAGGCTGGTTGACGATGGTTGACCACAAAAAAAGAAGAAGAACGTGCAAGTGCAAGAAAGACAAATAGAAAAGATCAACAAAGTTATGCACCATCCACCCAATAATACTGAGGCCAGCAGGGGTGGGAAGCTTTAGCTTGAACTTACCTTTTTTGCACTTCTTCTGGATGGTGCGAGTCTGTACGCAGGAAGGTTCACCCTTCTTCAGCGATAGTGTTCTGGAACGCGTGTTAGACTTGGCGTCACACTCGGTCCATGGTCCTTTGGTGTAACGGCACTGTGAATCTACAGTACAGGGAGCAATGGCGTTCAGGAAAACGAGAATTTAGTTTGATTTATGGTTTCAAAGTTCAAGATTTGCTGTACGTTGTATGTTCACACTCTGTTAATCAAACCACTACTTATGTTATATACAAATTTGTTAAATAGACCCTCTTTGCTTTGCTGCCTACAATTGAACACAATCTTAAGTTAATACTCCATCGCAGTAATAAAAATTGTTAGTGTAACTTTGGTTATCACGTACACCATATTTGATAGTACGATATATTGTTTCGTTGTTTGTACCGTTAAAACTGTTGACGCCTTCAATTTTCAATTATTTTTAGTTTCTCGCCTTATAATGTTGGTAATTTTAGCACTGTTAAAATATGTACATGTGCAATTAAAGTTTATTTGATGATAATCCACGTTCCAACGTGAATACCCTAAATAACAGCCATAAGGTTTTTACTTCTTCTTCGAATAAAAACAAGGTGGTAGGTTTCCTTTCTTGGAAATTATTGTAGATAAATCCATTAACAGTTGGATTTTTAGGAAATACAGCCATACTAGGGTAAGAACATGTTACTCTACTCTCACAGCTGTAAACAATATGGTCAAATGTGTTCAACATTTCTTATAAACAACTTACGTTCGGGTTCGGATAGGTTTGGTACAAAATGGTTAAATGGTTAACTCAAACTACAAACAAAGTAATGGAACGTAAATCGTGTTAGTGTATTAGTTTTCCGAACTCAACTCATCACAAAATTTGAAGCAACTTAAAGCTACCAATTAGTTAAATTTTACTAAACAAAGAAAAGCCAATCAAAAAACGAAATTTTAAACCGAACGAAAAACTATCGCTCGGTACGAAACTTACTCTGTGCCTGCTGTCTAGTGTTGTCAGATTTGGATTTTGTATTTTGTTGTTTGAGTTTCTGTAGGGTGGACGAGGCCGAGGAGGGTGATGATGATGACGATGAGGAGGAATTTGAGTTGAGTTTGTCTTTTTTGCGGTCTTTCTTACCCGACGCTCCGGAGGCGCCTCCGCCATTTTTGGTGCCACGCTCGTTCCGGATCAGCACTTCGCGGTCGTCCTCCTGCCAGATCTCCTTCAGGCCGTTATCGTTGACGGGGAGGGCTGCCTCGGCGGCGGCTAGCGACTTTTTCGGATCGGTCACATCGGCGGCGGCTGCCGCTCCGAAGGTCTGCGTGGGAAAGGTGGACAAAGATGCCAGCGCCAGGAACGATATTACCAGGATGTTCATCTGCAAGGAAAAGGGTAGAAGCAAAAGCGTTAGTTATTTGATATTATTTCATTCCGATGAGGTTAGTTATATTGGAAAACTGTTATAACTTCAATTAGTATGTCCAGCAAATTTCAATCTCCGTAACAATGACCGGGATAGCCGATGTTTACTTGCTCTTCACTTGCTTGAAAAGCTGCCCGGAACCGGTACCGGGCCCAGCCATATTGTTGGTCCTGTGCACTAGTCAATATTGGTGTTTGATCAGCAGAAGTAACATCGAGATGCAAATAGTATAAACAAACGAATTGGAATTGTTTCCACAATCCTTCAATCAACGGAACGGAGCACCAGATGCGTGAATCATTCCGTTTATTTGTTTACGGTCATTTATACAGTGCAAAGCGATAATCCGTTGAACCATTGGCATAAATTAATTTTAGATCGACTATTAATCAGTTCGCAGTATCAATAATGCAGGACTGCCGATCCGGCTAGAAATGTGCATTTCTATTTATTATATTTGCTTCCAATAAAGACACATTGTTCATTTCCTTAATACGTGTTCGATTTAAGTATACGTAGCAAAGCAAGGTGTTGATTATATTCGATTCGATTTGATGTGTCAACAGAAATTTTCTATCGCTTCTTGCTACGATGTTTCTAATAATCTAAGCTTAGGCAAACTTCCAATAAATCACAATTTCCTATGAAAGTAAATAAAATATTTTCCAAGCATCCAGTCTAATTGAACAACAATGCATTCGAACGTTCACCATTACAATGCACATCTCGAAACTCATAAACTCAAATTCAATAACTCTGACCGCGTATAATGTTTCGACCGAAGCGCCTGGGACATGCACACCGTACCTGACCGTAGGTAGGTTGGTAGGCAATCAATTTCTCTCCGCTGGCTGTTGCGGACCAATTTCTCAGCTTGTGCTGCCCTCTGGGCAGGTGTGAATTCGTGTTGGACACAAATTTTAATCAACATTGGCAGCAGGCTTTCAAAGTGCACTAAATCCTGCCGGGTATAGAGCAAAATACTTGCCTTTAGCCGGAAAGAGGGCAAAGTTGGATGAGCCTAATCAAGCATGCAAGTGATACCCTCGGATCGGACGGACTATGCTGTGCATAGCCACCGCACCGGTTACCATATGACTTATGATTGTGCAGAACCGAACACAGTATTGACACTGTGGTCCAGCACAGAGACCAGAGGTGAGCATCACTTTTCGGTCACGTTTTGTTGTAATTTGTAGCTATCGAGCTTTTCCAGAGCTGGGATGAGGTTCGGTTGAGAACGATGCAACTTTTGCTCCTGTGCAGATATACGGAAGGGATTGGACCGTGCGACTCGGAACGGAACTGACCGAGCTGGGCAATAATAAATTTTAATTATACGTGAAAGTTGTCCGCAAGCAAGCAAGCACTCGGAAAAAAGTGCTTCTCAATACTTTCTGGATGTTTCCGCTATTTGAGGAGGTTCGATAGTGAGTTGTGTTTTCACTTATAAGCTCGTTCGAACCCGCAAGGATGCTGCAGGGTGTTAAATGATGTTTTGGGGATTGTTGGGCAATTTATTGTTAGTACAAATATTGACGCTAGTTTATCAGAAGAGTTTCGGGGAATCCGGATTAGGAATTTTCCCTGCTATCAATAATAGGTCTTAGTAATGCATATCTGTATCATAAAATAATCGCGGATCTGGATATAGTGTCGTTTCGTATATTATCTGGTTCAAAGTTCGCATTTGTTCGATTATAGCAATGTATTAAACGTTGTTCAGACAGACAGATCCGGCGAAAATCTGCCAAAACGAATTGGACAACTTATACACTTTGATTTATTTGTTGAACTGTTGATCTGTTTATGGGATAAAAGTTGTGAATCGGTTAGTGCCAAAGTCCATCAGGTCCTTGGCGATCAGACCAGGGTCGCCAAAATTCACTATGTTGGCGGAACTGTACACGAGGTTATATTGTATAAAAAGCTAAAAATTAGTAACCTCAGTAACCAGTGCTTGACATTCGAAACAGTTCGGGACACAAAGTTTATAAATGTACGCCAAACAAGTAATTGCGAGTTTGCTGCTCGCCCAGAAGACACCGAAGGAGATTTCCAGGGTGATAGGATGTTATTTGACATACAAAGATTTGATATACAAAGGAGGCCAACATTTTTTAATAATCCATGTGAAGAATCATCAAAGAAGACTTGCACGCATCTTCCAGAGCTAGAGTGAAACGCCACTTGATTACGGGGCGAGTAAAGGAACTACGAGTGACTCGTTCGAAGAGGTTGGGAAAAATAATAATCCTGTTCTCCGACGAAGAGCTCTTCAGGATGGATGTTGTGTCCAACAACCGCCCGGAACGGTTCATTTCGCCGAAGAGGTTTAAGGATGTTCTGCAGAAAATAAAATTTAAGTTAGCTAACATCCGGCTGGTGACATTTATTTTTATTTATTTTATTTAATACATTCATCTGACAATGTCCTCAGGAGGAAGATTCTCTAGGTCTCTCCAAGGCAAATCTCTGAGGGCGAGAAATCGTCTTTGGATGCGTTCCATTCTTAGAATCTAGGTGAGCTGGTGTGGTTGCAATATCACGCAGGCGCTTTCAAGCAAAGACAATCGCGGCGACAATCGTCGATGGAGCGCACGGTGAGAAACAATTTAAGATCGTTAACGTAGATAGGTGCGCATCCGGCTTCTAGTAGCATAATTACATAGTTGAAGAATAATTTGAACAGCAAGGGCCACATATTGCTTCCTTGAGGAACACTAGACTTATTTGTAAACACTAGACACTAGACTATTTGTAAACACAGATGAAACAGTAGATTTTAACTTGACTTGCAAGATTCTATCGCGTAAATATGATTCAAGCCAAGCCAATAGTTGCTCTGAGGCTCATGAAGTTATATTGGTATTTTGAAGGACAAAGTGCTTCCCTGTTTTTTTTGTATGCCAGAAGGGCATCGTCTTTTGTGGTAGGCCCCGATTGCTGTACACAGTTTACTGATCGCTCATAGCTTCCCTGGGTTAGTGCCAACTTCTTTGAGGATCGATACGCGCTGTCCCAGGATGGAGCGCCGTGTCTGACGACAAATCGGATCCAACAATGGCTGATGGAAAGCATGAAGTTTTGGCCGAAAGATTGGTGGCCTCTTAGCAGTGCGGAGCTTAATCCGTTGGCTTATTCGATCTGGACGTATATTTAAGCACAAGCTTGGAAAACATCTCACGCTAGTGTGAAGACACGAAAATATATGTTTGAAAGTCGTGTTACAGCTTCCGGCGCCGTCTAGGGGATAACATTGATAAAAATGGAGGACATCGAGTAAAATTGTTCGAAAGAACATAATAAAAGTAACTGAACTAGAAAATGTTGATATTATTGCTTAAAGTAGTTGAAAATGGGATTTAAATGAAATACAATAAAATTTCGTATTTTCCCTACCGCGCCCTGTACGCTAACGCGGCTATGTTCCCGAAAAAAGTTAACTTTAACTTTCATTGTAACGATAACTTTCATTGTACCTAAATGAAAATTTTTGATCGCGAAAAAATAGATTTTTTTATTGTTAAGATACTTAATAACCCGTCATTTTTATGGTAGGATCTCTCAAAACCATGAAAGTTCTGGTGGACTACAATAAGTTTGATGGTTTGGTTATCTTTTCTGATGATAAGTTTTATTGTTTTTACTGTATTTTGTATCCTACTGCTACAATAATTTTTTTCTTCGTGCTATGGTTTTTTTCCGGGTTGTCAATACGAACTTGAATACTTCACTTTAACGAAAAACAGAAAAAATGGCGAAATATTTTCGTTTCTTTTCAGTCACCCGTTTCGACAGTTCCTTATATCTACAAAATCTTATACTACTGTCAAGCGGCTAAGTATAGACAGAAGGATCTAACTGTTTGAAGAAAGTTCTAAAAAATATCGCCACGTTTTGTCTTTACACTAGCACCATCTGTAATCGACCTTTCCATATACATTGACTTATCAACAGCAACAAGAATATCCTTCGGACAAGCAAGGGGAAGGTGAATCGGACACGCCTTGACGAAAGGAAAGCGAATCACATCTTCAAAGCATTCGATTGGAACCCTCAGGTCCGCCAGCCACTTGTAAATCTATCTTCTTTTAGGTGATCTCTATAAAGCGAGACAAACCCTTTTGTATTTAAGGACCATCCCCCTTGACAATGGTCACCCAATTCCTCCTTTTAGTAATCCCATCTTATCGTATATTTGCTTGTAAAACTGATATCGTTTCAAATGCAATACAAACGCACCACTTTACGCATTTAAACCTTCCTCCCCCGGATAAGGGATCGACCCCCCCTTTTGTCAACCCCTCTCCATAACCTCCCCAGCCTTCTTGCACAAATGTAATCGGTCTAAAGGCAAAAAAAATAACCCCTTATACTTCTTTTGCCCTCCCCTCTTGTTAGGAACCATGCTAATTCCTTCATCTCAAGGAACATGTGTGCCAAGTTTGGTGGAAAACGGACATGTGTTTTGGAGCTATGCTGTTCTTACGCCCCTTGTTAGGACCCTCCCCTCTTTTGTCAACTCTTCTGCGTTGATTCGTTTATGTCAAATAACATGCCAAGTTTGATGAAAACCCGTTTGTTCTCTGAAAATCCCTATACCGCAGACAAACAAAGCGTTTGTTATACATACTATATACCCTCCCCTTCATACCCACTCTCCCTTTCTTGTCTCCCAGTCACTTACGCAACTGCAATCGATCTAAATTCAAGAGAAACGCAACCCCTTTTACTTATTTGGACCTCCCCCTGCTGCACAATGGGCAAAAACGGACTCGTGATCCCAAGAATTAGAAGCCGCTGATTTGCAATCTTACGAGATAAATATTTCTATGGCAAAAATGCAGGAAATCGATTGGTAATAGTTTCATTCTGCGCAGTCAAAACATCAGAAGAATCAAATTCCATCCATTCCATACTATACGAAATGCAAGACTAGTCTATTTTGCCCCCATATACATAGATAACCTAATTAAACCAATTAAAACTAACTCATAGGTAAAACAGTCTTCAAAAAAATGTGTATTTTATCATACTGAATAACTTTGGAGAACAGTTGAAAGCAATAAATTGGATGCAGAGTTATTGTGCAGAATTGACTTTTAAGTGTACCTTTTAAATAAATCATTATATCTCGCAACTAGCAAAAGATAGACAGTTACTATATTTAGCAAAGCTGCTCATTTTAGTGTGTTCTATAATTTTTCTGAAGAAAAAATTTTTTTTGACGAATTAAAAAAAAAACAAAGGTTTGTATCACCCTGTTAGATGAATATAAGATCACCTTGATAGTTTGAAAAGATGCGCTGTATTTTATTGATAAACTTTTCCAAAGACACCATCGTTGAAAAATTACGATTTTTTACGCAGTAGCAAATGAACGTTTTTTTGTAGATCAAGGAGAGAATCAGGCAAAACGAACCGATTATGAATTCATCACGGTACTAAATCGATGACAATCAACTCTCCTGATGTCTTTCGAGTAAATTAGTACTATTCGAGTTTATTCACCTGTCTTTGAATTAGTTTTAATCGCTCTAATTAGGTGTTACTATGTATTTAGGGGTGAATTGGGCAAAATGGATTATGGCTTGCATTTCGCACAGTATGGAATGGATGGGATTTTATTCTTCTGATGTTTTGACATTTGGAACATTTGGAAGCTATTTGAGTTCGTTTCATGGGCGGCAAATAAGTTTTTATACTGTTTAATTAGCTTTCAACAATATTTTTGGGGAAAATAGGGCAAAATGGACCGCTTTCCGAAGTCTGCGCAGGATGAAACCGTCACCAATCGATTTCCTGCATTTTTTACATAAGAATAGGTATCTTGCAAGATTCCAAACCTGCGGCTTCTAATTCTTGGAATTACGAGCTCATTTTTGCCCATTGTGCGTTTTTAGGGAAAATCTCCCTTTTGTCAAGCTTCCAGTGGTGGAAAACGGTCAAGGCGTTCAGGAGTTATGGCGGAACATACAAACTAACGCTCACTTTTATATATATAGAAGAAGAAGATAGAAGATAGAAAATAGATTAGAGGTTTTACCTGGAATGTGCAATGCCTGTTAATAACACATTATTTGGGTAGTTGCCGGTAGTGTGTAACTGGCATAGAGAGAAAGTGTCACAGTCGGTTGACAGCTTCCCGCGTAAATGGAATCAGTAGTCAGTGTGTGTTATATGGTGAACCGCAGAATATCACATTGGCGATCTTTAGGCCGAATTGAACCTTCTTCAGTGTGATTTTAGTGGTAATTTGAGGTTTGAGGATTTGAGGTAAGAAATATGCAATATATTTTGTAACGCAATATATTGGCTATTCGTGGGGAATTCCAAATACAAAGTGGTGAGTATTGCTTCGGTTGGCGCTTGTTTTGCTGAGATAACACCAGCGAGCCTAGCTGTGTCAAGCTCTCTTCAGCATACCACCGAATGGTGACTTCCACAGCCAACTTGTCATGTTCGATGAAAGTTAGTGTCAAACTTACAATGCCGAATTCATAAAATTGAGCAAAAATACTAAGCCCTTTGATAATGAAACGAAACTATCGAAACGCTAACCGAAGGAAATAAGCAAAAATTATATCTCCTGCATTGAAAAACTGGAAATTTACGAATCAAGCAACAACGGTTAATTTTTCAAAGCAAATTCTCTACTCATCGTAGAAGCCATTTTGTTTGATTGGTATTCAGATTGACAATTCATTAGGCATACCGCGCCGTTGTCTCGTCTCGCAAGCAGTGTTGTCAGACTCTGTTGAAGGTCCGAAGTTCTACCATCTCTGTTTTTATCACCGTACAAAAAGTTATAATTTCGTTTCAAAATTAAAAAAGAAGGGAAAATTATTTTATAAATTCAGGTTTAAATAAAACTTTAACATATTCTGGACCTCACCATTCGGTAGTATACTGAAGAGAGTTTGACACAGCTAGGCTCGCTGGTGTTCTCTCAGTAAACATCAGCAGCCGGCCCGATAACTTCGGTCAGATTATAAAACGCTTCTGCGTCAAACATGAAGCTATCGTAGTCAAATATGCGGTCGTGTTTTGAATGTCACCTTCTAGCGATTTTCTGTCTAAAAGTCCAAATGTTGATTTATTTCATGCAATTTTGAATGATCTTTGATTTCTTTTGCATGACAGATACTTAAATATCAGTACAAATATCTAAATAAAACTAAAACGATTTGTTAGCCAATCACCGTTAAACCGTTTGAATAAGAGTACATGTTCCACTGCTGAAGGAGGAAAAAAGTTTCTTTAGATTATAAAACAAAACCTGTAAAAACGCACCAAACCACTTACTCGCCATCAAAATTTAGATTCGTCACGTACGATTCCTGATGCAAACGAACCAGAAGATATCGATTTTCGTTTGCCAAGAGCAAATCTTCGAAGAGTCCGTAATCCAAAACGGATAGTCCTTGGTCTGAAAAATAAACATCATCTGCATAACCGCCAGAAGCTAGAAGCAGCAGCAGCAGCAGATTCCGGGAGGGAACGATGTCTATAGTAATTTATTTCCAATTTCGAAACTTGTCATCTCTCTTTCCGAATCGCTAGCTGGTCTCCCTGATATGGTGTGGTGGTGTATATGAATCCATGTAGTTTCACCGCACCACCCGTCATAGTTAAACCATAAAAATGTGCCTTCATCGTGAACGTCGGACGGCAAGTTTACGACGAAGAGAGGAGGTGGTAGCAACAACTGGGATGTCACACTGGGAAATCTCCGATGCCCAGCGATTGCCACCAAAGCACTGATCGCGGCACATTGATACCGACCGGTGTGGCGTGTAGATGCCGAGAGGATGTAGTAATGGAACTGTCACCAAAGCGAATATCCAGCAGGATGAGCATTGCTCTTTCCGGGAAACCCGATCAGCTTTCCAAACAAACGACAGACGCACGGCAAAGAAACGATTTACTCGTACTCGTAAAAGCCGGAAAGTACAGACACCCCCCGATACTGTGCTGTGCAGCGTGTAGGAAAAGTCGATATGAAATATTATTCCGAGCACTGTGGCCCATTTTTTCTGTTTGTTTTGTCATTGTGCTCTCATATTTCACTCGAATTCCGGGACAAATTCTTCCACTTTGTACGTCCCGTTCCTGTGACTTCGGTGAAGCAGAGTAAAAAATCGTTCCACAAATTATCCACAGCATTTCCAACCACAGCATGATAAAAGACATCACAGCTTTGCACCTATTCCCCGCTCGCACGGAACATTGGAAAAGTGGAACATTTGGCATTGGTTGGATTTTCCGTTTGGTTTACAAGCTGCAAGCTCGAGGATCATTCATCTCTTCGAGGGCGGTAATCCTAATTTCGCAACCAACCACACTGGCACTGTACCTACGTCTATCAAACGGCATTGAGATTGACTGAGCATTAGGGAGCAAATCTTGAAAAATTCCTTCCTGGAAGTATGCTCAATAAAGGTTGACTCTGATTTGTTGTCTACTTTTGTGCTACGTAGTAGTAGTATAAGGAATGTAGAGCTTGAAGCTGATTTAGAAAAGATTGAAGGATAACTCCTGCGTAGTAAAAGGAATTGATTCCAGAAGCTGTGATTAAATTTTATTAGAAACATTTTATTATAACTATTTTACCCATGGCAGTTTTATAAATTAAATTACTGGAATACTTTCTCTGCATGCGTGTATGAAATGACCAGCAAGCCAACAGAAAGCAATGAATCGTCACTTATGGAATATTTCCCTTCGGCGCTTCAATCTAGGTATTTATTTTCGTAACCGAGAATTGACAGAGAATATTAATTTCTTGTAAAGAATGGTGTTTCGACTCAATCAGGTAGGAGTCTATCCAATCTAAACCAACTTTAGCATGTGAAATGTTATCCATGTAATAGCTTATCATTAGTCCCTTTGAAGATTAATATGAGACATCAAATATAAAATGATTATATTAGGATGTTGGTTGTCGATGCCTACATTATCAAAGTATAACAAACTTGAGGTCCTTACTTCAGTTTCTCTTTTCAATCGCCTCCCTCTTTAGAAAATATTGAAATGTCGACTTCCGATTATATTAAAGCAGCTCCCTAGCACACTAGCACTAGCACAGTTCGTATATTTTTTGCGCCCTTTTGGCTGGGTTCTACGACCGCACTATTTATGGCCGGCGAGCTCAACTTATCAGCATTGGACCTTTTCGATGCTCGAACTGAATGCACTATCGAAACGAACGAACGAACGAACAAACGGGATCAGCTGGTGGTAACCTATATTAATTTTGCTGCTGCCGAACAAATTGCTCGGTTTTTCAATAGCCAATAAAACGGCACTTGTCGGAATACCTTTTTGGCTGCTCCATAGAAATGGACCTTTCTCGCCCATATATCACTAGGTAGGTACTGTAGCAATGGTGGTGGTGGTCCATGGAAGCTGGTAGCCGTGGAATTGATTGAAATATTTTTGGTTTATTCTGGGATTTAGTATTCATTACAGGTTGCGGATTAGCCATGTAGAATAAAGTCGATCGAAATTCGTGATCAAAATTATTGAATATTTTCGTATAGCAAATAGCAAACATTTTAGTGATAATGATTCTAAAGCTTATCCAGCTTGTTTTATTAAACAAAAACATACAACCTTTTTTTTAACATTATTAATTAATCTCAGGGTTAATACAGTTTGCGAACGTCTCAAAGTTCAATATCTCAAATTACGAAATGTTAAAAAAATGCTGAGAAATTATTTACGTCGCACGGTAATCGAAAATGAGCCTAGAAAGACATTTGTTGTGCCATTTTTTGATTAATTAATTTTGTTAAATTTGTTGATAATTGAAACAATTCAGTTTGATCAAAATATAAAGTTCCTCCATTGCACGCGTAAAATGGAGGCGCACTATTATCTGTTAAATTATTAACCCGGATGAACTCGTTGATGCTATATACGGTTTCATTTGATATATTTTGTTGCTTCTCATCATAAAATGAAAATAAATTAACTTTTACATTAATTGGCATCACATCACATTTGGATACTGTTTGACAGAAAGAATTGCAATAGGGGAGAAACGTCTACAGTGAGACACTTTTTTTCCAAAAATTTTAAAATTTTTTTGATGATGGCTACCAATGAGCTCTTTAATCCATTTGAAAGGTATATCTTTCTGGTTGTCTAAAAAAAGTTTCAGTCGTTTTGGTTATATGCTAAATTAGTTACAACCACAAATGTGAAGGTGTAATTTTGTCTCACTGTTAACCACTAGGTGGGAAGAATGACCCAACGAGTATTGCATACTGAGGCACGTATTTGAAATCAATTTTAAACCATATTTTTGGGCAATAAAGAATAGTTTAGGTCTTGCAGTTTATTGAGTCTATAAAGTATACATTATTGCTAGGTATGATTGAAAATTCCGATTATTTTCACATACTTATATATTTATGCTCATATAATGGACAAATCCTGGACATCTGACTTTTAACTTACACTTCAGAATTCATTTACAGTCAATCTCTGTGGATTGATTTGCAAAAGAACAGAAAACAATTTTCAAAAAAATTAGAATGGTGCAAGCTATGTCACCCACGCCTCTGTGTCTCACCGTTGCCAACAGGAATATTTTATGAACAATAGTGAACTAGCGGAGTTAGCAAACAATTCGATTGTTATAAATTTTTTAAATATCAACCCTTATTACCATACAGTGATGCCATACAGTAATTTTAATTTAATATGTTTTTTTTTGTTAAAAATCACTTGAAAATACTTGCAAAAAAATTTACTTTGATCCCCCAAAACTGTTTTTTACTGAAAATTATATAAAAAAATCAACAAATTTTTCACAAACTACATTATGCAATGTAGGTTCACAAACTTCACTTCCCATGAAAATATCATGGATCTTGAATGACGTAGTTATTCCCGTTGACTCACTGTTCCTCTTGTATCACTGTTGACTACTCTCCCCTAAGTATTTGAGTTAAATTAAAAATAATGAAGCATGTTTAACTGGAAATTCTTGCTTCATGATTGGTTTGAAAAGACGTCACTTAATTTTAATTTAATTTGTTTTTACTTAAAAAAAAGTGGGAATGAAATAAAAAGCGCGTGAGTTTTTCTGTTTTCATAGCAAGAAGCACAAAACTCACACATATTTCTTTCCGCTTGATCACATCCTGCTTTGCTTCAACTGCTACTCGGAGCTATACACATATACATACAAATTCGTTGTTGAACAGCATAGGCATTCTCTTGTGCGATACGTAACTGTGAGTGAGCGTAAAAGAATGAATCTCTAAATAAATCGTAAAGTTAGACTAAAACACACATTTAAACTACATGTTTATCTAATTCTTATTAGGCTTTTTACTTTCTAGTTAAGAAAATGTCGATTCCCGCGAAGAAAAAATGTAAATTTCGCCAATTTGTTTGCCATCTTTATTCATGAATGTGTGCTAGCTTTTTTCGCTGCTGATGTTTTCTCTGGCGGTTAACTCTCTTTCGCTCTCTGGTTCGTTGTATGAAATGCCAGCTGTGGAAGAAGTAAGTAAAATGCTCACAGCTGAATTTGGTTCACATCGCATAGCAACAGAGACATCGCATATAATAGGGAGAGAAATTCAAATGTGAGTTCGGCGCCTCTGATCAAGGTTGAAATTTCATGGTGCTTGAAATCTCATTGAGTTTGTTGCTGCTATGAATTTTTCAAGGTCCCAACATTTCGAAGATTTTTTACGTAGTAGAGGTTGGTTAATACTAGGTCAGTTTGATATGTGTGTTGGGAAAGTGCACTGCAGCTGTAGTGTGCGGTTGTAACATAATTCTAAATGTATGCGCATGTTGCCGTTTCATTGGAAAAGTAGAGAAAAGTGAATGTATTGTTTTGTGGCAAGGATGTGCTACTGATAAAGGGTGTCCCACATCAAATTGCACCACGGAAGAAACGCTGTAGAAAATTACCTAATTGACCGATCCTTTTCAAACTTTCAGCAACAAAATATAGTATGTTAGTATGTTTTTGGCATATTTGTTTCATTCAATTTCAATGCCATAACCATATGCTCGCACCTTACGCTTAACTCCACTCAAAAAGTTTTGTACAACCTAGCTGCAGCTTCATCTGTAGGGAAATCCACTTTTTCTTCATGTCTTCCTCAGACTTGACCTCCTTGGGGTGCTTCCGTAGTACCTGATTCATAATAGCCTAGTATTTTTGTGTCTGTGATTTTGTGAAGGTGACTCCGTTGGTTTCGTACCACTCCAATACATCCTTTGAATATTGGCCCGAAGGTAGATCCGGCCAGAAGATCGTAGGGCCCTCGTGTTGCTTCGACCGAGGAAGCAGATGCTTCTGTAGACATTCCTTGAGGTAGATCTGCCCGTTTACAGTCCCGGTAGTCACGAATGGCGCACCGTTTGCCACATGGTGTATTTCTTGACTAAATCATGTATTTCTTGGCAAACTATGAGAGTTTCTGCATCCTTACTTCCTCTGGAACATCAAACTTGTGCTGGGCGGTGAAGTACAGTAGCCCCGGTTTTAAAAAATGTTTAGAGAATATCTGTACATATAAATTCAAACCAAATTTATTCCAATTTCATCGAATATTGCCTGGGTATGAAATGGGGAAGGCAAACGAGAAAGCGACCAACATAGCTTTTGCCAGCCCAAGCTCCTACCTAGCGCCTCCACGTGGCCATACTCGGTGATTGAATCGCCATCGCTAAGCCGTCGATTGAATAGCTAAGCTAGGAGGTGCGATGCCGCGTGGTTTCTAGATGCAGACGGCTGAGCCACACGGCCTTGGTAGCAGGTAAGTATAATATGTTATTTTAATTATTTGTTTCGTTTTAGATCATCAAGCACGTCGTATTGTACAATTAAGACTCTAACCGTAACAAGCTTAAATAATGCACATGGATATCGTAAGGAAAAATTAAATTAATTATTGGATATTAGAATGATGGAAACTGACGCAATTATTTTTCATTCGAAGGATTGATGGTGAGATTGTTCTATTTTTCCCATATATGCTCCATTTCATTTTATTTTTAATATTTTATTCATATCGTATATTACTGGGTACAAGAACACCTATGAAGATTGCGTGAGTTTTTGCGCAGCCTCTTAAAGTAGGTGGTCAACTAACGTACCCATTTCTACAATCGTAAGGACATGGCCAGGTGTATGGTGTACTTACGGGTACATCATATCAGCCACCCATGATATGTACGGTTGTCTATGCTATTTCATCGAATATTTCCTTGAAATGTTGCCTTCCATGTACAATATTGTGGATGTAACTCGTAAAAGAGTGCAACAACAGCAGCTGAACCTCATGAGTTAGAAAGTGAATTACAAAAATTAAAACCGATTGTCTTGCCAGTGACTGCACTTTCATTTCATCAAACGGAAGAACGTGCCGCTCAAACCACATTTACTACTCATTACCATAGCATCCTCTAGCTAGCAACAGCAGCAGTTGGACTTTCAATGAAGTAACTTTTCACACTTTCGATTTGGACTGTAAAATGTTCTAGCTCCTGCATGATGGTGGCAAGAGCTTGGCCTCGGGGTTGCACTTACAAAACCAGCACCGGCATACCTGTGTGTAACCGAAAGCACCGTTGAATCGGATTGATGATAACAAAGTAGCAGGAATAGTAGCACGTCGGAGCCGGAGCAGCGGTGATAGTGGCAGGTCCGAATGTTCGCCCACAATGTAGAGATTACTTTTCGAACCTCCACCATCCCGATCCATCACCACCGTCCGGAAACCGGTCGGATCAGCCTGGAGCGTGTTTATCAAATTTCAACTTGCTCGTGTCTCTGTAGGACTGTTTGTGGTCCCCGGTGCAGTGCAGTGCAGTGTGGTGAGAGTGTGACTGTGTAAATGGACAAAATCTGGTTTGCATCTCAAATGGGACCAGGGCCGAATCGTAGCCGTGTCGTCCTTTTGCAGTTGGGATGGAAAATGTGAACGAGTGAGAGAGAGAGAGAGTGCACATCCGAACGGCAATGTGTTTTGATGTTTTCGCTGATTGCGTTGGTTGCGTGATGGTTCGGGGAAATGTGATGGTATTTCCGTATCCCACAGATCTTCCTCCAGAGTTCTGCTACAATTGTGATACCTCATGTGGCAATAATCTCGCGCACTGATATGTTGTATTTTGTTTGTAAAGTTGACGTGTCAATGTGTTCCAGCTGCAGCAGCTGACAGATTAGACGAATGTGTATTTTTACAGTTCGCGAATTATGTTGATATCCATCATTACATCTGTCCTACTTTATTCTATACCAACATTTTTTAATTTTAATCGTCCGAAAAGATAACAGAACTATCAAACTTATTGTTGTCTCCCATAGATTTCATGGTTTTCAGAGATTCTACCATAAAAATGACGGGTTGCTAAGTATCTTAATAATTAAAAAATCTAGGTTTTCACGAACAAAAATTTTCATTTCGCCGGTTTTTTCGCCTAAAAAATTACCATAAAAGGACGAATTTTTTTTGGGCGAAAAAACAAAATATGATTAAAAAAGGCAGTAAATTTATGATGAAATGTGGCCAATTCTATAGCATAAAATAAGAAACAAAAATATGAATAATATTTGACCTTGACGCACTTTTACAATAAATTTATCATATGTTTCAATGTTCACAGTAAAAACTGTTGTAGATGTATAGTTTCTACTACAAAATTTAATGTAATTTTTTTTTCGGGCACACTATGGACGTTTTCACAAACGCTCACAATTAATTAGTACCTTGAAGCCACGTTTCCGACCACAACGTTTTTCAGTTTTTCAGTGGTGTTAACCACGCATTCTTCAGATAGATTAGGTATTTAAAGGCCAGCAGTTGCCAATCTGCTCTCGGAATATTATAACCGAGTCCGATTCTTTCCTGGTACGCAAATCTGTGCAAATTGATCATTTCCCCATTGAAATGGGGACCAATGCATTGGTCCAACAATACCCGATGTAGATAGGTACCCATGGAAAGACTATCGAATAATATTCCAGATTGAGCGCAAAGGCGAAATTATTAATTCCTCCTGGGCTGGATGGTTGGTTAGTTGGGTTGGTTGGTTGGGTGAACGTCAGCAGAATGCACTCGAATTCACAAACCAGCCAGTGCAGCGGCAAATCGATTCTCACTGCACAGCCAGCCAAGGATGAAGATAATCTGCGTATAGCCTCCGGCCACTCCGTGGCGTGGGGAGAAAGTGGTGGGGGCTAACTATTTCCTTCAATTTCACTATTTCCCGATCCGATTGCATTCCGTTTTGGTGCTTGGATGCGGATATAAGAACGCCTTTGGCTGTAACGGATTCTGCATATTTATGCAGGATTTTTTCTTCGTTTTGCTTACTCTCTTGGATGCAAGAGAATTCTTTGCTTCGCTTCCGGATTTTATCTTGACTTTATTTTGTTCTTTTCTAGGTTGGTTTACTACCTACTATGAGCGAAAATATATTGGACTGTTTAGGTGAGAAAGTCCGCAGTGCTTGTGCTTATAGACAGGAAGATTGGTAATTGAGATTTCTGAAAGGAAATTTGAAATTCATCCTGCAGATTATAGCCATATGCTTTAAACTTTTCCTTTGCATTGGTTCGACAATGGCATCTTCAGTTTATCGAGACATTTTATGAAACGGATGTACACATGGAAAAATCGGGAGATTATATCACAATTTCCTTTTTCATAGAAACGTAGCACAGAACATAATTATATAAGTTTCTGTATGGAAAAGTTTTCCACTTGCGGTAACGGAAATTAAACTCTTCGAAAAGCGGTTGCTCCATAAGACTTCAATAGAAATTACGTGAATTTTGTTTCAAAAGAGACTCAGGATTGGGTTGCGCAAAATACCTGTTTTTAATTTTAATTTGGTGTTAGCAATTTTGATTCTTCTATCTAGTAATATATAGTAATACAGAAATTACCCAAGCAAAGTATACTATTGAAATTCAAAAGTACTCCGATTTTGTGCAAAACTTATGTATTTGTTCTTTTTCGAGATAATTAATTTTCATCTATCTTTTAGTTGCAAGAAAACGCTTTTTTCTGGCAGGGAAATGAACGTTTCTGGTTCTTCTTTACTGAAAATATCCGTCTCTTTGCGAACAAAAAAGTCGTTTTTACAATCATAAAAAATAAGACTTGTGAATTTAATGCTTTTGCTGAAAACTTTGATAAACCACTTTCCATTTGAAACCAAAATTATTAAAAGCGTTTCAGTGGTTCAAAAGTTATAAATTATTAAAGATGAAGTGAAGGCAAAAATGACGATTTTTTAGACAACCGTAACTCAGGACTGGCACCTTGAGCTGCAAATACAAAATACGGGATCAAAATTATCTTGAAAAGGTTACACCAGATACACCAGTTTGAAAATTGAAGAACTTTCGTAGTACTTTTCCTTCAAATTGATGTCTAAATTATATATGTAAAATTGATGTTTTTCGACGACATTTGGATTTTAAATAGGTTTTTCAGTGATTTTTGAATTGACACGGATTATTTTTATGACGATTAATTCAAATTAACGCAGTTTTTGACATAGGAGTACATCTTACCGAAGATTTTTGACATAGGACTACGTCTTACGAGAGTGTTTACTGTACTGTACTGTCACTTTCAGAAAAAGTGACAGAATCTCGTCCCAAAAGATAGGTGATTAAACCTAGACCAATTTCATGTCTCATATCTTTTCTCCTCCACTGAGTTTCAGATAAAACGTTTATTTTGGGTTTCGTTGAAAGCCAAAGCAGAAGGAGAATTGTTGTGTTAAGTTTTTAACCAGTAGTTCGAATGTTATTGGTCAATTAACATGCAGCTCTGTGTTATTTATCGAATGTTGATTATACTTCGCAGAACTATTTCGCTATTTCAAGACTAGTCACTGAAACTGCGTGGCGGCTACAGCTGGACGAATAATATACTAAAACAGAGCTCGCATTAAGTCTATCAAAATTAGGTAATAATTGGAAACCCGCAAGTTAGACCATATTGAGCCACGAACGCAGATTTGACGCAGGACTAGGGTTGTTGATATTATATCGATATTTGATATCATCGATTTTCTGCCTTTAAAATATAGATATTCGAGGCCGATATTGAGCTGACCGATATTATCAATATTTTGATATTTGCGGCCTATATCGGTCACGATATTGTCCTTACCGTTTGTAACAAAACGCGCTGCACAATTTTTTAGCAGCTTGATATCGTCGCAGGCAAAAACGACTGTGAGTGAGGTAAACGAATATATCTTGTTTGGTTAGCAAATAAACTGTCGGTTTACTTGACAAAATAAATAATATTTATGCTCGCAACGAAAACGTGCGCTGAATGCATCAAGGTCATAAAAGTAAAACCACACTATTTCAAGCGATTACGCATTTTTGAAAAATCGGGGTTTTTGCAAAATCGATATAAATATCGATATCCGGCCTAAATATCGATATCAATATCAGGGTCCGTCGAAATATCGATATTTTTTTTTCCATGTGTGGACTCATTACTGCGACCAGTATAGTTGATCTATTGTAATATCGCCCGGGTGTTTGCTGTATGACCTGCGCTGCATTTCTTTTTGCTATAATCGCTATTGAGTGAGCGATATGCTTATTTTAAATTGTATGCGTGCTTGCGTGTATTGGGGTTTACCCTTCCTTCAAAGCTTGATCTACTTTACCCACTTATTCCTCGCTGTCAGCACTATCCCATATTATAGCCGTCCCTGGCGAGGACTCATTCGTACCTGTGACCAGTACACTTAACTATAGGAGGGACATTTGCACTGTCAAGAGGCCTCAGAGGGTAAATATAGAAATCAGCACGAAGGAAGGGTAAATGGAGGGGCCTGAGAATAAACCCATGCTAAAGTCACTTAACATCGAATGGCTTGATTCTACTAAGATTCGAACTCACGACCACTCGCTTGTCAAAGCAGACTCGGTAACCTTGCGGCTACGGAGCACCCCAAATATCGATATTACTGATATCGATATTTTTTCAGAATATCAACAACCCTACGCAGGACGAAACCTGTAGAAAGGTCCGTAGTATTCATATTAAGGGAAGGAACTATACATTCGTAGTCCTCCGCCAAGCTTGCGTTTGGGTCCTGAGACACAGACGCTTTTACTTTTTCACAACATATTTCGAATTAACACGTTTTTTACGCACCATGTGTCCCCCGTGTAAAAAAGACTTGAGTGTATAGCTTAGCTTAGTTCAATCCGCGGACCCCCAGCTTGGGTAAAGAGGAATGTTATACAAACGTTAATAATCACCTTTGTTTCATTACTTTCTTCTACCATTCTTGCCGTCCTCAGTTTGAGAATTGCTGTATCATGCCACATATACGAATATTCCGTTAGTCACGACTTCATGCAAGACTTCAGTTACGAATATATTCTTACGGCATATCGATACAATCCGGCGAAAGAAAGGAATGGTCACTCAATTTTATATAACGGATTACTTTCAGGACGTCACGTCCATCGAGGTTCAATATTCAAACTATCAAATCGGTTGGATGAAAGGAATCGTTTTACACTTCTGGAGATTATTTTCTACCAGGACATCAAATTTGTCTACATTTAGTAGAAACTTCTCCCGAACACCCGCGCCGAGAATCGCGGCTAACACGCTGACAGACGAACAGCGACACACACAGTACCTTGTAAGTCGCAAGGGCTTCGTCCCGCCGGTAAACATAGTTTTTTTTATTAAAGCAGAGGAGCGTTTGGTGCGAAAAATGTTAGACTCATAGACTGAATACTGGGAAAATTACGATCTGCTGCTAAAAATATTGGGTAGTTTGTGGTAGTGGGACTCCAACCAACAATTTCTCGGTTAGTACCCGAGTGCTTTACGCATTTAAACTATACCACACCTATGTATTAATTAGTCTCAGATCTAGTTGTGTCCCTACCAGTCCAAGTATTCCATCTTTCGCACACATACGTTCCCCCGGCGACGGTTATCATTTGTAATATGACTGTCCTTTGCTTCTACTACCGAGAATTGTTTATCTTCTCGGTGGTATTACCGTACCCCCCCCTCGCCTAAATGCCAATGGTAAATACCAATACCCCCCCTCACTTTTCCACTTTTTCCCCTCCATTTTCAAAAACTTCAGTACTTTCCCTTACCGTCGCTTCATCAATTGTAGAACCACCGTTTCAAAAAATACTAATATATGTTTGACCGCATTTCAAGGTCAAGACTAAAATCACGAGGTTTAGTCTAGAAACTAATAATCCCTGACCGGTTGAAAAAAAATAATCTCGGGATGCCCAGTATCTGAAAAAATTGTAAGAACTTTTTGACGTGAGACTACGTCTCTCAGGAAGATAGCTGATATACGGGGTAATTCCAAAAAATCAAAAAATGAAAGCGAAAAAAAATCAGAGGGGTTGTGTACAAGACACGACCGCATATATAGGTGACATAGGACTACGTAAGTCTCTTTGTAGTGATAGTGGCATGTATTCATGCTTGTAATCATTCGATTCTTCATGTATACATGCTATATGCAACATATATACATGCTACATGCGTTATATGTAACATTTATCAAAGTAGTAACATTGCATACGTTCAATTCTCAAAAGATTGTGCATTTGAAAACAATTTAACAAAATCAAGAACACAAACTATTGCTTTCTTGCTACCTTACTGAAATTAAAGATTGTTTTTATTATCCATGGTTTCCCACGTTGAAGGGATTTTACCAATTCAATCCTATTTTATCAACAGCACATCTTTCCACTACACTTCTAATGAAACGGCAAGCATGCGTATTCATACAGTCGTATTATAACCGAACACTACAGCTGTAGCACATTTTTCCAACACAGATATCCAGTTCGCCGAGGTTTAATCGTCTCGCAGTAAAGAATTTGCGATCTGTTGGGACAACGAACTTGTGTTATTTTTTCTGGCACACTTCCCTAACACAGACATCAAATTGGACTAGGTTTAATCGCGTTCGTAAAAAATCTGTTGGCACGAGGGGGCTTTGTTACTCTCTCTCTCTGGCGTACTTCCCAAGCAAGAACATCAAAATGGTCTAGGTTGAACCGCAGTGTTAAGGAATCTTGTTGAAATGAGGAAACTGTCACTTGTTTTGGCTTATTTCCCAAGCACAGATATCAAATTGGTATAGGTTTAGATCATCGTAAAGAATCTTCCAACCAATCACGAAGCGAGAATTCTGGTAAAACATAGGTTCATTATTTTCAATTTTTCAATAGTCAGCATCAAGAATCCATACTTTTCTTCATTTGGGTCAATTCTTAGAAGATTTTCCGATCGATTGGTGTAAGAATATTGAAAATCGATCGGAAAACCGCTGAGCTATTAGCGCTCAAAACCTTTCATTTATCGTGACGCTCGCATTTTTCGATTTTTTGGAATGAAACCCTATCTCAAAACTTGCCGTAAGACGTAGTCCTACGTCAAAAATGAAATATTTTGAACGCTAATAGCTCTGCCTATTATGAATCTACGGATTTTGATGCTTTAAATACCAATCGATTCATAATAGATGTAGCAATCATGTGGTTTTTATTACAATTTTCAAGGTTTCAAGGTCAAATATCCCCATATATTTTCTTCGTGATCGCCTTGCTTCACAAGCACGGACGACTGTTAAATACACCACATGCCTACTGTTATTTCGATTACTTTATGTTTAAAAACAAGTCACGAAGCCCCTTCGTTCTAGCAGATCGAAGATTTTTTACGACGTACAGACTTATACTAATGTGCTTGGGAAGTGTGGTATACTTGATGGCTCAGTAAAAGCTAAGCCCTGTCGATTTATATTCTCTCTTCTTATGTAATGCTCTTTCGAAGATATCAATCAGATATCGGGACTCCCAAGAGTTAGTTTAATTTGATACTCGTAATCTGGTAAGACCTGTTCTTACGTTCACATACCGAAAATCCAATTAACAATACATTATACCGTTAGTACGCCAGAAAAATTGATAAAGTCCTCTCATCGTAACAAAATTTCTTAGGACCACGGTAAACATAGTCCAATTTGAAGTCCTGAAAGTGATCAGTTATAAAAAGGTGCGACCAACGTTATCATTCTGATGTAAGGTTGACGGAACATTCATGCATGAGACGTGATGCAGAAATTTTCAAAGCGAGGAAAAATTAGCGACTGTCTGATCCTAAAATAGGTTTTGGACGTTTCAAGCCAGTTACCTAAAGTTGGCTAGGGCTCAAAAGTCACACAAAAATATTCGATATCGTCGCCAATTACCAGAAGAAGTGTATTGTGGTCTGATGAAACTCTTAGTTTAAGCATAAGTATAAGCATAAGCATAAGCATAGGATATCGCCCGTGTGCTGCTACTCCGTTATTTACCAGAGCCGATGAAAATTGCAAAATGATGGAAGGAAAAAAGGAAAGGAATAAGAATAGTTGGGACAACACACTATTTCTCATTGAGCAACCTTATCAGGTCCCTGCATGCTGATCAATACCGACGCCGGCCACGTCCGAATGCGGGTCCTGGTGGGATGGGAAGGAATGTTAGTTCAATACTTGTTGCTACTAAAGACCAGGGAATCCTCAGCATCTTTACAAGCATTTCGGGAAAGGAATTGTTGTTAGTAGAAGAGGGAGCTAGATAAAGATCCATCTTAATGGATAATGTAATCTGTCGAAAGCTACGCGCGGTTTCGGTGTGGTTTCATTAAAACACCCACGAAGTCTGGTTTGGTTTAACTACAAACTCTAAAAAGCGGATAAAACATAAAGGATACAGAGCACTTGCATTTAGGAAATATAAACTTTTTCATCTTGTAACAAATTTATGGGAATATCTCAGAGCATTTATTACAGTACAGTACAGTTGGTAAACGGCTAGATAATGCGGAATATAGACCCCATAGTGGTCGTTAGCCTCTTATCCAGCAACTCCGATCCCGACCTCCTCGTGGTACAAGCCGGAATACGAGCAACCTTAGCGGAGATCGGGTAACCAATCCCGGTGGAAACTAAGGTCGTATACTAACCGGGAAGGAGGTAGTGAGTCTCGGCACTATAAGATGGCAGCCCCATCACGAGACTCGGTAGTGTTGCCCCAGTACGGCTACACACCTAAACAACACAAACTAACAACATTCAAGCATATTCGGAGCGGAATATTCGGCATCGACCTAGGCGACGAAATAAGGACGACGAATGGAGACTCGGGACTTGGAACTGCAGATCGCTAAATTTCGCAGGTTGCGAGCGGGTGCTGATTGAACAGCTGGAACCCCGCAAACTCGGCATCGTAGCTCTGCAGGAAATCTGTCGCAAAGGAGAGAAGGTATGGAAGATCCGTGGCGGAAAGGCCCAGTTTTACCAGAGCGGTGGCGCTACCAACGAACTGGGAACGGGCTTTGTAGTGCTGGGCGGAATGCAGGATCGCGTGATAGATTGGAAGGCGATCAACGAGAGAATGTGTTTATTGAGGATAAAGGGCCGTTTCTTCAATTATAGCATCATTAACGTGCACTGCCCGCACGAAGGTAGACCCGACGATGAGAAAGAAGCGTTCTACGCGAGGCTGGAGGAAACGTACGACAGCTGCTCGTCACGGGATGGATATTGATCGTCATCGGGGATATGAACGCCCAGGTCGGTAGGGAAGAAATGTATAGACCGGTGGTAGGACCCCATAGCCTGCACACCGACACAAACGATAACGGCCAACGATGTATAAACTTCGCAGCTTCCCGAGGCCTGGTGATCCGAAGTACCTTTTTCCCGCGCAAGGATATCCACAAAGCCACCTGGAGATCACCTGACCAACGTACAATGAACCAAATTGACCACGTTCTCATAGAGGGCCGGTTCTTCTCTAACATCACGAACGTACGCTCCCGTCGGGGTGCGGATATTGATTCTGACCATTACCTAGTAGCAGTACATGTGCGCTCAAAGCTGTCCACCGTATACCGGACACGTCAAAGCCGCCCTCCTCGGCTGAACATCAGGCAGCTAGATAACCCACAAGCTGCCGAGAACTACGCGCGAGTACTGAATGAGGCACTGCCTTCTTCCGAGGAGTTAGGTGCTTCAAACCTCGAAGACGGTTGGGGCAGAATACGCTCGGCCATCGGAGAGGCCGCTACCGCGGTACTAGGTATTGAGCCTCGGAGTACACAAAATGATTGGTTTGATGGGGAATGCCAACAAGCGGTGGAGGAGAAAAAAATGCTTGGAGAAATTATCTAAGTATTGCCACTAGAGAGAACCTGGCCAAGTACCGACGAGCTAGGAACCAGTTGACCACGATCCTGAGGAGAAAAAAGCGCCAGAAGGAGGACAGAGATCGTGAAGAATTAGAGCAACTATTCCGAGCTAATGACACGCGCAAGTTTTATGAGAAGGTGAACCAAACTCGGAAGGGCTACACACCGAAACCTGACATGTTTAGGGACGAGGGAGGGAATCTAATTACAAACGAGCGCGAGGTGGTCGACAGGTGGAAGCAGTTCTTCGATGAACACCTCAATGGCGAAGTCGCAGAAGGAGGCGGAACGGAAATTAACCTAGGAGCGCCCATGGAAGATAGTGATGTCCTAGCACCTGATCTCCAAGAAGTCAAACGAGAAATCAGGCTGCTGAAGACCAATAAAGCCGCTGGGAAGGACCACCTACCGGCAGAGCTTTATAAACATGGCGGAGAAACGCTAGCAAAGGCTCTACACTGGGTTATTTCGAGGATTTGGGAGGAGGAAAAGCTACCGGAGGAATGGATGGAAGGAGTGGTTTGTCCCATCTACAAAAAGGGTGATCGGCTAGACTGCTGCAACTATCGTGGTATTACGCTGGTAAACGCCGCCTACAAGGTACTCTCCCAGATCCTGTTACGCCGGCTGTCACCGATAGCACAAGGTTTCGTAGGGAATTATCAGGCGGGTTTCATGGGGGCTCGCGCAACTACGGACCAAATGTTTACTATCCGACAGCTCTTGCAGAAATGTCGGGAGTACAACGTGCCCACGCATCACATCTTTATCGATTTCAAAGCAGCATACGATACAGTCGATCGAGACAAGCTATGGCAGATAATGCACGAATACGGTTTTCCGGACAAACTGACGCGACTGATCAGAGCTACATTGGATCGAGTGATGTGTTTCGTACGCATCTCTGGGACACTCTCGAGTCCCTTCGAGACGCGACGAGGGTTGAGACAAGGTGACGGTCTATCCTGCATGCTGTTCAACATCGCTCTTGAGGGGGTGTTCCGACGAGCGGGCATTGAAACGAGAGGCACGATTTTTACCAAGAGTAGCCAACTTCTAGGCTTTGCAGATGACTTCGATATCATTGCCAGGAACTTTGCGACGGCGGAGGCAATCTACGCCAGACTGAAAGCGGAGTCTAGGAGAATTGGGCTAAAAATAAATGCGTCGAAGACCAAATACATGAAAGGAAGAGGCTCAAAGGAAACAAATGCGCGCCTCCCACGGACGGTAACCGTTGACGGCGACGAACTAGAAGTGGTAGAAGAGTTCGTGTATTTGGGATCGCTGGTGACCGCGGACAACAACACTAGTAAGGAGATCCAGCGGCGCATCCAAGCGGGAAATCGGGCCTACTTTGCCCTTCGTAAAACGCTGCGATCAGGAAGCATACGCCGCCGCACGAAGCTAACAATGTACAAAACCATTATTAGACCGGTAGTTCTTTATGGACTTGAAGCCGTGACGCTGCTTACGGAGGACATACGCGCCCTTGCCGTGTTTGAGCGGAAAGTGCTGCGGACGATATTTGGCGGAGTACAAACTGAAAGCGGAGAGTGGCGGAGGCGTATGAATCACGAGCTACAGGCACTGCTTGGGGAGATTCCCATCGTACATCTAGCGAAAGTTAGCAGGCTACGGTGGGCCGGACACGTCGTAAGGATGCCGGACGACAGTGCGACGAAAACGGTCCTCTTCAACAACCCCACCGCACAGTGGTCCATTCAGCGAAATACGTGATCGTTTGATATTGCGCCAAAACGTGAAGTTTTTCGCATATAGTGTCTTTAGGAACATTTCTTGGTATAACAAGCCCCTTCTTGTGAGAGAAATCTTTGGGTGATTAATTCCCTTAAAAGTGAGATAAGAAATTTATTTTCTCGTACATTCGAGATACAAGTTTAGTACTTTCGGCAAAGTTGTAGTAAATATCAATGCAAACAACTTTGTCAAAGACACTACACTTATATCTCTTCATGGAAATTATCTATGAAGCGTTATTCGTGGACAAACCCTTTAAAACAGTTTTTAAACCCTAACTTATTCTGGTCAACTTTTACGTGTTCATAGTGTTCTAAAAAGTTGTTTATCTTGCTAAAATCAACGATTTTGTAGAACATTATTATAAGTGATTTTCTGCAGTTTCGGAGATTTTGAGCATTTTTGCTGAAAAATAGTACTACTTTGAGCTTAAATATTTCCCAAGGTGGCAAATGGTGGCAGACCAAACAACTCCTACTTGAAAGTACAACAAAAAACCTTTAAAATCAAGTGTCAATTGACTGTATCTGTTTGTATCCTCAAAAGTTATAGTTGTTTTAAAAATCCTTCACAGTCATGTTTATCGAACAATAAAATGTACTTCGGATGCCATAAACGCCATTTTGTTTATGTTGACAATCTCTTTCTAACAAGTTGAGTTACCAGCAATTTTTTCGCCTATTTTCGAGTCGAAAATGAATGTAGACTCAAAATTATTTGTCGCAAATAATAACAGAAAAGCTTCCAATCAACTAACTTAAGTCTATTTTGTTCAATTCCTTTGATTGGTGTCTTTTCAGAAGATCTTACTCATAATGGGCTGGTACCAAAAGGCCGAAACACAAATGGTCGAATCACGAATGGCCGAAATCCAAATGACCGAATTTCAACAACAGTCACAGAAGATCGAATTTTCTCGGAATTACTTTTTAGTCTATTTAATTAGAAAACCCGAATTGACAAGCAGTTAACAATTAACTTTACTCAAACAAAAAATAAAATAAGCATCACATCTTTTTGTTTTACTTTTAAGTACGAGTTGTTTGGTCTGCCACCATTTGCCACCTTGGGAAATATTTAAGCTCAAAGTAGTACTATTTTTCAGCAAAAATGCTCAAAATCTCCGAAACTGCAGAAAATCACTTACAATAATGTTTTACAAAAACGTTGATTTTAGCAAAATAAACAAGTTTCTAGAACACTACGAACACGTAAAAGTTGACCAGAATAACTCAGGGTTTAAAAACTATTTTGAAAGGTCTGTCCATGAATAACGCTTCATAGACAATTTCCAGGAAGAGATACAAGTATGGTGTCTTTGACAAAGTTGTTTGTATTGATATTTACTACAACTTTGCCGAAAGTACTAAACCTGTATCTCGAATATACGAGAAAATAAATTTTTTATCTCACTTTTAAGGGAATTAATCACCCAAAGATTTCTCTCACAAGAAGGGGCTTGTTATACCAAGAAATGTTCCTAAAGAAACTATATGCGAAAAACTTCACGTTTCGGCGCTATATCAGACGATCACGTATTTCGCTGTTTGGACCACTGTGCACCGGCACCAGGAACAGGGGGGCCCAACGTGCACGATGGCTCGATCAGGTCGAAAGCGATTTGCGACTTCTGAGACGACTAGGAAATTGGCGACGAGTGGCCCAAGACCGAGTTGAATGGAGACGAGTGCTTGAAACAGCACGAGCCACCCCGGCTCTATGCTGCTGAAGAAGAAGGGTAAATTAAAAATTTGTGTGACAAACATTGGCAAAATGTCATGCTTTGTCGAATTTATCCTGTATTCGTAGTTCTATGTGAGCCCCTCGTTTGTGAACTTCATTACTTTTATGATACGCTTAGAATGCAAACCATTGAATCTTGTTCAGAATTGACAACTTTGTTAGCGTTCAAAATATTTCATTTTTTCAAGATGCTCGCATTTTTAGATTTTTTTCGTACGGGACTTAAATTTTGATTAGGTTCTAATCTAACAGAATATCGAAGCAAACTGTTAAACGTGAAAGATGGTTGCACATTTGACACATTCCAGCGTGACGGGACACCATCCCTACTATGGAAATCAGTTGCTATTGCATCAAATCCCTGACATTCAAAATGGGTGCTAATTGTGTCCCGTAACGCTGGAATGTGTCATTTTACGAACAGTACGCCCGGATGCTTTCGCCACCTCTGCCAAGTATCCTTTTGCACGAGTTTCAGATTTCTTCTCGTCTGACCGATGCATCGGTCATGGTGTACTTTTTCGCAATGTGGAAAACTGATTTCATAAATCTATGATTTTCTGTATTTCTCAATCGGGTCTTTAGTTGATCTCAATTTGCTTTGAGGTTGGTTGTTTCGATTGGTGTAAACGAAGTCGATTTCAACTTTTCTTAATTTTCAAACTTTAAATTACCAAAACATACCAACATACATAGAGACACACTCACCCAGAATAACAATTTATAGTTAAAACACTGACATTGGCACTGAATAAAATAATAGTGGAATTTATTCGTGAAAACTTTCTCTTCATTAAATATATGATAGTGACCAATCGGTAAAATTAGTCGAAGAGTAGGGGTGTTTGTGTACTTTTCGATACAGTTTACTTTCAGGACATCTACTTCGTCTAGGTTCAATCGAAACAAATAGTCCCTGACCTGTTGGGACACAAAGCTTGGTTACTTTTTTCAGAAACCGAAGTAAGCAAAATTGCAGGTGTATATAATCGTTGTCCGCGATAAGAGAAGCTAAAAGCTTGATTGCTTGAAATAAGCATGGATAAAAAACTTTACTTTTCAATAAATTTCCACTGCTTAGCAGTTGAATAATGCTTGTAACTATCACATAACAAAATTGACGACTAGCAGTAGCCCACGTGCGCCGCCTTGCGTCTGATTGTGGACGAATCTGTGGTACTCAACCAAATTTTCTTTAACTTTGACGAAAAAACTTTTTTTTGCTGTGATAATCTAGATTCTCTATAAGGAAGATAACCGGAATGTATGACCAATCTGGCATAATTGGTTTGAGTCTTCGCTCATTCTGCGCTGGGGTTTTCTCCAGGGCGCTAACATCTGCACATCATTTTGTCAAGAATGCACCAACATCTTTTTCGGGCCCGGATAACAGAGCTCCAGCTGTAGTTTAGGCGGTACACGTATTGGTTTCAGTTATTTTCAGAAACATTCAGACACACCACGAGAATATGGTGTTCTGCCAGGGGCCTGGTTTTAGTTACAGACGAAATAAGATGCTTATCGTTTTTAGAAGTTTTAGATGGATTGGAGTAGTTAAAAAGTTATTGATGTTTAACATCATTCATTTGTAAACAAACATATAGTCTTACGTCTTCGGTAAGTTTTGTCATTGCTTTTTGTTGCATTGTTCCAATAATGTTATCAATTGGAGTGTTCTTTTTTCACTAAATGTACCCGATTTCTGTAGAGAGCTACTTACGTTGGAAATCATTCCACAGGATTCATTCCTTAAACCATCCCACCTATTTACAGCCAAGGAACCAAGTGTTACACTTTCACTAAACATGTGCTGCAACTTTTGCGTATTCCGATTGGTCTCGGTTCATGGATCAGAATACAATATTGCCTTATGTTGACACATTCCCCTTTCCCACTCAATCGATTGCTATAAGAGGAAAATAGACCGAGTCATACGCACACATCCTGAAGGCAAAGAAGCGGAGAGCAAATCTCGATAACGTGGTTAGCCGTCAAAGCTCGAAAAATCATTTTCATCCATTAGACTTTATCATAAGCGGCTCCAATAAAGCGTACACCGGCTGCTTCAGCTTTCCAATCTAGCCAGCTCGTACTCGCCCGCAAGGAAAACCATTGGAAAAGTACACAACAAATAGTGAATAGGGGGAAACCAGCATTGCAAACCGCCTGAATTCTGAGCTGTTTTCCATTACTGAAGCAAAACAGCCATTTTCGTGTATACTGGGTGGAAGGGTATGTTAGAGTGTACCTGCGTATCCAGAGCGTGATGGTTGAAAACTGTGCCTGATCGAGTATAAAGGTTAAAAACGGGTATGTTTCAACAAAAAACACACAAAAAAGATTATAATCAAAACAGTAGTTTTCAAACAACCAACAATATAATTTAAAGGTTAAAATTTTAGCTTCACCCTACCTTGCTTGCATCTCTGTTCGTGCGGTTCTTTTCTCACAAAGTTCATTTTGCCCGCAACACCAACCAGTTGTTGTCTAGTGAGGATAAGCAAATTTTACATACGTTATCGGAAAGTGATGTTAGTGCATGATGTTGCTATTTTGGAGAAGCATAACGTAAAAATCGATGGTGAAACGGTGATGACAGCTGTGCTGCTACCTGATCTGTCTCGTTCAGTTTGATAGATGAAAGGAATATCGGAAAAGTGAACCACCTGATGCACCTCATGTGATTAATTACTTAACGTTGTTTGAAAAAGTTATGTTTTTTCGAATTAACCGTAGCACACTAAAGCACACTTCTAAAGCACACATCACTTTCATTAAGTCGTTTCTAAGCGTGCGAACAAAAATACTGTTGTGAAGCGAAAAACAAATGTTCAGAAAAACTGCCATTCATGCTCAATTCCGTCTGCATTTTTTTTCGCTGTCAGCGAGAAAAAACAATACACCTATTCCATTTTATAGTGGGCGTTGATCCCTCTGCGCCGATAGGCATTTCCGCCAGCCGAACCGTAAACCACACTCCTTCCGTCGACTCGAGTCGGGACACACTCCCGGCTTCTCTTGCAGTGAGGATGCGTCAAACAAAAGACTACGTGGTATAGTTTTAATGTGTTCCCTTACCGTTTGCCATCATATAAATATTTATATCCCGAAGGAGCTATTTTCATCGACATAATTTTGCGACCGAGCAGCTGTTACTGTCGAACCGCTTCTTGGTCGGGATAAGCTGCCACGTGCACAGGATTGATTCTTCCTATTCTCCTGCATGCACAGCATTCAGTATTCCTAGGACGACGCGAATAAGGAAGGAGATCAGTTTCATCACCCTCTTTACAGGCGGCTCTTGAGTGCTCTTTCTCGACTCAATTGTGGACTACGAGTGAGATGGAATGGACATCAGGTGGAGATCGGAGTGTTTTCTATACACATAGTTTCCTGTCAGCACACACTTGCGGCGCACACATCAAGGAGAGACACTTATCCAAAGTTGGGCTCTAGTAGTAAGGTCGATCGGAAGACACCTTCTGAAAGGATATACATCGTTACTAAAACGAGTAGTCAAATTTGATAGAGCTAATAAATTAGGATGCCTTCATCATTCCTAGGTCGAATCCTTCTAGCTACGAGAGATTTTAGCAAACCAACCATGTGACAGTAATGTAACGCTTGCTTAAGCACATTTTATGCAATTGCAAACCGTTTTCGAAAGCTTCAAATATCCGGATTCAAGCCACCCGGTCTAGCTAGCTGTCTTAGAATGCTTGCGTTTCACTACACAACTGCTCAACAGATAAAACCAAAACTTCAAACGCATAGCTGCATTCATGTAGCAGTTGCACCGTGAAAATATTTTCCACAAAAGAGTATGTATTTCTTCGTTGGCAACATTTTTCCCTCGACCGAAATATAAAAGAAAGAGAGAGAGATGAGAACAATTTTATAAACTTATACGCTTCATGTTGGGTAGACAGACTTGATGTTGCTGCTTCTGCCGTTATTACTGCAAACAATTTTTACACCCCCCTGAGCAATAAGCCACTGCACTGCACCCACTGCCAGCCACTAGGGTTGGAGATTAAGGAAGCTTCTTGTCCGTCGTCACGACAACTTTGTGTTGTAGAAAAGTTTGCCGTTATGCGTCCAATACTTTAGGGTTTCAATGATTTTTGAGTTAACAGTGTAATTCCATTAAAATAAGTATTACTATCAAAAGTTAAAAGTGCTCGGATTTTGTTCAAACTTTGTGTATTTGTTCCTTTTGGGAAAAATTCAGATCCGTATTTTTTGTATTTGGCGCTTTGGGAGCCCCTTTTTGAGTAAGGCTGGTCCCAATGTCATCATTATTTGACATTTCGGCCGTTGAACCTGTTTTCAAAAATTTATAACTTAAACCGATTAATTTTTTTTCTGTTTTTCGTGTTTTTGTAGTTTGAGGATCAAAGAGACCCCTACCTTTTATATTTAAATATGCATTAAAATTCAGAGCTGCATGCCTTTTTGCTTTTGATATACAATTTTTAAATAAATAATATTTCGATAGTGCAGTGGAGACACATGGTGTTTTATTGCTACCTTTAACGAAATATTATCGGTAAAGAAAAACCAGAGCTAGGCGCAAGCGTTTCTTTGCCAGAAATGTTTGTTGCTTTACAGGGAAAAAAAATCTTGTCAGTCCCTTCCTTTATCAAATCATGTATGCTAAGTTTGATCAAAAACAGTCCTTGCGTTTCGGAGTTATGGGTATAAACGCCTTTGACTTGACCCTTCTTTATCGGCAGACTTTGCTGCCGATTTTTTAGGTAGAGAGCAATTACGGAACTAGTGCAATGATTCTACTGACTGCAGGAGCACCGCCCATGCCGAAATTCGAGCATACGACGACTGGTTTGTAAGGCCAGCATCGTACCTTGTAACTAACTGGGTGGGACTTCCCTTAAGCAACTTCCTTATTTTTGAGTTCTCCGCTTTTGTTCCGCAACCATTTATGCATCTGTTTTTTTTCCGAAAATCCCAAGAGAAACAAAGCCTTTTTCCTTTATTTTTACATTCTTTCTTAAGGTTGCCTCATTTCCTCTGTTCAGATCCCTCATCCTTGTGTCTTAGTCACTTGTACAACTGTCCTCGGTCTAAATGCAAGAGAAACGCAGCCACTTTACTTATTTGGCTCCCCTTTCCTCGTTAGAGAACCCTTTTTTGTCAGTTTAGCGAAGAACGGGCTAGGCATTCCAGAGTTATAATGGAACATACATACTTTTACATTTGCATACATTTACTTTTATATATTTTTGACGTAGAACTACGTCTTACCGCAGGGTGTCAATCCAAAATTTGGATTGAAACCAGCGTTACGAAAGAATGAAAGATTGTGAACCATAATAGCTTTTCCAATTTAGAACGGATTTTGATGGTTCGCATACCATTCGATTCATAAAAAATGCAGCAATTTTATAGCTTTCTTGAAAAGATCGCTACATAGTGAATATCAACGGGAACTTTCATATTAAAATTTTCCAATACATTTTCCGTGTGTTAGTCTTGCTTTCTGCTGCTGCTTCAGGGGTAACTTATAACGGTTGCGTAGTGCTGCCTTCTTGACATGTAAAGACTATTGAAATGACAAAAAAAAGCAAAGCCATTATCGTCATTCAATCGCTGCTCGACTACCGAACTGATTACAGTAACTTTCTACTTTAATCTAAGTTTGGACCCCACCAGTGGTAATCCAACATAGAAATCGTCGTTTGGAAATTTGTTGTACAAGCTGTACTTTCGATCGTGTTTTTTGCTTGCTACAAAGCAAAGCAAATTCTAGCGAAACTTGATCTTCTGTTTTTATACGCCAGACTGCGCAGCCAGCTGTAAGAATGCAGGACAATAGTAGGGCTAGTGCAACGATTCTATTGACTCTATTCGCCTCTTCCAGTCGAGACTTGAACATGCGACGTCTGGTTTGTTAGACCAGTGTTATACCTGGAGGCCAACTAAGAGGCTCAGACTTTTTGCTTGCTACATGACGCTGCAAACAGGCGACACTTGCTGTCATGGACTGGCTAATGTAAATCAATTTTCGTGCCTTGACGGTTGCAGCTGCGGAATGAGATAACAGATAAGAGCGAATATCTTCAGATGGCAAAGAATAGAAATAAATGGCATCTGCACAACAAGCTTGCTTTTTGATAATTTTTAGTGCGGATAAACGTGAAGTCAGGTCAATAAATGGCTCTTATTAATGCCAGTAACATATTATTTCGAAGATTCAATATTTTTCTTAGAATTATAATAGCTGGGCATGAGAGAGATTTCTCAAGTAACAATATGAGTTTTATTGCACGCTCATTATGGTATTTATGACCAATTTTGGTCATAAAAACCATCATAAGAGTGTCATAAAACTCTTAATGTTCTATGTCTGTAATGTCTTAATGTTAAATCCATATTTTTTTGCTCGATTAAAAAATTCTCTTTGTTTTTCTTCGCACCGCGCCCCCCCCCCCTTCAGTGGCCCAACACCGGAGGGACAATTTTTTTTAAATATTTGCAATGGCCTAGCTTCTATATTTAGAAAACGATAGATTTTGACATAATTTTTAATTTATTTTTATATCGTTTATATCTTTATTGTTTCATTTTTATATTATGTTTGTGTCCTACCTGTATGCAGTTTTAACTATATTTGTCATTTTTATTTATCTATGTTTGTTTTCGTTTTATTTTTATATTCTTTTTAGATCATTTTTCCACCATTTCTGCATATTTTTTGTATCATATTTGTATTATAATTGAATCATTTTCGTCATGAAATTACGATGTGTTGTGAGATTTTTCAATGATTTTATCATTTATTTTTGTTCAATTTTAGTGTCCTTTTTGTATCCTTTCTGTATCACTTACATGCCATTTTTGTGCCAATTTTTGTGGTGTTTCTGCCAATTTTTTATTATTTTTGTATCTTTTTTTGTTTATCTTTTCCGTGTTTTATTTTAGTATCATTTTAGTGTTTTAATTTTAATTTGTTGGTGCCATTTTTGTATCAGTTTTGTATTTTTTCTGTTCAATTCTTCTCTTTTTTGAGTCATTTTCGTAACATTTTTGTATATTTTTTGTGTCATTTCATTGTCATATTTATACTTTTTTGTATCACTATTGAATCATATGTTTATACCAAGCGAAAGATTCTTATGTCATAAAAATACAATGTTTTGTACTCATTTTTGTTCCATCTTTGTATCATTTTTGTTTCACTTTTATGGCATTTCTGTGCCAGTTTTTCTATTATTTTTGCTTTTTTTATGGTTATTCATGTGTCATTTTTTATACTTGTTTTTTTCTACTTCAATATTGTGTTGATTCTTGTTTCATCTTGTGTTATTTTTGTATAATTTTTAAATCATTTTTATATTATTTTTGTAATATCTTTGTTAAACGGTTTAATACAGTGTTGGGAAGCCCCCGCTAGTTTGGTATTTTTCACACGAGCGTACTTGTTCTGGCATGTGCATTTCTTTTCGACTCTCTTTCTTATTTTTTTATGGCCTACCACGAGCTTTCACTGATTGCTAAACAGCCACGGTCGTTGCTCTCGTTTGTCATTGCAACCCGAGAGTTTTATATTCGCTGAATGCGTTTTATATTCGGCTTCATGCGGAGCTGTCAATTTTTTCGAGCACTGCCACGAGTGAAGCGATGGCGTAGGATGAAGAAGAAAAGAAGTAAAGCAATATCTGCAGCCCTCAATTCTACTCACGCTCGCGGCCTATTGACAGCTCACGAGGTATTGGTTTCGTGAGCGGGCTGCTCAGAACGACGCTACGAGGTTGTGTGCTCGCAAGTTTGTCGGTAGTAAACGGTTGTATGCCCACAGCAACAGCGGGTGTTTATCGTACACCTGCGTCAGTGGAGTAAGCGTTGGATACTATGCTTCTCACACTAGCTCACGCACGGATCGCCATCGTTTGCGTTCGCGTTCAATTTGCAACATTGGTTCAATATTCAAGAAAAGAAAATTGAAAAATGGTAGGTATTATTTTTTATGGATCATTGAGAAATTTCTTTATTTTTATAAAAAAATGTTTGTTTTACGACAGTTGTTTCAAGAAATACGAGTTTTTGAAATAAATATCGACATATACAGGTCAAGTTATTTTGTTTTTTATATGAGGGAGTAAGTGTGTATTGGTGAAGAACGAACTTGGGCAGTGAAAAATGATTGAGAGTTGTGGGTTCATGTGCGACCTGGACAGTTAATTATTTTTGCAAATGTTAGGCATATGAACGCTTTCTGCTTTTTAAAAATGAGTCGATTGGACCTTTTACAACCTAATGGAAGATAGTTGGTGTAAAAATGCCTAACTCAATTATGCCTCCCGCAAATTACGCCTACGGTCCATTTTATGCAAATTCGGGACTCTTCGACCCAAACGTGTAAATTGCCCATATCTTTGGGCACCCGGTCGCCATGTAAACAGTTAATATACTCGATTTTATTGTTATTGAATCATTGTATTGCCAACAGGTATTCTTAAATCGTATTAAATTATTTTGCCAGCTATGAAACTATTAAACTTTTATTTTATGGGCACGTATAGAGTCGATGTAAAAAGGTCGATAACAAAAATTTTTACTTTGTTGAATTATTTTGTTACACACCGACTATATTATATCTCTGGGTATCCTGCTGGGTATGAAAATTTCAATGTTTAGCAATCGAATGTCGCTTATCTGCCATAATATAGTAGCAGAATTTCGTATAATACATCCTTTTCTTTTCTCTTCTTTCCTACTATACCAGTTTTTAGAGAAATAGCCGTAGTCAGTTTTTACATTTTCTAGTTTTGCTTAGTTGGGGAATTTTTAAATGAGTGAAACATATGGATATCATCCGCTTTAATATTAGTTTTTGAACATTGTCCCACTTTTGTTCTAACAGGCTTCATCGTGTGCGGTTATCTGAAAGGATAAAAGCAGTCGATCGCAGTATTATAGATACTCCAGTGGTTGGATGGAAGAGAAAGGAATGTTTTGCCAAGCTGGTTGTTTATCGTCAGCGAAAAAGTTTCACCACCATATGCTGCTGAGTTGATGCAGAACGGACGGCACACTACGGACGGGTTCGGTTAACTTTGCGACTGATAAGACCGGTTCACGACTTTTCTACGCAACGAAAGTAACTGAACGAGATAAGGAAAATTTTAAGAATACAGTGAGAAAGTTTGCTTTGATCGTCGTGCAATCGTGGAATACAAGGCCGAAACAAGATATCCTACTTTGTAGGTAGAGCTCCAGAAATGAATCTGAACCCATCTAATAAAACCTCACAACGCAGCCGACGGGATTGTGTTGCTGCTAAAATTCGTGCTTTACTAATATAATTAAAAATTTAGAACACATTCACGGAGATAATTTGATTGTGTTTCATTGGATTATGCCGAACGGTTCGAAACCATGTGCCATTAAATTTGGGTTTATATTATTCAGCAGCAGGGAAGTTAAAGAACCGCATAAACACACGCTACATAATCGACCCGGTTTTACTTGTTCAGTTCCTTCTAATGAGCTTACGTAAGCCTTCGAATCAGTACAAATTAGTGAAAATTTCACACTCACGTTCACATTTCCTCACGCCATAGTTAACGAAGTGCGGTGAGAACCTCGTAAAAGCTGTTTTGTGTTTCCAATGGAGGCGCTAGTAGTTTGTATTAGAATGGAGAAATACCGCATGGCGGAGGCATGCTTACGATATGAGATTTTGGTTCAACTCGAAGAGAAACCGCTGATACAATATATGTAGGAGACAGTCAGGTGTCAGACAATGATATTCAGATTTGCGGTACGTCATTTAGTTTTACACAAAGAGCTAAAAGACTAGTTTGGTTCATTGCAAACATACAATTTTGATACACCAAGCGTTTTCTATTGTTACAATAAGACATTATTAAAAAAGAGACAGTGTTAGGTAGAGAAGCATATGTGCACTGTTAAGTGGATTCAGATTTTTTTTATTTTTCGCATCCCATAGCAATTGCTCATCTAAGTGGAAATTTATTGGTGCTAGTGCGCCGAAAAAAAAAAAACAATCGCCTGGAGCTATTTTCCCAAACTCATAAAAACCACAACCAAAAAACAAAACAAATTACCGGGCGTTCCTCTGTAGCGCCTTGCGTTACAGGTACCACCGCCCGTTTCTGCACGGCGGATGTCTAAAGTATAGATGCGAACTTTCTCACCCGTCGTGCCGTGCCGTGCCGTGCCGTGTGGGGGCTATTGTTATGCGGCTCAGATCGAACGATGAACGTGCAAAAATTAGAACTCTTATTCGACCCCAAAAATCGGACAAAAAATGTGGCGAGTATCTGAAAAGTTTTCCATTATCCGCTATCCAGTAGAACCAACAACTGGAACTGGGAGCTGGAAGCTTTCCAGCAGCAGCAGCAGTCAGTGCTGTAACTGAAGCCGCACGCAAACCGTTTCTTTACGGTTCAACGAGGTTTATGTTGGTGTGTTGGCTAGCTTTTTTTATGTTGCACCGCGCGCGCCCGTTGGTTGCTGGTAGAGCTGCTAAACGTCAAAGTTCGGAACAATATGCAGTGGTTATTTTTATTGTAGGTTTTACACTCTGGTGATTTCGTTAACTCAGGTTTACGATTTTCCAAACCAGCAATATGCTGAAAGAAAGGTACAAGGAGGCATAGTTTACTGTTGAAGATAATATTTTTGTAGCTTTCGCTGGCGTTAAAATTATAGTAATATTATGATCATTATGCAGTGCTACCGTAAGGAAATTTCCCGCAGGGAAATAATGGTGGAAACAGTTATGTGGAAAGTGTGAAAATGGAAACGAACCAGCTGAAGAATCGCTGAAAAGGAAAATATTCAAATGAGTTGGAAATTTGCAGGAAATTGAGCACCATTATGTTTACATGTCATATGAATTTAACGCGTTCTCAAAGAGGAACGAAAGAGCTGCTCACACTCTTAAGATACTAAATATTTTGATTGTACGTCTAGTTGAAAAGTTGTGCTAAAAAATAAATGACCGACGTAATCGTCACCTGTTTTACTAGCATATATCTTGATTGAATATTTTACAGGGATACATCAATATAAGATAACTTCCTTATAAAACAACCTCGATATCAGACAATTCGATATAAGACAATTTTTACCTCGATATAAGACAAATTCCTTTGACATAGTTGATTCATTAGAACTAATTTTCCATTCCAAAAGCGACACCATAAAGATGTTCATTATTTCAAAATACACCTAAAAGCTGTAAAAAACGAATAACTCAAAGCAAAATTTGAGTTTGTACACTTTAAGGGCATTTGGAGTAGTTTCAACCTAGCTTTAGCTAAATCCGACCTATTTACGGGTAGAATCATTTAAGAGTGTACGACAAGGTGAATTTCGAGTAAATTCTAGGTTAAAAGTTTTACACGACTCCCGAAAAAGGAAAGGTTCAAGGTGAGCAGCACACAGTTTAAGTAGAAAATAAAATACTTGGTTTGGCAGATAGCATGTGGCAGCGTTGGAAAAGCAACATTTTCGCAACAACTAGCAACAACGCTATGTTAACTAAAATATTTCTGTAAAGGAATGTCTAAATAAAACGTTTGTTGTCTTTTGCTCCGTGCTGGTTTGGCCAGATTTCGCCTTTTGTCACTACGGAAAAATGGCTCAGAAATGGTATGTTATCAACAATGCGAAAGTTGTTAGCTATGTTGCGAGTCCGCACTCGTGTGATGTGATTTTTTTCCCACGTGCTTTCTCGTTCGAACGAACTCACGTGCTTGAGCATTCAGTTTTGGACTTCCTTTGGAATCAGCCACGGTTGTCGCTGTCCAGCAGTTGATGCCGCATCGCAAGCGAGCGTCCGCACTCTTATCGCGTGTGAATGCTGTATCCATGCATCCTGGTATGCTGTTCGCATGCTGTTATCTTTGGCTTGCCTCGTGAGCGGGCTGTGTAGCAAGACGCTGCGATGGTGCATGCTCGTGAGTGTGTAGGTTGCAGAATATATCCAGGCACAGCATCACCGATTATTTGCCGTACACTTTTGTCAGTAGAGTAAGTGTTGGATGCTTCTAATACTCGCTCGCGTAAGAATAGGTGTTTCACAAGCATTCGCAATCATTAAGCGGAGCCTCAAGACAACTCGGTCAAAAGTAAGAAAGAAAGAAACAGTGCAAAGCAAAATGGCATCTGCTTCAAACATGGTGGATACAGCAGTGCTTCAAAATCTAACGGAACGTGTGAAACGTGAAATCAGACAGCTCGTATTTAGAAAGTCCAATCAAATAATTTTTCCATATTTTGTACAATAACGTGCCTAGACATAAACAAAAGGTGGAGCACCCGAACTCTCAGATGAATGTTTTGCCCTGGCAATCGTAATCGTAATCGTAGGATGGCGAATTTATTAATACTGGTTACATTAATACCAGCCGTTCAACTTGAAAACTCCGGACTGTCGGGTGCAACTGGATTTAAAATACACAGCTGAAATTGAACTAGAAATTATACGTGAAACTAGACTGGAAATTAGAGTTGAAATTGGACTAATTTGGGCATGAGGCTTTACCCAGCTAGCATTTTCATATGCATAAAAAAGGTAAAAATCAGCATTACGTACAGATATACATGCTAAATAAATCGTATTTGATGCGCAAAATTGGCATATCCGTACTATTTTGGAGGCGATATACGTGATTATGAATAATTTTGAGCGTTACGACTATATAAGTATTTATATACGATAATATCCGATTAAGCGCGAGTCGCTCCGTACTACTCTATGATTTTGTGCTAAAAATCGTATGTATGTCAGTCATTATCATTATATACGACAGAAAATCAACTTGATCCCACTTTATCCAGCTTTAGTTACGATTTCGAGTTTGTTAGGAGATATTTACGATAGTTTTCGTACATTGATATACGAGTTGGTGCTAGCTGGGTACTTCTCGTACTCGTACTTTGATTTGAAATTGGACCTAAATTTAAAGTAATTTGGAGTATTTGGACTGGCAGTTTCACTTGGATTTAGATATTAAATCGAACTTAATACAGTATTTGAAGTTTTTATTTAAAAATGGACTTGAAATTCGTTTGAAATTGGAATTGAATTAGATTTGGAGTTTGACTTGAAATTTAAGCTGAAATTGGATTTGAAATTGAAAATAAAATGGATTTAAATTAGACTTGAGATTAGACATGGAATTAGATTTGAAATTAGAATTCAAATTATACTTCATATTGGACTTGAAATAAGAGTTTAAATTTGACTTAAAATTGAACCTAAAATTGGAATTAAATTCGACTTGAATTTGAACTGATTTAAACTAGAAGTTTTACTTCAAAGCGGTCATGGATACGAAATTAGACACGAAGTTTTATTTGAAATTGGGATTGATATTTTTCGTCTAATTTAGTTAATTTAACTAACACGTGGAAAAACACTGGAACACTGAATGATCGCGCAATGCGCGCTCTGCTTATATAGCATGAAATCTTCTTCTTCTTCTTCTTCGCTGCTGCCTCTGCCGCTCGGCTCACTAGAAACACGTAGAATGGAAGACGATGAAAAAAAGGTGTGGCCCATTTTGCAGCGGTGGTTCGATGTCTTGTTGCTATCATTGCTGTTGGTAATTCACACTCGAGCGTGAACAACCACTTTCTTCACTCGTTATCTCACTTTTCCTCTTTTTCTTCAGTTTTATTTCTTTTTCTTTCGTTTTCTTTCTTTTTCTGTACCATGTTTCCTGTTTCATTGTTCCGTTTGCTTCATTTTCTGTCCCATTTTTTCGTATTTTCAGTTTTGTTTTTTCTCATGTCTTTCACTCGTATTTTGATATTTTCATCTTCGTCTGCTCCGTTTTTCTCTTTTTGATGCCTCGTTTTTTCGTCTTCTCTGCCACGTGGATTCTTCTTTAAGCTTTTTTCTTTCTTTTTAAATTTCCCTTTTTATTTCCTGTTTTCGGTCTTTTTCCCTTCCGTTTTACCTTTTTCCTTAATCAATTTTTCCCTTCTTTTCTTTTCTTTCAGTCGCATTTTCCCATTTTTAGTTCTTTATCTTTATCCTGTTATATCCCGTTTCACTTTTTTCCGTGTTACTCGTTTTTTCTATCAGTTTTCTTGTTTTTTACTCGTTATTCTTCTTTTTGCTTTTAGTTTCTCTTGGTTTCTGTTCCAAATTCCCTTTATTGTCTCCGTTCCTCCCTCGTTTTTCTTTTTTCCGCTGTTGGTTCTTTCCACATTCCTTTTCTGTTCAGTTTTCCTGTTTGGTTCCTTACTTGTGTCCTAATTTTCCTCAGTTTCGCTTTTCGTCTTTTGTCTCCCGTTTAACCTCGTTTTCAGGCCCGTGTTTCCTCTTTTCCTGTCTCGTTTTTGGTCATGTTCTATTCCGTTTCGACTTTTTCGGTCCCGCTTTTCGTCTTTTCTCATTATTTGACTCCTCCTTCCGTTACGATCCCAATTTCGTTTGCGTCTGTCCCGTTCTTTCTCTTATTATGTGCTACTTTTCATCCTTTTTTGTCAAGTTCTGCTTTTCTTTTCCGTTTTATGTCTTATATCTTCCGTTTTCGTTTTTTCTCTCAACTTTGTTCTTTCTCTTCCTCTCTGTTCTTGTTTCTCCATTTTCTCACTTCTGTATTTTCTCCTTTTCTTTTCATCATTTCCTTTCCTGTTTTCTCTCCTTTTTTGTCTAGTTTATTCTCATTTTCTCTCTCGCTCCTAGTTTTCGCTATGCCTTTCCTTCCCTTATCTCATTTTTTATTTTCTCTTCAACTTTTTATCTTCTGCTGTAAAGAGTTCTCGTGTATTGCCTTGTTTTCCCCTTTTTCTCGCCCATTTTCTTCTTTTGTTTTTTTCTCTTTTTATGTTTAGTTTTTTTCGGTTTTTCATTTTTTCGTGCCAGAGTTTATTCTATTCTCTCTCGCGTTTTTCCAGTTTCCGTTACGTTTAACTGCGTGTTTTTCCCATTTTTTCTCCTTCTCCTCTTTTGCTTCCTTTCTGGAGAGTAGCAGCCCAAGTAACAATTTGGGTTTTATTACACTTTTATGATGGCATTTAAGTCCAAAATTGATCATGGAAACCGTCATAAAAGTACATTGAAACTCACATTGTTGCTTGCGAGGACTACCTTTAGACACTGGCGTGCCCAGACCGAAACAGACCTTTCATACTATAAGCATGAGTTGCCCTAGAAAAATTAATCGTAGAATGGTGCTGATTCGTATATTTTATATTTTATGATTTTTTATTTGTTTTGTGATATACAATCACAAATTTTTGTGTTTTATTTGTGACGCACACGCACAGAGGCCGAATGGAAGTTACCCTAGGAGTGCCTATAAACGATAACAGCGTCCCGGCCAGGGCTTCGACCGATCCTTTTTTTCTACCGCAGTCACACCAACGCGCATTCAAGTTCACACCGTCCGTTTAGAGGTGGAATACGAACGCTATGCATAACACAACTGGCAGTTTGCTCAGTCAAACGCCGAATGCACGCAACAGAATGAACGCGTTCTAAAACTTTTTGACATTTTCGTTTCGATCAAGTTGCCTTTACCGTTTGGAGCAGCGAATGACTGCAAAACAGTCAAATGACTGGCAATCACCACGCTAACGAAAAGCGACCGCACAATCGTATGATTCAATACTACAAAAAAACAACCACTACATGTGCATGGAGAAGTCGGTCGGACTCCGTCCAATACAAACGAATATTTCGCTTGCGTCGGACCGACGTCCGGGTGACAAACTATTACTGTGAGCAGCCGATTTGGAGACAAAAAGAGAAACGAAAAAATACGTCACCGTATGCTTCCAGTCAGTTTGCAGTTTATATTCTCAAAGCGCAAAGCAAAACGGGAGATTGACTGTTTGCTTTTGCTGAGATGCCGCATGAATTGTAAGACGGCAGCAGCACAAGCGGCAGATTGACTGGATAAGAAAACCCGAATTAATCCACCTAGCGGCGTGACCTAGCCTTTCTACTGCCACAATTATCATTATTCAATTTCTCAGAAATATCTATAATTAACTTGACTAGGGTAAACGCACCATTAGTGGTGGAAACTCGAATTATTCCATTATTTTTGCAGATTTTGGTACAAGTTAGATACCTATCAAATAATACTGTTACTGGTAGTTCGATACTTATCAAACTTGTACCAAAATATGCAAAAATAATGGAATAATTCAAGTTTCCACCACTACTGGTACTACCACCACTAATGGTGCGTCTTCTAATGCTCTATTCAGTTATTTTTTCTAATTCAGATATTGCGAGATTGATGCGCTGAGATTGAAAAGATTGAGATTGATGAAAAGATTGATTGAAATGATTGATGCGCAAAATTTGTTTGGAAATATCAACTCACTAGTATTTTAATCCTATACACCACTATACCTACATGCTTAAATTAACTGCTTTTCTTCGCTTTTTGCTTTTCTTGTACAATTGTGAGTAACAGCAAGTGAAGAAAATGACAATTGAAATCTGAAATCAAAGAAAAGAAAAAACTTTTCGATTGAAACCCACTATTTAATATTTATTTGCAACAGATACGTAGTTCGCCTACGACGTGCAGGCTTCATCAGTGTCTTATTTCAAAGCGTATACGTATCTGTCGCGAATGAATATTAAGGTGATACGGTACTGAATCTAACGGTACTAACATGACCGGAAAAATGGCGTCTTTGCGAGGATATAGGATATCCGGCCATGTTGGATTCAGTACCGTTTCACCTTAAATAGTGGAATTTAGTCGGTAAAAGTTTTTTCTTTTCTTTAATTTCAGAGTTCGTATTCCACTAAGAGGCTTCAAAAACTTCAGACAATTGACATGTTTCTCACTTTTCTTGAATTTTAATGCAAATTTAAAAATTGCAAATTGTCATCACATACACACATACATACATACATACATACATACATACATACATACATACATACATACATACATACATACATACATACATACATACATACATACATACATACATACATACATACATACACACATACACCACACACATTGAATACAATCAACATTTGATTAATATGTTTTGATTTCACACGTTTTAACGGTGTAATATACGGTGCTTAAGTGTTAAAGTTTGAATAACTTTTGAATGAACCGTCCGATTTTAAATAACTCGGTTTCGTTTGATAGATCTCAGCAGTAATTTTCAAATAATAATAAAATGTGTAATGATTTTCATTGAATTAATGTTTATATGGTACAAAAACATGTTTTAAATACTATTTTTTCACATTTCTTTATGTAACTATCAAACTACAAGTCCAATCATCATGAAATTTGGAAGTTAAGGGTTTGTAATGCTCCTCTTTCATATGCAATCAATTTTGTTCAAGTCGGTTAAGGGATCTATGAGATAATGAAGTCCCATATTTTTCGTATTTTTATACATAACTTTTGAACTAAAAGTCCGATCAAAATGAAATTCAATAGCGACCAATGGGACACCTAGACCTTTCATTTGACACTAAGAACATTAAAATCGGTCCAGCCATCTCCGAGAAAAGTGAGTGAGATTAAAAGCGTTACATACACACACACACACACACACACACACACACACACACACACACACACACACACACACACACACACACACACACACACACACACACACACACACACACACACACACACACACACACACACACACACACACACACACACACACACACACACACACACACACACACACACACACACACACACACACACACACACACACACACACACACACACACACACACACACACACACACACACACACACACACACACACACACACACACACACACACACACACACACACACACACACACACACACACACACACACACACACACACACACACACACACACACACACACACACACACACACACACACACACACACACACACACACACACACACACACACACACAGAAAATGCTCAGTTTTCGAAACTGAGTCGAGTGGTATATGACATTCGGCCCGCAGGAGCTTCTTTCTATTTCCGGTTTTCCAAGTGATTTCTATACCTTTATACTATATATTTATATAGTAGAAAGGCAAAACAGTCAAATGATCGTTCAAAAAGCGGAGTTTGAATGCGGAAAGTTCGCATTCACGGCAGTCACATTCAACTTGTGATCCCTTTTCAAGCCCTGGTCCCGGCTCCTGATCTAGAAGAGATCCGGTCAGAAATCGGACAGTAAAAGATTAATAGAGTCGCCGGAAAAGACCAACTCCCGGCAGAGCTCTACAAACATGGCAAGTAACCACTGGCAACGGCATTTGTCTGGATAATTTCAAGGATTTGGGAGCAGGATAAACTACCGGATATTCCCACCTATGAAAAGGGCGATCGGCTCGATTGTTGTAATTTCCGCGGTATTGCGCTGATCGACGCCACTTACAAGGTGTTCTTCCAGATCTTGTTACGTCTATCCTTAAAAGCAAAAGATTTCGTAGGGCTTTATGGGAGTTCGTGCTACTTTGGATCAAATTTCAGACGCGGAGAAATCTTCCAGAAGAGTCGGGAGTACAGCGTGCTTACATATTATTTTTTCGTGGATTTCAAGACAGCATACGATATAGTCCAGCGCGAACATCTATGGTATATAAGGCACGAGAACGGTCTACCGCACAAACTGACGCGGCTGATCAAAGCTACCCTGAAACGTGTGATGTGTAAGGGGCTTGAATACCTTTATGTTATTTAACACCGCTGTTAAAGGTGTGATCCGGCGAAAAAAATCAGAAATGTCTCATTTATTATTTTTGAGGTACAATTTTGCAAAAAAATAAATTTGTAATAAGGCAATAGAGGGGCATTGTAATTTGTTTTTGTGAGCATTGCGAAAGCATATTATGTTGCATTCTCTTATCCCAAGTTTTTTGTTCAAATTGATAAACCCTTACGGGCGACCCCAAGCCAGTTCATGACTGGTTCTGCCCTTTCAAAGTTACATGGTTTAATTTGTTTGTTCTGCAAAGAAACGGATATTTCTGCCAAGGAAACGGATATTGGTTCCTCTTTCCCGAAAACATTCGCTTCTTTGCTGGTAAAAACAAAATACCATTTGTCTCCATTGCATTATCAAAATTTAATTTTCTTAAAAAAGTAATTTCTCAAAAACCAAAAATGTACATTCCTTGAAATTCTTTTAAATTATGTGAAAAATTTCAGCTTCGTAGTATAGTAGTACATTGAAACAAATCCTGCTCTAACCTGCGTGTGTCGTGTCTAACCTGCTGTTGTCTGAACAGCAAAAATCTTCAGTCCATATCAAAAACACGCGATGAATTTCTATCACTAAAATCATACAAATCAAAGCGAATGATTAGCGTGAAAATTTATTCCATGCATTCCAAAGAAAATGACTTGCCAACAGATATCGACCTCCCCAGCAGCAGCTGGGTCACATGTAGGGTCTCGCTAATCGGCGATTAAGACGCTATGAATAATGTAACGACAGTCAGTCAATAGCAGTGCCACCCAGTTTCGATCTTTTGGTGGTTTTCCACCGCCTCTTGTACCTTTTCCCACACAGGCCGGTGCTGTGGGATGGATTTTGGACACGTTCAGTCGCAGGCTCTCACAGTGGAGGTATTATCTGCACGGTTTAACGCTCGAACCCAGCCAGCTTCAAAAGCGTCACAAACGCCAGAGTCTCGTACCGTTGGTTGCTTTTGTTGGTGGGATATGTGTCGCTTGTGAAAATTACAACGATGTTGTTTTACCTTCTTCCGGGCGTGTCCTGTACGTGAATTGGTGACCGCCCCGAACTGGGACGGGCGAACCGAGCAAAAGGCGATTCAATTGAGCGATTTCCATTTCCTATGGGCAATCTGATCCCGAAGGCTTTGCCTTCGGTAGGAATGGCTCCTACGATTGAAATCAAGTGGCAAATCGTGTCTGGGTTATCAAAGATCCCGGTTGTCGGATTTTTTTTGCCTGTCCTTTTTCGAGTCGTTTCCCAGACGAAGCGTGAAGTAGGATTTCATGAGGATGAGATTTTACCGACAGCTAAATGTTCTTTGTTTCTGCGTTCATTGTTGTGATTTCTAAATGATGTGTTATCCTTGACTGCTTCTTATATCGTCGAGATAAGCCAAATGGCGACAGCTAAATTCCTGCTTGTATCAAGCCTCTGGATCATTGCAATCCTTTAAACATTGTCAAACTATACATATAGAAATAGCTTTGCTCTTGGCAAATTGTGATAACTGCCGACTTGAAAACCGTCTCTGTGTCTACAATCATTCGCAAACGTACCTAATTCGAGAAAATCCTAGAATGCATGAACCTTGTGCGGCTTTTGAAATTTCAAAGCGTCAATATGTGGTTATACCAAACATACAGCAGCACATAAGTGATGATTATACACTAAACTGGCAGTACTTTGCTCCGCAAAGTAAGACAGGCAACCACGCCCTTTAACAAAAGGCTAAGAGGCCATATGCAACCATCTACAGTGTTGGGTGGGGTTAAGCATCATCTTTGTGCGACACTTGGAGAAAGACTTCAGACATCTTCAACAACGATACTTGGCGAAAAAGTGACAGAAACACTCTCATTTCGATACTAAACATCACTTTTGCGTGCTCCTTCTTCTGTGGCTGAGGCTTGAATTAATGATGGCATGTGTACTAAATTTCAAGTGCTCGATTTATATTATCTCCAATTGAAATTACGATGATGGCTTTTTGATTTATGATTCAATTGAACGTTTTAGGGTTTATTCTCCCGTTGTTTTTAAGTTATTATTTCCAGCAAACCAAGATGAAAAAGGTTTTTTTGTTAACCTGTAATTGGAGGCTGTTAGATTCATTTATTGATCGTCAATAATAAAACTGATTTCGACTCGTAAATATCACATATTGTTTACAGTTTGCCTGCGACACGAAGTAAATATTGATAATGAAAAAATGAAAATGATGAAATGAAAAATGAGTGGAACCGTCATTCGTCGGTGAATGGGCGACCAGTCAGTCCACCACCTGTAGTACCGATTGCAATATTTACCTGGAAATATAACCGGTAACTGCGTAAACAGTGAAACAGTCCGGCTTCGGAAGTCAGACTTTCTTGTTTACTTGCCGGAAAAGTTTTCAACCGACAGGCAAATGTTGAACGTTTGGTAACCTTCCTTGATTAACCCTTATTGGTTATTCCAGTGCCATGTCAAACAGGTTCTGAAGTACACACGTATACAGTTTAGTTGTTAAAAATCGAAATGTGAATAATTTAGTTGGAGTTGAATTATATTCAAAAGTTTTCCACGTGACATTTGCAAATGGCAAATGTCGACACAGATGGTAAGCTGTATCGACTCCATCCAGCACAGCAAGACTTTCGCGCCAGCTCGTTATGGGATTCGCAGAACCCTCATAGAATTCAATGAAACTTTGTGGGTGTCGAAGAATTTGTTTAATTAAACAATTTTGCATACTTGACCTACCAGGCCTCGTCGTACCTCGAGTCTAAGAAGCCAGCCGTCATAGGTTCGAATTTCAAGAGGAAGAGATTGTTAGAGTCAATGTACGATCTCAAATGTGCTGTATTTCTAACAATGTATTACTGTCGGTCGGTTTTGAGTAAATTTTTCACCAGATGGGCATTAGAATGCCATCTGTCATGTTTGTTGTTGTTGTTACTTGCATTACCTCTTCTGATTTATTGCAGGCATTAGTGTAGAAGATAGTAATTAAGGAACATCTAACTCTGGTAGGCTATTGTGTGTTTTTGTTAAGTTACTCCAAACTGGTGTCAAGAATACGAGAATTTGTATTGGCTTGTTACTTTTTCCATAAAGGAATTTGCCACTGAACAAGTAAAAAAATTACAGGTTTACAGAAAATTGTTTTGTGCTACGCAAATAGACGAGGATCAACAAATTACGTTTACCCAACTTATGCTCAACAAAATATTTTCACGAAATACAAAATATTCTACATAATGAAATATAGTTTGACATTTATACCATTCCTATACAAATGTTTCATGGTTCAGAACTAGTAACATTGCCTTTATTAAATTTAGTTGTATATGACATATGATATGACGTATTGACGTATATAATGTATATACGCGGTCATAACGTAAACTATTTTTGGAAAGGGAGGAAGTATCTGATGCGAAGAATAATTAGTTGGATGAACTGACAAAATTCGATATAGACCATAAATAAATCGAGGCACGTGGCAGGTGGGGTTCGCACCCACGCTCTCTCGGTTGGTACCCGGGTGTCACTTAGGTAGTTGCCGGTAGCGTGTAACGGGACAGAGGGAAAGGGTCAGAGTTTTAATTAGTTGACAGCTTCCCTCGTTAAATGGGGCGCATCAGTCAGTCGGTCGTGAGATGGTGAACAACCAGTAATTTCACAGTAATTAAAAATACCGTGGACCCCCGTTCGTTTGACCGTTTTTAATCTGAACACTTTTTAATTTGAACCCCGTTGGTTTGCACGACGTGCAAATTAAAAATGGTTCAAATGTCATTCTCAACATGACATCATTTATGTATGCAGACACTGCACATAAACACGATTTGTTTGTACTGGCCTAGCGTGTTTAATCGGTTTCACATTTCGTTTTGCTAACGATTAAGATAGAAATCCGATCGGAAAATGCAATATTCGCACTTCCAACTGCCAACTAAAACAAACCACCAAAACAATAACAAAGAGCAGGGCGGCCAGTTCACACAGGATTCAGCATATTTCGGGTTACCAGTCGTTCAAATTAAAAAGTAACCCCGTTAGTTTGCGTGAGGAATCGTTCAAACGAACGGGGGTCCACTGTATATCTGCAAATATAATAAATGTTCGACGTAGTACTATTGAAATGGTGGTCCGCGAAAACGGAGTCGAAATCAGTCGGTGCTAGATGGCAATGAAAGACACATTATCACATTGGCGATCCATTGCCTAATTAAACCTTCGGAGTGTATTAAGGGATAAAATATTCGATAATAAAAATGGAATACATATTTTGTAGCGCAATATATTGGCAATTCGAATAGAATTTCATTGCAGGTGCGGATTTGCAGGTGCGGCTGGCGTTTGTTTTGAAACGACGCTCGCACTACGCTTTTTTATGGTAGGGCTTGTTTAAACATTTGGTGATAGCATTGTTGCTGAGCAAAATGGTGTTGTATTTAACAAGCTACGAACATTTTGCTAGGAAAGAAGTAGGTATTTGACAACAAACGAAGCTGGTTGAACTGTATTTGCGATTAATATATTAATATATAATTGTGTTATACCGTGGACCCTCGTTTGTTTGAATGATTCCTCATGCAAACTAACGAGGTAAGCTTTCAATTTGCACAACTGGCAACCCTAAATATGCTGAAACTTGTATGAAATTTGTTATTATTTTGGTGGTTTGATTTAGTTGGCAATTGCAAGCAGCGAATATTGCATTCTCCGATCGTATTTCTATCATAATCGTTGGGAAAACGGAATATAAAACAGATTAAACAAACTAGATCAGTACAATCAAATTGTGTTTATGTGCATTATCTGCATAAGCAATTGTTATCATGTTGAGAATGACATTTGAACCATTTTTAATTTGCACAACGTGCAAACCAGTGGGGTTTAAATTAAAAAAAAGTTCAGATTAAAAACGGTCAAACGATCGGAGGTTCACGGTATAGTGGTGAATGGTAATAAAATTACCATTAGGTAGATTTGAACGTACAGGGGTTAGACAAAATGATCGGGACAGGCAAAATTTTGACGAAATTCAAACGGACATAACTTCTACGAAATAAAACATTTTGAGCTTAAACCAATTGCATTTGACGGGGAATTTTTTTTAGTTTTTCTAAGATATTTCAAGATTGGCAGTAACCAGTGGATATTGGAGATATTTCGGATTGAGCGGGGGTTTGTCAAAAACGGATTTTTGTCATCGCTTTTTCCTTTTTCTGTCTTGAAAATTTAATAGTATTCATATTTTATCCCAAAACTAGACTTTATTTTCAGTCGATTGGTGAAAAGAGAGCGGAAATCCGTCGAGAAACAACCAAGTTACGGCCATTCTCGTGACATCAGTACACCTATTGCACTGACCATTTTGGGACATGACGCAAATCATATCTTTATGAGCGTCAAACTTTAAAGTTTTTTGAGCCACTGACACTGGAAGCATTTGCAGGTTCACAGGTTACCATGGTAACCCTGTAGCAGGTTTTAGGGACCCTGGCGGAAATGGTCGATTTAGGGAATATCCGAAATCATATCAATATGGGTATCAAACTTCAGGATTTTCAACCCTCTTTTATTCTTGAAGTTTCTCATCCATATTGGGCCATATTCCATCCATATTCGGTCATATGTTCAAATGGCCATCAAGGTAGGATATTATTGGCAACATTTCTAGCACTGATTTCACTGAAATGGCCATATCTCGGCTGTTTCTCAACAGATTTCCGCCCTTTTTGTTTTCGACCAGTCGACTGGAAATGGTGTCTAGTTTTGGGATAAAATATGAATACTATTAATTTTTCATGAGAGAAAAGCATACAAGAGATGAAAAAAATCATGTTTTTGACATACCCCTGCCCAACGTGGAATATCTTGTTCACTGGCTATGGCTACTGCAGATCTTGAAATATCTTAGAAAAACTAGAAAAATTTCTCCGTCAAATGCAATTGGTTTAATTTAAAAATGTTTTATTTTGCAGAAGTTATGGCCGTTTGAATTTCGTCAAAATTATTCGTCAAAATAACACCTGTATATTGAGTTTAAACCAGGAAAACCTCTTTGCCAATCCGGATTTAATTTGAGCTGGCGAAAGGGCCATGCCAAACGTATCTTATTATTGTGCCGTAATTTTTAGGTTAAGTCGGTTGTGCCGTAAAGTTTAGGTTAAAATCCATGGCCAACGCGTATTAAATAGGAGCCGGGTAAATGCCATGGACAGCGCTGAGGCCATGGACAGGATTGAGAGAGGTAAAGTCGATGACCTAAGCATATCGAAGTTAAGTGGGGAAAAGCCCAGAGTAAGCATTTGTCAGGGTTGAATCGGGAAAAGTCGAAGGCCATCTTATTATTGTGCCGTAGTTTTTAGGTTAAGTCGGGAAAAATCCAAGGCCAACGCGTATTAAATATGAGCCGGGTAAATGCCATGGACAGCGCTGAGACCATGGACAGGATTGAGAGAGGTAAAATCGATGACCAAAGCATATTGAAGTTGAGTTGGGAAAAGCCCAGAGTAAACATTTGTCAGGGTTGAGTCGGGAAAAGTCGAAGGCCAACACCTATGAAGATTTTTGGCCATGCATTATTTTCTAATTTAGAATGTCACATTACAGAATAAAGAGCTATTTAGCAGTTTTGTATAAGGTTCAATATTACGAATTACAATACAACAAACTGGAATAATGTAACAATTGCACCCATTTATAAAGGCTGTAAATACTCTATAATTGACCTGAAACAATATCATATATTAAATTGTTTAATTTACACGGGGGGAGGATGTGGCATCCTGATATATACTCCAAATTACAAGCTATTCCTGAAATATGTAATGTGTGTTGTTTTTGCACTTTTTACAGAGTAGCCGATAACGTGTAACAAACAGGGCAGGCAGTTGACAGCTTCCCGCTAAAACGGGATCGAAAGCCAGTCGGTGTTAGATGGCTCAGAACGACCGATTATCACGGCGGAATAGCCTTGTCAGCCCGCCGAATATTCATGCTAACATGAATCGGAATATTCGACATCGACCTAGGCGAGGAATAAGGGACGACGAATGGAAACTCGGTACTTGGAACTGCAGAATGCTGAATTTTGTAGGTGGCGACCGGGGCCGTTTGAACCGTTTAATCCCCGCAAACTCGGCATCGTGGTTCTCCAGATAATCTGTCGCAAAGGAGAGGAGGTTTGGAAGATCCGTGGCGGAAACGCCCAGTTTTACAGGGCGGTGGCACTACTAACAAACTGTGACCAGGACTTGTAGTATGGGCAGAGTGCAAGATCGCGTGATAGATTGGAAGGCGATCAACGAATGTGTCGATTGAGGATAAAAGGCCGTTTCTTCAATAGCATTCTGCTACTCCGACTGTCATTAATAGCACAAAATTCCGAAGGAAATTATTAGGCGTGCCTCATGGGACTTCGCGCCATCAGGGACCAAGTTTTTACCATCTGACAGATCTTGCATAAATGTCGGAAAAACAATGTGCCCACGCATCCCATCTTTATTCACTTCAAAGCAGCATACGATACAGTCATTTGGGACCAGCTACGGCAGATAATGCACGAACAAGGTTGTCCGAATAAGCAGACGCGACTGATCAGAGCTACATCGGATCGAGTGATGTGTTTCGTGTGCATCTCGGGGACTCCCTTCGAGACGCGATGGAGGTTGAGGTTACGGTGATAGCTAATCTTGTATGCTTTTCAACATCGCTCTGAGCAGGTGATCCAGGAAGCCTCAATTGAGGGACTTAATGTAGATGCATCGGGGTTTCAGCAATACGGCACACCATGCCACACAGTGAGTGTCGCAATTGACTTATTGAAAGAAATTGAATGTCAGAAATCACTGTAAAAAATGGCATAGAATTATCATAATCTTTCAGATTGAGCTAAATTTATAGGACTGGGATTTTTTCACTTTTAAATTCTATGTCTTTATAAAGCACCCTATACTCACAGACTAACAGACGTAACACTGAATCCTCATTCCATCGTCAATAAAAACGATCATTTCAAATTTTCGCTTCAGCCAAGACTCAAACAACAGTCGCTGTGCGAGAACGCCGCTCGTCTGTGCTGGCGCTGTTATCAGATAATATACAAGTAAATTTATAGCATTGCTAAATTATAGCAACCTACTCTTGCGTAGCGCGAAGACTCCACCAGGTGATTCTAGTGTTTTTTCCAAGTCTTAGGGGTGTCATTGAAACGATGTTTTGTTAGAAAATTTGTTCGAAGTGTTACGTCTGTTAGTCTGTGCTTTACATCTATCTAAATAATTGAAAGATGTGGTTTTTCGGTCTCGGATTTCTTCATGAAAACATAGATCTTCGTCAGCCGAAAACGTCATATAAAGTTTTCGTAAGTAATCCGAGACCGAAAAGCCACATCTTTTAATAGAAATACAACGGTCAATTGTAATTACCATCTAAATAATGTTTGATGAATTGAAACTGCTTAAATGGTTCGAACAAAGGACCAGATACGTGCCCATCATGACACCCCCAGTCCCCCGTCAGTACTAGGACCGAATCAACTCCACTGAATTTGAGCTTCAAAAAGGTGATTATTTGCGTAAATGAATGGTATGCACGTCGGCACTGTTAAGTCCGGCATATCATCTATCTTGATCGTCTCCAGCCTCTTTTCTCGACGTGAAGCTCGAGTTTCCTGTAGAAATTCCAACCGGGCGGGAACACCTTATGCATATGCCACGGCGAAATGGATACTGTTCATTTGTATACTCTGTCCTTTGTGTATTGTTGAGTTTTTCATTTCAGTTTTTGATAAATGAAGAACTCCAACGATGACGACGAAGACGACGACGACGACGATTGTCGTGTCATTGTGTCAACATCGGAAGCTGGTGTGATGCAAAGCACGCAGTATGACAACGAACGACGTCTCCCTTCGTCAAAAGGGATTTCATCTTCTGTGCATGAAATCGTTGATAGCCTTCACTGTCACTCTTAGACTTAGAGGGACAGGGCTTTTACCGATTCCAGGATTTTTTTCTGTTTGAAACGTTAAAAAATTCTATGCTATGCCGCCATTAGCACGTAATATGAGAGTTTCAGTTTACGAAGTGTTTACATCATTAGAAAAATCCTTGCTAACACATTCAGCACGCACTGCTTGTTGGGGAGTGAAAGTGATACAGTATTACCGGATGGTGCAGTTCGCGAGTTTATGAGATAGAGTGGTTCAATGAAAGAAAACTGTCTTCATTTTTTCTAGTGAAATCAGTATCCCTACTTTGAGTTTTGGATTAGACTTCATTAACTCATTAATTCATTAATGAATTATTTTTGGAATCAACCAATTCATGGCTGTACCATAAAAATGCATGAACCATTCTACCGTAAAGCCGTACAAACCTGCAGCGACGTGCTATCCTTGATTTCCCTTACTTTTTTTCGCTTAGGTTTATGGAACTTCAAAGTACCCACCTGAGGAAAGTAGCAAAGTATTCCTGGAACAGCTCGGAGGGTGGGCATAAAACTGAACACGCTTCACCCGTGTTCATCGTCGTTAGTCGTAGAATCGTGTTTTTTTTCCTGTGCATGTTCGTTCCAAATGGGGGAGGAGAGACAGAGCCGACGCGTTACAAATGGGTGGAAACGGCTCTCAAGCAGCAGCAATATAAAGTCGTAATCGAATAAGTGTGTGCTTTGGCAGGGAAGCAATTTTCCATCGGGCGGCACAAAGTGAGCATGTATGTGTGGTGTTGATGCTGCTGTTGCTGCTAAATTGTTGTTAACGCTTAGCTCATGAAACGGATGAAAAATTCGGCAAAAACGGATTTTATGGTTGTGACGTTTGTCGATTATTGCAAATTTACCTTGACGTTCAGCAAAAAAAGAAACCCGTAAATTGTTCGTTTCTGGAGCAATTGAGTGAACATTGATTATTCGATCCAAAAATTATTTTCTACTTTGTACGGTTCACAATTGAATTGGACGAACATGTTTGTAAAATACAGTTTACCAGAAACCGTGCGTCTCCATCAAAAACATGAAAAAGCATTTAAGAAGTTTGTAACTTCAACATAAACATTTCATTCGACTCTATGCTTTCTAGTCGTACATTCCACTCAAGTGTATTTATTGAGGAAAGTAAAGAAAACACATTCAGTAGGTACCGTAACAATCTACAAATTCGAATTCCAATCTGTGCAGTATTGTAAAGAAAAACCGTAGAGGGAAAATCTCGAACGAACACGAGGTTCGTTTTTACTTCACTGCAGAGCTCTTGCTCGGTGCATTTTGCCAACAACTACGTAATAGTGTATAGCGTAAAAACATAATTTCTTATTTCTTTCGCCGCTAGCTGTGAAGATAAGGGACAGACCAGAGTACTGTGCCCTGCAGCCGAAAATTTGATTCGTCCTAGTCAGCAGCATCCGTGCTGGTGCAACCGTAGAGTGGTCGGAACGCGCACAACACTGCACTGTCGTCGTAAGAAAAACATACGAATACTCATTTAGTGCTGATTGCTTTGGTTATGTCTGTGCTGCCGAAGGACTTTTTCCGTTGTTATTGATGTTCGGGCACTTGGATGCCTACCAAACGATAATGGTTCATGGCGTCGGAAAAATCGGAAAACAATGGGCAAGTGGCGTAGGATGCTAACACTATCGATTACTGAAAAATTTCCGAACGAATTGAAGTTTTACCATCCGTTTTATATGATTGAATTATGATTGTTCAACTATACCAATCGGGTGTCAAAGCAGAAAGTAAAATCCGTATGGAATATAAATCAGGACTAGAAATGGCATGTCAGAGGAAATTCAACCGCGTTTATTTTAGCACGGTTCGATGAGTCTAGACTCATTCACCGTGAAACCGTTTGGCATCGACTATAGAATTTTCACGAATTACACGGTATTCGGCTATTTCCGCGTGGTTCTCCGTTTTTCGCTGTGTGAAAATACTCATGCCCCAGCCAGTGCCGGCTGGCTATGGCTAATACCAGCAATTGAGAAGCGGAAGAGTAGGGGCACAAAGTTGAAAAATTATATGGAATTTTCGGAAGGCGACTAAGGCTCTGATTTAACGTTTCGGTTAGAAACATCCAATGCCGAACTTTGCCTAAGTACCTGCAGAAGCTATAAAAGCGGACAATTTTCAGTTTTGATTGCGCAACGATGTTCCCTGCTTTTGGCTCCACTCCGAATCCGGTCTGTCCGCTGTTTTTGTGTATGCATCGTCACTGGAAAAGTTTTTCCGCACACAAGCAAATTATGTCCATGAAAGTTGAATTTATGACCCAATGCTAGAAAATTTGTTTCTTACCGCAGAATGCACGTTGCAAAGCACTGGGGTTATATAGTATATGTTGCCGTCAGATGCCTTCAATGTTACCTGAAATGGGAAAACAAGAGCATGTGAGAAGTTTTCTTAGACTAAAACGATATAGAGGGAAATATTGATCGGGCAGAACCATTTATGTAAAAAAGGAGAGGTAAAAATAGAGAATTCATTTGTTGAATCGAAAAATTACAAATCCTGGAAGCAGAAAGAATAAACCTTAAAATTTGAGTAGGTTTCTCCGAAATACTGTCCATTTTAAGATTTAAAGCTTGTCACCTAAATGCAACATTTCCTAGTTGGCGCATATATAATGGAAACTAAGTATCAGTTTCATTGATAGAAAAAATAAATGCGGCATCAAATTCTTTAGCAAGAATTCGATTGCGCAAGTTTTAGTCAAGTGATCCAAAAAATGAAATAACAAAAAAAGTAAACAAATCATTCATATACTAAATTGAAACCACTGTCGCAAATCAAAACGTCAAGTTTTATGATCGAAATTAATAACTTTTCTTCATAGAATGAACCACCTTTTTTCATAGGTACGGTAAATGGTAAATCTTTTGCCAAATGTAATTAAATGAAGCTTCTTTTGTCTGCAAAAAATCTGCAAGAAAACAAACCTGCACTACTGTAATTTTTTTTAATTTTTGTACAAGTTCAGTATGAAAAGAAACACGAGTTAGACACCCTGAAAAACTAGTTTTCTGATTTTTCCACTCCAAAATTTTATTGCCCATGGAATATCAAAGCATCAAAAATTCTATACAATAGTATACAATTTAATTTTTAGGACGGTCAAATTCAGGGTGTCAAATACAGTGTTACAGTGCAACGAATTTTTGAGCGTATGTGTTCAGCTTTTTTTTTTGGTGTGTGGATATTATCACTACGACCAGCATTTTGATCTATTGTGATCTTATCCAAGTGTTGTTCCGCACTTCGTTGTTATTGCAGTATCGCTATAGAGTGAGCAAACTGCTTATTATTCGTGCTTAAAGTGTCGGTGTGTTTTCACCCTTTTTCCCTCAACGCTTCTTACTACTTTTCAACCAATCTAGCTCTAGAGCCAGGAAGTGCAGAGACTAGTTACAATTTGTCCTTGGACAAGCGGCTTCATTCGCACCTCGAGCAAGTATCATTCTTATAACCAGTCCCGGCTAAAGGCTTGATGATGGTCGGTAAAGCAGAGTTCAGCACAGATTGAGGGTGTGTATGTGTGTATGTATGTGTTCCTTACTACTTATGCATTACCAATCTCGTTCCTAGAACCAGGAAGCGGAACAAGCTATAATTTGCCCTTGAACAAGAGGCTTCATTCGCACCTCAGTAGATCGGTGGTAGAAACAAAAAGCAGTCATGCAAATAATATCGTCGCATGGGGAAGTGTGTGACGCCCCGTATATGGGAGTGCTAGAATTGGTAGAATAAAACATGATTGGGTATTAGACTACCTAATATAGTGGGCGGCAGTAGCTTTATAGCAAAACAGTCTGGTACCAATCGAAAGAATGTAGGTGTGAACCTCACCTATCATCGCCCCGATATATTTTAAGTCTATATCGAAATTTTCAGGTCATCCAATTAATCATTCTTCGCATCAGACACTTCCTCACTTTCCAAAAAGGAGTTCCTTTTCTGAAGTAGCATTAATTTGATTGCGTTTTTCGCCCCTATTTAGTAAGCTCCTCCTCTTTAGCAGCATAGAGGTGGCTCACGCAGTATCAAAAACTTGTCTCCATAGTACTCTCGTTGATTCTAGGATACTCGACGCCAATTCGTTGAGCATCTCGACACTCGCGGGACAGCTTTAACCTAGTCGAACCATCTAGCAGGTTGGACTCTTTTATTTCTGGTGCCGGTGATGTTCGTCCGGCACACTTGCAACGTGATCGGCCCACCTACTTTCGCTTGGTGTACGATGGATATCTTTACAAATAGTTTTGCACCTTGTTGTTCATACGCCGGAGCCACACTCCGCTTTCCGTTTGTACTCCGCAACACCTTTCGTGCGGCTAGTGCATGCGTTTTTTCCGTAAACAAAGTTATGGGTTCAAGTCCTGATAGAGTCTCTTTTGAGCTTCTTCTTTTCATGTATTTTTTCTTTGACGTATTTATTTTCAGTTTGATCCTCCTAGACTCACCTTTCAGTATGGTGTAAATTGCCTCTGCCGTCGGGAAGTTCCTATCTATGATATCAAAGTCATCTACGAAGCCTAGGAGTTGACTACTATTGCTGAAAATCGTGCCTCTCATATCAAAGCTCGCTTGTAGGATTACTCCTACAAGAGCGTTGTTAAACAGTATACAGGATATGTCGTCACATTCACCATTATTCTGCGAATCACGTGACTCAATACGACAATTGTCACTCGCCGTCGAATTGAGTGCTGTCACCTAGGTGACAACCGTGTCACCGAATGAGTTTGGTTTGGTTAGGTAACAAACCCTTGTCACCTAAGTGATTGTCACCTCATTCGCGGTGACTCCAAAATAGTCACGTCACTCGCCTCGCAGATGGGTGATTGTCTTAACCATCTCTGTCCCATGGTAGCATAGGTGCTCCATGACTTCCGATACTAAAATCGACCGATAAAATTTTTGAGGCATTCAAATATGGATATTTTGATTTTGTAACGTAGTAAAAACATTGTTTTACAAGGTGTATAGTTGCGTTTGACGAATTGTTAATAATAGCTTTTTTACATGATCAAAAACTGTAAACCACCAAAACACCCCTGGGACAGAGAGGGTTAACCCTCGCCGCATCTCAAAGGGACTCGAGTCGAGAGTGTTCCCGAGATGCGTACGTACCACCTCACTCGGTCCAATTCGCATGATAGGTGAAGCATAGTAGTTAGAAACGTTACGCAGATCGAGAAAATAAGGGTTTTATTTTACCGAGAAACAAACTAAACATGCTACAAAAAGTGTTACGGTGGCTAAAAACAAAAGTAGCTCTGACCAGTCGCGTCAGTTTGTCTGGAAAATAACATTCGTTTATCATCTGCCATAGCTGGTCTCGATCAACTGTATCATATGCTGCTTTGAAGTCAATAAAGATGCGATGCGTGGACATGTTGTACACCCGACATTTCTGCAAGATCTGTCCGATAATAAAAATTTGATCCGTAGTGACGCGAGCTTTACGCTTGATAATTCCCTACCAAACCTTGTGCTATCGGTGACATCCGGTGTAACAGAGTCGAGAGAGTACCTTGCAGGCGGCGTTTTGAAAACAATCCAGTGCAGAGCCGTTCCCAGCATTTCTCGCCAATGTTGATAAAACCCTCCCAGCAGGCGGACCTTATCGGCGGATTTATTGTTCTTCAGCAACCTCATGTTTTGCTTGACTTCTTGGAGATCGAGTGCTGGAACATTACTGTCGTACATAGGCACTTCCGTTCATGCTAACTTTCGTTTTTCCTCCTTTAGTAACTTCGCCATTGAGGTATTCATTGCAGAACTGCTTACACTTGTCGACTACTCCGCGCTCGCTTATGATTAGATTCCTTCTGGTTTTGGCATGTAGCCCGTATGAGTTTGGTTCACGTTTTCGTAAAACTTGCGTGTGTATTCTTTACGATTTATGGCCTTCTTCTGGCGCTGTTTACTCCTCAGAATCATGGTCAACTGGTTCTTTACATGACGATTATCATAAAACCGCTAATAAAACTATGAGCAGAACTTTTTGATGACCGCTGTGAAACTGCCTACCGACCAAGAGACCACCCCTTCAGAAGGTTTTATGACCTCTTTAAGAATCAGGTTATAAGCTTTAGTAGTCTTATAACACTTTGCAGAACTCAGCAATAAAACCGATTATGCTTTTCGTTGCTTGAAAGCTACCGCTATAATTCAGTGAAGCTTTTCACTACAAAGCTTTTAAGCGTACAGCTTACTCTGGTGAAAAGCGGAATAGTCTTCGTTAGTTTGCAGCATATGCGCATTAAATTTTATCATGCATATGATATAAAAAGTGGATAAAATCAACACGCCATCGAAATTTTGCAATTTTTGAAAACTGGTTGTTTAAAAAAAAATCAATCTCAATTTCTATCAACATCATTATTATTCATTAAACAAAAAAACCGATTGATGATAATTCTCTCTGCAGATCATTTTGCTATGAGGAATTTTGGCTTGCGAGCCAAAACAAAATTCTAGAATACAGCAATATGGCCTTGCATAAAAAATGATTTCGATGTTGAACTCTAATATTGTTCATAACAGTAGCAATAAATCTGAATACTCAGGGTGATGCCGAATTAATATCTGTATAAAACTATTAGATGTATTGCGATTTGACAAGCGACCGTAATAAGATCTATTTTGATTGGCACACCATATTGTATTCCTACGCTTCGTCCACAGAACAGAAATGCAAGTAGAAATCCAAACACGTACATGGTACTTTTCACAGATACTAGCGAACCTGGCGGTAGCGAGTCACTTTTTTCCACGAAAACACACGAAGGCACATGAATGCACACGAAAGCATGTGAAAGCTGCTATGCGATTTGCAGCGAGCGTTCTGCTTATATTGCTGTTATTCACTTCTATGCGAAAACCTTCCCAAAGAAAAATAAAAACAAAAAAGACTCTGTTACCAGTTTTGATCGCCGAATCGTTCGAACTTCCACTTCTGTTCTGTGTTTCGCCTATGGCAAGTTTATAAGAGATGTAAAAAAGTAAAGCCTTGGCCTTAACGTCTTTCTAAGACTTGACCCTTCTTTATCGACAGACTTCACAGCCGGCTATTAGAGTACAGGACAACTACGGTGCTAGTGCAACAACCCTACTAACTCAAACTAGCAGCACCACCTAGCCGAGATTCGAACATACGACGACTTTCTGGTTAGGCCAGAATCGTACCTCGAAACCAACTAAGCGGTTTAAAAGAGACGTGGTGCAGCCAATTAGTTTTATCATGGTAATATAAGCAACCACATTAAAAATGCTTTATTAACATTATTTTTATTTTTGGAGCGTCTTAGTAGAACACGAAACCTGGAATTAAATAAAAAGAAAACTTATCCAATTTAAATCTTATCGAACTCGAGTTCGAAAACAGACACTGAATAAGCCTGCAAGTCGTAGGCGAAATACGTATCTGTCAAGAATAAATATCCATAGTAGAACTAAGCTGGATAAGTTTTCTTTTTACCTAATTCCAGTTTTTTATGGTTTTATAACTACCTATATGTGTGTTTGGACTCGTATTTTTTGATATTGCGAAATACCATTATAAAACCAGAGGAATGATTAATACTGCAATAAAACCTTTATAAAATTCAAGTAACATCAAGTGGCTAGAGAATTGTTACTTGACTATTCTACCCCAATTGTCGTCGAAGGTTGAAGTACCTCACTTCTTGGAAGAAGGCGTAATTCTTGGAAGATTGTGGGTTGTCGAGCTGCTTTGATGCAGGGATGGTTTGATCACTTTGACTCAATTTGGATTTTTTTATTTGACTTATTTGACAGTACCGTCTGAGCCGGGCAAAATTTGACAAGGTTATATATGTGACATATGCAGAACATTATCTAAAATTAATAAAAACAAAAAAAGTCTTGCTGTGTCCTTTGTGTTTGCTGTGCCAAAATGCTGGTAGCTCATTGGTAGCTCAGTAAACCTTCACTGGCACACATTGTAATACGGTACAACTTTACTGAAGACATCATATCAATGTCGCAAGCTGTAATACAATATCATGATAATACGATTAACTTTAAGTTCATAAGTACTAGGCGTAGGCTTTTTTGGAGATTTCGTCAAGCTTTCACATCGCAAAACACTAAAGTCGATCTGACAATGATAGGAGACAACCTGCAAGCACTCAGAACAGATGTTTATAGAAAATGCGGTTGATTCCAACCGACAAGGAGTACAGTGTGAATAGTGCTTATGAAACTACGTTTATCAAGGGCTGAAACCGCAAAGTTACCGAGTCTGATTTGACAAACGTGTGGTCGTGGGTTCGAATCTCAGTAGATCCAGGCTATTCGAAGTGAAAGTGACTTTAGCTTGGGTTTATTCTCAGGCCCGTCATTACCTTCCATTCCCATCCCCTCATGCTGCATTCTATATTACCGTGATGAACCCTCTTTGACAGTTTTTTTTTATTAAAGTGGAGGAGCGTTTTCTGAGAAGAATGGTAGACTGGATGAAACTGGGAAATTTTGATATGAGGCCAAAAATATGTTGGGTAGTTCAATTGGTAAGTGGGAATCCAACCCACACATTCTCGGTTGGTGCCAATTAAACTATTACTACACATTATACACACATATTGACAGCCAAATTCAAAGTCACTCTTGTCGAACTCGCCAGAGACGGCTGTGATTGGAGATAGCACATACGTATGTGGAATAAGGTGGGTAAAGTAGAGCAAGCTTTGAAGGTAGGGTAAACCTCAATCCACCCAAGCACGCATAAATAATAAACACATCGCTCATTCAATAACGATTGTATTAAAAACAATTGCAGTGCAGGATACAGCAAACACCCGGGCGGTACCACTTCGAGTCCATGCAAAGAAAAAAATGTCCATCTACAAAAATCTTTAATCTACTGAAAAACCCTGCTGAAGATAGTAGCTTTTTGTTGATAGAATCCCGGGATATTCAATCAATCTAATGTCTATTCAGCCTATTCAGTGGGAACCTGGCGTTTGTTAGCGCTTATCTCCAACGATTAATAGAACCCCGGGATAAATAGAAGTTTTTTTTTGTTAGATTATAGTCATTAACCAGCTTGGATCATTCGTGACTAAAAAAAAAAGAAGTTATCGCCTCATGTGTGACAGTTGGTTTTGTCTTGCATGAAACGTTAAACTCGAATAAAAATCACCTGCACAAAATGTCAAAATCGGCTGACAGCATCTGTCATTCTCGTTCATGGAAAGCTGGATAAAGTACACAAAGGTACCTAAATCTAAGAAACCGTCAAATCCATAAACGATTTAACGCGGCATTTGTCATGTGACAAACTTAGCAGTAAGCTCACTCTATAGTAGGGTTTATCACGTTTCATCGCGATATAAGCAATTGCCGTATTTCATGTTAATCGTGTGTCCTCCAGAACAACATTAGGCTAATTGCGAATGTCAAAAGTATAACTTACACACTCATCCTGGTGCGATGCAAGTGTAAAAGTATAACTACTAAGCATATATTTCATTTAAAGCATGACAGTCTAAAATATGGTTCTTAGCAACCGAGGAACCCCAATTAGCATGTCGTGATCAGTAGCTTTGTACGTACATGCCAGCATTGTAAAATTAGCAGCCGTCGCGTCGTCGTCGTCGATGTTGGCGGGTAGGCTTTTGGCAGCATAAGAATTTCCCAACCGCTTTCACACTTTACGGAATGAGTTCCGAGAAGGTTCACGACCGCATCAACATTCACAAGGCAATTCATAAATTTAGTAAATCGTGTGAGTCGTGTGTTGACAATTGCTGGGAATTCGCTGTCATCTGTCCTTTGCATGCTCGAGTGAGCTGTGTAGTAACAGTGACCTGTCTGAGTGGTAGATGTGCTTTCTTCAGACGAGAGCACAAGAAGCTGCAGGTATGTACCTACGTATGTTTCCAGAACGGAGTTTGTTTGCTCTGTTACCTCCCCTTCCCAGGCTGATTTACTCGGTCGACGAAGGGAGGGAAAACAACTTGTCTGTAGAGCGCTTTAGACAGACCGTCTTTGCAGAAATATGTTTCGATGTTTACCCTTGTTTGTCTATCCGGTAACAGTCTACCGAGCAGAAGAAAGTGACAGCTTGAAGGCAGCCGCCTTTAGGTTTCCCCGAAAAGATGCTGTAGCATAACGGACACCTGAAGAATGGCGAATGACGTGAGTTGGGATGAATGAAAACCAAAAAAAAAATATTTTCACACTTCGTGTTTTGGCGATTTCTGTGCCTAATGCACGTTAATCTTAAAATCAGGATATGAAATTTGTCTCAGTTATAACACACTTTTCACGTACAATCAGATCAAAAATTGTACAACACATATAGGCACGGTTGTTGTCAAATGTATAAGGTTCCGACTTTTGCATGTTCTAAGCGAAAAGGATAAAGATAAGATAAGCAGACATAACAGCAAAATACCTACGCTACGATGTTGTTCAAAATTAAGGAACGTGGTTTACATGAAAGGCGATTAAAATTCCATCCTTTGTTTGTTTCACCTTATCGCAACGTTTACAGAAACTAACGGGTTGTATTTATTTGGATCCTTTTCACCCACATGAATTTCGTAGTTTTATCAACAAAGCAGCTACTATGCAGTCTCCAATTTAACCGTCATGCTATTTTTTTGGTCCACGTTCACCACACACGTACAAGACAAGACGCAAAAAAAACTTCATTTGGGTTTAGCTGGGATGAACGGAGGAAAATTCGGAACATAACATTTCAACAGCAATGGGTTGGAACGCCCGGCGGAAAAAGACCGTGCTTGCGACAGACAATGCTTCTCTTCTGTGGGGTGTTCATGGAAACAAACCCTTCACTTGGGGGTTTTGTTTTCCCATGTCATCCCGTTAATAGAGTTGGCTCCAAGATGGTACGAGTTGAAAGGATGCTATTCTTTGGTCAACAACAAAAATCACAAACAGAGCAATATATTGTGTGTTTTGTTAGTTTAAGCTTGTTAAAATGCATGTATTAGATGCAAGTTAAGCATTCCTTTCTATCAGAACTACGTTATATTAGCAAGTGAAAAAGTATCATAACACTCGTTTATATTTATTGGGAAAACATCAAAATAACGCGGGGGTCATAAAGTCAATTAATTTAATTCATTCTCTGAAATTGTTCTTACTAATTGCAGCAATTAGTTAATCAGTTGACACCGATTTACTTTCAGTGAATAGGGCAAAAATAAAATAAAAAGAAAACAAAGCCAGGAGAACGAACCTAATACTGCCAATCATCCGCCAGCGATTGCAAGTGCACTTAGTTTTAATTCTATCGTCTCGGATGGACTGGACTGTGTTGTTGCATCGTATCACGTTAATGGTCAAGTCCGGTGCACTACGAAAACACCCACATACACACACAAACATCACTACATGTTCCCATTCCGACACCGGTATGAAAAGCTCACTCTAACGTAGGGTACTATCAGCATTATACTAGACATTTCCACATCCAAGCGAACCGGAAACTTTTAATGAATACTTTTATTTTGCTTTTTACAGCTCTTGAGCTGCATCAGTCGGTGAGTGCTGGTCTTTAGTGTTGTATAAAGCTTTATAAGAGAGCTTTTTACGTGGCTAGACAGCAATAGAAAAGGGATGAAATGCCGCAGGCGGGATCCCATGTGGATTGAAACACGTGCCGTTACGGCGGCGCTGCGCTATTAGAAACGGATGTTAGTTCATTCGACACTGATACCGGGGGTGTATAAACTTTCTTTATTCCTCTTCCCGTGAGGAAGACGCTTTATTTTCAAGAAAGGATAACATTCTGTCTATTACTTAATTTATTTTAACTGTGGGACATCAAAATGGTTTAGTTGAAAAGCTTGCTTTTTAATTACCTTGTTTTTATTTCTTAGGTGATTCGAATTTATGCATTCAAATATCGAGGAAGTGTTGTCTGCTTCAATGACCTAAATAATACTTTAAACATATTCTTCCATTTGATATCGAGCTTTTGAGGCTCGAAATGAAACTTTATTGATAGTAGCGCAAAGCACTAGATCTGTGCAAGTTTTTGGCTAACTTCATGGAATTTCGTAAATCTGAAATTATGTAACATTTCAGTTTAGTTAGTTTACAAATTACATTTCATTCTTGTTTTGAGCATTCGCGAAAAAGAGTTAGGCTACTAGCAGATTATTCTAAGTCAAGAATAATCTACAAAAGACGCAAACCCCAGATTAAGTTGCGTATTCTCGTGGGAAGTAGGAGGTGGCCTCAGACTACAAGGTACACCGGGCCAGAGAGACTCAAAATTGCCCAGTTAAGGTCTATTGGACTGCGAATCTTTCACCTATCAATATTTTAAAAATCTTGCAGCAGGATAACGTGTCGGTTTGACTACATAAAAGGCTATTAAATAAACAAAGAAAAATATTCAAAATCAGCACGATAGGCCTCACTTGGCTCAAATTTGCTGTCCCTTAAAACTATAATAAAATCATGGTGGTTTTATGGTCTCCTTTTAAATAGCGCTTACAATACAAGACATCATAAATTTTTCACAGACTTGAATTCCTGAACTGGTTTACTTAACGTGATATAGACTTTTTTTTTAAATTGACTAAGAGCTATAACAAAACAAAGTAGGGTAAGGAACGAGTTAAGCAGTGTCACCTATTTTAATCACTTGAACATAAATGAGCCGAAAATGCACTTTTTTATTCATATTTTCAAAATCTTTTGATAGGATCATCTTCACAAATCACTTAATCATACATTTGATTCACACAAACACAATTTATTGGGTTTCCGACAAGAAATATGATGAATTAAAAATTGTTGTCCAAAAACGTACATTTTTCAGCTGCTGAAGGCAATCGCCACCTCGCTACTAACGAATCCATCACATTTTTCAGCACTGATTACAACCACTCTAAAAGTCAAGCACTCAATTGTCACATACCATATTATTCACTCTCTTTTTTTCTATTATCTAAGGCTTTGTCACTAGCCGAAAGTTTTATTATATTCTAACAAAACTGAAAACAAATTCTGAATTGACGGAACCTGTTCACCAGTAGCAGCAGCTGCAGTATAACTGATGAACTATCGTGTTGCCAAGACACTGTTTCGGTTCTGGAAATAAGAATTATAGGTTTGAAATTAACTGAAACCTCCAATGGTGAAAACGTGGTTCAATACTTTCAAGAGAAATGTATGTTCATAATTAATTTTTCTTTATTAAAAACAACAGAAAAGACAGCTTTGTCAATAATTTTCGAAGATTTTCTCAGTGATTTAATGAAGCAACGATGTGTTTCAATGTTATTTGCTTTGACAACACTGTTCTGAGTCGGATCGTTTGTACTGCTATATGTTTACCTCTTTTGTTGTCCCACCATCCTTATGAACAGCGAGTGAGACGTCAAACTCGCAGTTTCCCATAAGAACACCAGAGAATAAAAGAGACGACGAATACCGTTTGCCGAACGGTGCGGTGAGTGTATGCCCCGATAAACTATTTAGACAGATGGCATTTCACGCATCTATGCCGATTACGCATCAGATACCGATTAGTAGGTCGCGGATAGGAACGCGAACTTACTGAATAGGGGGAAAAGTTCGAGGGATTTTTTAACGGGACGTAAAAAAAATTCAGATTTCAGGATTGCTTGAAGAACTAAAGATAGCAAGAAGATTGGTATGCTGATATCCCTCACTTAGTCAACCCATCGCTTGTAATAAGGTAAAACAATCAGTGACCGGCTTAGACTGCTTAGAACTAGTTCTTTACCCTATCTACAGATATTGCATTTCTAAAATGTAACATTGAAAAAGAAAAATGGTTATAAAAGTATCCATTTTCATAAATACATAAATGAAAAATATCTCATATCACGCTTAGTTCATCGATGTTTTATGACAAAAAAGTTAGAAAATTGTAATGTGCCGCTTGTTTTTGTTAGATTCTTAAAGAAAATTTAATAATTTCATAAAAAAGCAATTATCAAATTTTAAACAATTTGTAGTAAGAAGCCTTTTCTGTGTTAAAACATTTATTCAAAAGGGTGATTCACACCCACGTTCTTTCGGATGGTACCCGACTGTTTTACTAACTAAACTGCTGCCGCCCGCTTTATTAGGTAGACTAATACCTAATATTGTTTTGTTCTCCCAATTCTATCACTCCCCGCCGTAGGTATATGCGTTACACCCTTCTCCGAGTGACGATATTATTTGACTGCTCTTTGTTTCTACTACCGAGCAGATAGACTGTTGTCTACTCGGACAGTGTGATAGAAGCAAAGTAGTACGTTGTCGATGTTATTTATGTCTGATATTTCTTGTACAAGGCAAAGCACATTTTTCCAAGAGAGCAGTAAGTTCATCTTTGCTTATTTTATTCTTGCTTGAAGAAGACAAATTGTGCAAACAAAAGTTTTATTCAAACTTGACTTACTTAAGAGAACCAAGTTTTTTAGCAAGATAGACTCTGCGCTTCTAGTATAGACATAGAAATATTATTTGGTTGGAACTTATTCTTGTGACACTGCGCATCACTATCTTTTATATCTTTGTAGTTTCGTGACGTCGCTGACACTTCAAATGTTTAGATGAAAGCAAAGCTTTGGCCTTATACGCCCTTCTAAGATTTGGCCCTTCTTTATCGACAGACTCGCATTTTAGATTCGCATTATTGTTGGGGCTTATCAACGGCTTATCGTCTACCAAAAACCAGCTGTATCTATTTGAAGAAGCCTGAGAAATTACAATGGGAAAATTGCACCACCCAGAGGCCTATTCGGTGGATTACTGTCCTTCAAAAGCAGATCAAAAGAAAGACAGATGGATAACGTTATAACGGATAACGGATAACGTGTCGTTATTGCCTACATACCGGCTCATTGAAGATAACTAGTTTTGCAGTGACAACAGCTTGCTTCTGGCGCAAGTGTGCATTAAATCGTTCATATGCACTAGCACCAGAAGCAAAGCAAGTGGTTGTCACTCAAAAACTAGCTATGTCAACACGATAGAACAATTTAAGGCGTATCTGCCTTGCATATTTGTAGTAGTGTAAATAGAGCACCTCATTTTCTTTAAGCTGAAATTAAAAACAAAATTCTGAAAATTGCTAGTGAATGAAAATTGACTTATATTTTCATATCAGAGGAGAATTTTTGTGTTCCTCCGTGATAAAAAGAAGTAGAATTGTTCTGTGATATCGTATTCACATTTTCTAGAATCCTGATCATATTTAATTGTGTATTTTCCAAACCATCATCAAGTGTGGATAC